>NC_057863.1:443697009-443999054 GCF_019393635.1 Dromiciops gliroides | reverse complement strand
TAGTATCATTAAGGAAGCAGGAGAGATGTCCATTTTGTGATTTTGTCCATTTCTTAAATCACTGGGGGAAAAGATTTCATCACTTCGTGGCCAACTTTTTAGTGGTAAGCCTCTCTTGACTTAGCTAGGCTGGTCCACAGGTAGGAGATGATCTGCAGAATCACAGAATCCTTGAATTTAAGAGTTGAAAGGTATATCAGTGGCCATCTACTTCAATTTTTACATAAAAGGAGTCCCTCCTGTAACATAATCTAACAAGTAGTCATTTAGTTTCTTCTTGAAGATCTCCAAGGAATGGAAACCCATATTACCTCTGGAGGCAGCTAGATGAGGAAGTGGATAGAGCCCTGGACCTGGAGTCTGGAAAACCTGAGTTCAAATCCAGTCTCAGACACTTTTCAGCTGTGTATGCTCAGGCAAGTCACTTACCCTCTTTCAACTTTAGTTTCCTTATCCATAAAATGAGAATAATAATAGCACTTACCTCCCAGGGTTGTTGTGAGAATCAAGTGAGATAATATTTGTAAAATGCTTTGCCAACCTTAAAGCAATATATAAATGCTAGCTATTATTCTAATTGCTATCATTGTTACCCTTATTATTATTACCATCAGAGGCAACCCATTCCATTTTTTTAATAAAGTACTGATTTTAATTTAATTTTTGTAATAAACCTTTTTATTTATAGTTTTGGGTTCCAACTTTTATCCCTCTTTCCCTCCCTCTCCTCCCCCTCCCTGAGGTGGCAAACAATAAGAATATAGGTTATACATGTATGATTATGTAAAACATTACCATATTTGTCATTTTATACAAGAAAATTTGAATAAAAGAAAACAATGAAAGAAAGTAAAAAGTAGCACGCTTCAGTCTATTCCATCAATATCAGTTCTTTCTTTGGTGGTGGATAGTATGTTTTATCAGTAGTCCTTTGGGATTGTCTTGGATCATTGTATTGTTGAGAATAGTCAAGTCATTTACAATTCTTCATCAAACAATATTGCTGTCTCTGTGCACAATGTTCTCTTGGTTCTGCTCACTTCACTATACATCAGTTCATACAAGTCTTTCCAGGCCTTTCTGAAATCATCCTGCTTGTCATTTCTTATAGCACAATAATATTCCATTACCATCATATACCACAGTTTGTTTAGTCATTCCCCAATTGATGGGCATTCTTTTGATTTACAATTCTTAGCCCTATTCCACTTTTTGATAGCTCTAATTGTTTGGAAGTTTCTCCTGATGTCAAGCATAAATGTCATACTTGAAAGTTTTACATCTTGGCAAGTTTTATCTCAGAACTCACTCTGTAGTTGCACAACTTTCAGCAACTCACATTTCACCACCACATCATTATGGGGCATTGGAAATGAATTTTTGTCAAAGAAGCTAAAAATATGAATTTGTAATATAATAAACTCAATGGAGGCAAGTCTAAAAAAGGCTAAAAAAGTGGGTATAATGTAAGTCTTGAGTGGGTATACTATGCCCAGATCTATTACTAAAGGAAGTATAGGAGCTAAGGAAAATGGTGGTGTATGGGCCTTCCCTTCCCCAACCTAAATATTTCATATGTGTTAAGTTCAGCTAAAATAATGACTGAAATTTAGAGAACTCTATTACCTAAGTTTTCAAACTATTTCCCACAGATTGTCTCATTTGATGAACATCGAGGTCTTGAAGTAGAAAAAGAGCTATATCACAAATAGATAAAAATTTATGTCTCAGGCGAAAGATATTTGATTGTCAGGCAGCCAGGCTTAGTTCTCTCTATTTTTTCTTTCTTTTGGTCCCTCCATAATAGGGTCAGAGTTTTATAGATCTAGCATTAGAAGGAACTTCAGAGACAATCTAGGCCAACCCTTTCATTTTATAGTTGAAGAAACCTAAGGCACAGGAAGATGATATGATTCACTCAGAGTTACAGAGATTGTATATACCAGAAGCAAGCCTTGAGCTTTTGTCCAGCACCATCATATTACAGTGGTTTGCCAAAGTGACTAACACAAAAGGAAAGAGGAAAGGAAGATTATGCATATTCTCTAGGTCCTTTTGCAAAATGGTATTCCCTTTAGCTGTGTGTATGTGTGAATCTCCAAGAAAGATGGTATTGTAGATACTGAGGGTATTAGAGACAATTCAGTAGGGAATGTCCTATAAATATTGCCATGAGGGGGGCAGCTAGATGGTGCAGTGGATAGAGCACCGGCCCTGGAGTCAGGAGTACCTGAGTTCAAATCCGGCCTCAGACACTTAACACTTACTAGCTGTGTGACTCTGGGCAAGTCACTTAACCCCAATTGCCTCACTTAAAAAAAAAATTGCCATGAGGGAATTGGCCTATACTGTTATTCAGCATGCTGTAGGCACTGTTGTAAACAAACAAGGCAAGGGAAAGAGAATTAATGTGAAGTTGGAACATACTCTGAGTTGAGCTAACTTTATGGAGATGTTTTTCATGATTGTACATGTATAACCTATATCAAATTGCTTAGCATCTCCAGGAAAGAGGAGAGGAGAAAGAGAGGGAAGGAGAGAATCTGGAAGTCATTTTTTTTAAAAATGTTAAAAAATGTCTTTACATGCAATTGGGGGAAAATATAATTTTTTTCATAAAAGTATTTTCTTATTTTCCACTTACATGTAGATATAGTTTTCAACATTTATTCTTATAAGATTTCTAGCTTCAAATTTTTCTCCTTCCCTCCCCCCTCCCCAAGACAGCAAGCAATCTGATATAGGTTCTATATGTGCAATCACATTAAACATAGAAAAATATTATTTTTAAAGTAATAAACATTTTATTTATAATTTAGAGTTACAATTTTTATCCCTCTTTCTCTTCCTCCCCTCCGCCCTCCCTGAGGCAGTAAGCAATAAGATATAGGTTATACATCTATGATTATGTAAAACATTACCATAAAATATTTTTTTAGAGTAGAACTAACTTCCTGAAGCATGTGAAAGAAAATGATCAGAAGAAGGAAGTTAAAGAAAAAGGTTCTTGGGTTTGACTGAAGCATCAGTGTGCTCCACCCAGAGAAACACAGTTTGTGAGAACCAATGACAAGGAAACTGAACTATTGAGACCAATCCCCTATGAATTCATGGGATGAAATAATTGTAAAATAATAAAGATTTATTTAAGATAAAAAGATTTCTAGATAATGAAAAAAAGCCACAAGACTTGAACCCAGGTCTTCCTGTCTCCCAAGGTTGACTCTCTATCCATTATGTCAAACTATCTCTTAGTTCCTTGTCTACATGCTGACACAATCCCCCAAATGCTAATGGCTGTCCTCCCAAACAACTTTGTATTTAACTACTCTGTATTTATTATTTGCACTTTTGGTCTCCCCTCTTAAAATATAAGCTTTTCAGAAATAGAAATTGTTTAATTGTTTTGTACTTGTATCCCTGGCACCTAGCACATAGTAGGTGCTTTAAAATGCTTATGAATGATTGATTGATTGATCCCTGGCACCTGGTACCATGCCTAGCACATAGTAAGTAATTTAAAATGCTTGTTAATGATTGGTTGATACTGTTCATGTAAATCTGAGCTTCAGACTTTAAAAAAAAAAAAACATTTATCTCTCCCCCACCCTCACCACCACCACCTTTTACCTAGCCTTCCTGAAGTCTGACTAAGATTTGTTGAATCCTAGAGATAGGTTTTGATTCTGTTTATGCCAAGTAAGTCGAGTCTCATGAAACTTTGGCCTATCAAGATAAAAATCCTTCAGTGACAGCCTCTAAGGTGCATAAACTCCCAACTTAGAGAGACCAGCAAGAAACTGGGAGTGTTAATAAAGAGGAGAAAAGATGCAGTGATCAAATGAACATTGTCGTCAGAGGCCTTGGGTTCCTAGTCCCAATTCTGCAACTAGTTGACATTTCGGAGAATCTTCTACATGAAGGAAACACATAGTCAAGATCAGTCTGCTAAACCTGTAAGATCTTGTCTACCTTGAACTGAAGTACGCATTTATCAGCCTTGCTGAGAGGGAGTGTGGTATAATGAATAGAACACTAGACTTGGAGTCAAGAAAACCCAGGTCAAACCTGCCTCAAACACTTACTAGCTGTGTGACACAGGACAAGTCACTTAACCTATCTGAGTCTTGGTTGCCTCATCTGTAAAATGAGATAGTAGACCTCTAAGGCCTCTTCTAACTCTAAATTTATGACCTTGATTGATTTCAACAAATAGTGAAACCCTGCCAGGCAATCAATCTATCAATCAATAATCATTTATTAAGTACTTACTACATGTTTGTCATGATGCTAAGCATTAGGGATACCAAAAGAGGAGAAAGACAGTCCCTGACCTCTGGGAGAGTAATAGAGCTGCTATCCCAATGACTCGTTTAATCTACAATCAGAATCAGTGTGCTCTCATGGGAGGATGCACTGATCTTGGAATCAGAAGACCTGGGTTTGAATCCTGCCTCTTATTAGTTGTATGACCTTGGGCAATTCACTTCAACTGGTTCCTTATGATGGGGAAAAAATTATATTTTCACTACCTACTTTATTGAGTTTCTATGAAGAAAATGCTTCTTTAAAAAAAAAAAAAGAAGTTATTAATGTGGGCAGTTAGGTAGTGCAGCAGATAGAGAGCAGACCCTGGAGTCAAGAGGACCTGAGTTCAAATTTGGCCTCAAACACTACTAGATGTTTGATTTGGGTAAGTCACTTCACCCTCTTTGCCTCAGTTTTCTCATCTGTCAAATGAGCTGGAGGAGGAAATGGCAAACCACTCCAGTATCTTTGCCAAGAAAACTCCAGTGATTTCATAAAGCATCAGACAGGTCTGAAATGACTGAACAACAACAAAACTATTAATATTGCCATCACTGGTAAATGCATACCTAGGGGATTGAAGGGAGAAATGCAGAAGAACATTATGGGAATGAGAGGATTGGTGTGTTGAATCATTTAAAAATGTTAGTTTTTAAAGGAAGATTGAGGGGAGGTGGAGAACAGGCCACCTCTTTGTTCCATAGAACTTTTTCCTAGAACAGACCCTCAAGTGTTTTTTTCCCTTTGGTTTTAATTTTAAATAGATCATAATCTTTTATTCATTCTCTTCTCAAATGAATGAAAATCTAATAGGGGTTGGTTCTAGATTTTGCCCAGATATTCTCGAATCATTAAAAGGACTATGCCCATGTCACAGGCTCCTGCCCTTGGTCACCATTTAACCCAATTTATTTTTTTGTTTGTTTCTTTAAAAATTTTTATTCATGTAATTTAATTGGATATATTAATCATTTCCACATGTACATATAAATATATATTACATATAAACACATATATTATTTGTAGATATATACATATTTAAATATATGTGTACATGTATATTATATAGAGATATATACATATTTAAATATATGTGTACATATATAATATACAGAGAGAGAGAGAGAGAAAGCATATATATCCCTACCCATCAAGCAAAGATGAAAAAACAAAGATGAAAAAAAAGGTCAGCATAACTAACCAACACATCAACTGAACCTGATAGTATATGCAAAGTTCTGTTTGTTTGTCCTTCATTCTTTTTTTTTTTTTTTAGTGAGGCAATTGGGGTTAAGTGACTTGCCCAGGGTCACACAGCTAGTAAGTGTTAAGTGTCTGAGGCCAGATTTGAACTCAGGTACTCCTGACTCCAGGGCTGGTGCTCTATCCACTGCGCCACCTAGCTGCCCCTGTCCTTCATTCTTAAAGAGGACCAGAACAGATGTCATGACCTGGCAATGAATTGGATTTAAGTAAAGGAGGACTGTGCAAGGCATTTAACCCCATTTAGACCAGGAACACCCAGCCATAGAGACCTTGCCTTTGGTGAAGTCCATTTTTGCTATTCTTTCTGCCTGGCCCTAGCTCAGTATCTGGGGGTGGGTAATGAGGGAAAAGGGCTAAGTGGGAATAGTTTTGTTTATTTAAATAAATACTCATTGATCTGAATATTTTGTTATTTAAGACCGTAATTTCTCTTCATAGCTTAATTTCTGTAGACTAGTTAATAGTCCTTTAACCAGATCGTCACTTGAAATTTATTAAAGGAGTCACCTAAGTCATCTTTTAGCCAAGGAATGCTTTCGTTTCTCATAATTCAGTCCCTCTGGTCCATTTGTTTGGCTCTGAGTTTCCCAGACAAGCATATAATATAGGACATTTTCCAGGGATTAACTTAAGTTATTTTGACCACACTTGGAATTGCTTGAAGTTCAATGGTCTTACATTCCAACCTGAAATCACATCTTTTGTTTATTAATTTGTTTTTTGCTTTTTAACCCTGACCCAAACATCTCTCTTCACTTTTAAGACAAGGCCAAGAGGAGCTAGGAAAGACTAGACTTCTTAAAGCTATATTAAGAAGATTCCATGTGGTTCTATAAGATTTCTTAAACTTCAAATAATTTCCCCAAATCAATATTTTGATGACTGAAGTGTAAATGAATCAGAAACATGAAATAAGTTTTCTCCTCAATTTCATAGAGCTTTGAAAATGAATAGAATGACTATGGACTTTAATAAAAACATAGGAAGAGAATAACAGCTGGAGGCACTGGACAATCCCCAAATATAGAGGATCACAACCCTCTCTTAATTACAGGGTATAACGCCTTTATAACTGGAGCCCGAAGTCACAATTTTTTTTCGAACATCTTCCCAGAGCATTAAAAGTATTCATCTCTTTAACAAGTCTGTTAATGAACTGTTATTGCTTCTTTAAATAGTGGGAATCCCCTAAAAGGTATTAGCAAAAGTTTTCCATCCAAGCTTTATGTGAAAAATGTCATTCATTATGCCTTAATTGTGAGATGTACATTGCAGTAACACACAATGCTATCAACTGAGGCCAATACAATCACAAATTCCCAAAGGAGTCACTGCTATAAGCCTCCTCCTTTTTTTTTCCTTAAAGATGAAGAAGCTCAGAAGAAGTGAATTGCCTAATGTAACACAGGTGACAGGCAGCAGAGCTAGGACTGGAGTACTCAAGTCTCCAATTCTGAGCACCATGCATTTTCCATTCTACTTTGTTGCTACTCCAGGGAACAATGAAAATTCTGTAGGATGCTAATGATGGGAGTGGGAAGAATTGTGGGGGGGTTTCCTGCCCCTGGTGGTGGTGGGGAAATAGTAATGTTTGGTTTTGGGGTGGATTGCTTGGTAGAAAGGGCACTGAATCTTGAGTCAGAGGACCTGGACCTGACCTAGGACCTTTAACAACTGTATGACCAAGTGTGAATCATTTTAACTGCAGGGCTATGGCTTCCTCAACTGTAAAATGAGAGAGCTGGATCTTTTTTTTTTTTTAAGTGAGGCAATGGGGGTTAAGTGACTTGCCCAGGGTCACACAGCTAGTAAGTGTCAAATGTCTGAGGCCGGATTTGAACTCAGGTACTCCTGACTCCAGGGCTGGTGCTCTATCCACTGCGCCACCTATCTGCCCCGAGAGCTGGATTTTTAAAAGGACTATATCCCTTTCACAGGATCCTGCCCTTGGCCACCATTTAACCTCATTTAGGCCAGGAACAATAAGCCATAGAGACATTGCCTTAGGTGAAGTCCATTTTTGGCCCTAGTTCAGTATTTGGGGGTGGGAGTGGAGGAGAGGATGTAAGGAAGAGAAGTTTTGTTATTTAAAGAAATATTCATTTGATCTAAATATTTTGTTAAGACCATAATTTCTCTTCATACAAATTCTAGCTCTAGAGCCTTGATTGTATGATCCTTTGTTGCAGTAAAGATCACAAAATAAACAGTGCTTTCCTAGGGCAAAAGAACCTCTTGGGCTTTTATAATAAAGCAATTTGATTGTCAAGACAATAATTTGTGTGTGTATGTGTGTGTGTGTATATATGTGTATATATACATATATTCTTGTTTATCTTAAATCTTGTTAAATATTTCCCAATTATATTTTTAAAATTTTTTAACACTCACTTTAAAAGTTTTTGAGATTCAAACTCTTTGCCTTAATCCAGCCCCACCCCCACTCCTTGAGAAGGCAACTAATATGATATCAATTATACATGTGAAGTCATGCAAAACATATTTCCATATTAGCCATGTTGCAAAAGAAAACACCACCAAAAAAAAAAAAAGAAAAAGAAAGAAAGTGAAAAAGTATGCCTCAATCTGTACTCCGAGTTCAAAACAATCATCTTTTAAAGGGTCACTTCATTCCTTTTGAACTCAGTTTTCTGGTTTTCAAGATGAGAGAAGTTGAACTAGAATAATTCCTAAAGTCCCTTCCAGCTTTAATATTCCATTATTCTAACTTAGAGAGTCAGACAGTAGAGGCATCTCTTTGGAGGATTTCAAAATATTCAGGCTAATTGTGAAAGAAGAAAAGGATAGAAGAAATATCTGGATCCTCACTCCCTTTTGAAAGTTTTATAACTGGAATTGATAAAGAAAAACTCCTCAGAATGGACATTTAATAGGTTAATAGATTTATAACTTAGTGTTGTTGAGTCATTTCTGACTCTTCATGACCCCATTTGGGACTTTCAAGTCCCAGAGATGTTAAACAACTTGCCCAAGGTCACACAGATAATAAATAGTGGAAGAAAAATTCAGACTCCATCCTTCTGATTTCAAACAGAGAAATCTTTACACTATCATAGTGCTTTGGGGTTTCTTTAGGATAAGACTCTAACAAGGTCTCTTTTATATAGACAAAGAAAGTGAATGTCTCTGTAGCATGGCATAAGGGGCCCTGAAAAATTCATCTACCAAAGAATGTCTCTTACCTACTGCATTGCTTGAAATTTCCTTTGGATTGAGGAATTGTGTCTCCAGAAAGATCCCCTTCTAATATTACTATGTTGGTTGGATTGGCTGTGCCAACCTGAAATTCATAGAGTCCTTTACCTTAGTGAAGTCACCATGGTCCAGTGTCTTGGCTGCAGATTTGTCAGTTTAGAAATTTAATTTTATAAATTCACTTGGGAGGATTAGGCTCTGAGGAATTGAGTTATACTTATCAAACATCACCAGACTTTTAAACCAGAATCTCAATGGCCTCCTGGCCATTCCTAAAACAAAACACTCCATCTCTAATGTCCAGGCATTTTCTCTGACTGTCCCCCATGACTGGAGTGCTCTCTTTCCTCTACCCTCTGACTCTTTCCTTCCTTTCCTTCCTTTAAGTCCCAACCCGCATCCCATCTTTTCCTGGAAGTCTACCCCATACCCTCTTAATTGTAGTGCCTTTCCTCCATTCATTATTTATGGTTTATCCTATATATAACTTGGTCTTTATCTGTTTGCTGGCATGTTGCCTTCCCCATTAGATTATAAATTCCTTGAGGGCATAGATTATCTTTTGCCTCTTTATATTCCCAGCAATGATACTGGCCTCCATGTTGTTTCTGAAACAAGACACTCCATTTCCTGACTGGGCATTTTTAGTGGTTGTCCTCCATGTCTGGAATGTTCTCCCTCCTCATCTCCATCTCCTGTGTTTCCTTGCCTTTATTCCAGTCCCAACCAAAACCCCACCTTCTAGAGGAAGATTTTCTCAATCCCCCTTAATGTTAGTGTCTTCCCTCTGCTGAATGTTTTCCAATTTATCCTGCATATTGCATATATGTACATAGTTATTTGCATATTGTTTTCCTCATTAGACTATAAGTTCCCTGAGAGCAGGAACTATCTTTTACCTTCTTTGTATCCCCAGCACTCAGTACAATGCCTGGCATATGGTTGTTGTTGTTCAATTGTTTCAGTCAAGACTGACTTTGACCTCATTTTGGATTTTCTCCACAAGGATACTGAAGTTGTTTGCCATTTCTTTCTCCAGCTCATTTTTACAGATGAGTAAACTGAGGCAAAGAGGGTTAAGTAACTAGCCTATAGTAGGTGCTTACTAAATATTTATTGACCCACTTGGCTTTGGGTCCATGATCCTCTTATCTATTTTCTGATATTTTCTTTTCTTTTTTTTTTTAATTTTTTTTTTTTGGTGAGGCAATTGGGGTTAAGTGACTTGCCCAGGGTCACCCAGCTAGTAAGTGTCAAGTTTCTGAGTCCAGATTTGAACTCAGGTCCTCCTGAATCTAGGACCGGTGCTCTATCCACTGCATCACCTAGCTGCCCTGATATTTTCACCAATTATCACAAGTATCTTTTTGCAATAAAATACCTATGACCTAGCACAGAGTTCAGTGTTGAGAGAATGGGACTTGCAATTTGGTAAGTTTTGGTGGAATGCCACAGGAGGAGATCTAGGGAAGCCATGAACAGCATGAAGAACATGAGAATCTAGTGTTGGGAAAGAGGGTAGGGAAGGGGGATAAGAGGAAAAAAATTGGGAAAAGTCATTAAAAGGGGAAATGGGTACCAGAGCCCAACTTCATATCTCAGGGACTTTAAGTGTCTGTTTGTTTGCTCTCAGTTTTTAGGGGTTACCTTGTCCGCAAAAGCAATACCAGATCCCACATCCTCCATGGCTATGCAGAAGGGAGAGAACCCACAAGCACTTGCTTTGCTGTGACTGGGAACCCTAATGGAAGCTGGTGAGTCTTAGTCATTAAGTGTGACAGTGCCTGAGCCTGGCTACCTCTTACCCAATCAGCACTGGGCAGGGGCATTTATTCTTGCCTCAATGTGGATAGTCATACAATTTACCTATCTAATGTTGTTAAATGTTATTAATAGTACAAATAGCATGTGCTTGTAATCCCTGCTTCTGGGGGAAGCTAAGTCTGGTGGAATGTTTGAGCTTGGGAATTCTGAACTGCAGTGGCGTTGACATTCAGGGTGAATGCAGTAAGTCTAGGCACCAGAAGAAGGAAGGAATGGAGGGAGGGAGGAAAGGGAGAGAGGGAGGGAAAGAAAGAAGGAAGAAGGAGGAGGGGAGGGAGAAAGGGAAGGAAGGCAAAGGGGTGGGGAGAAAGGAAGAGAGGGAGAGAGGAAGGGAAGGAGGGAAGAAGGAAGGAAGGAAGGAAGGAAGGAAGGAAGGAAGGAAGGAAGGAAGGAAGGAAGGAAGGAAGGAAGGAAGGAAGGAAGGAAGGAAGGAAGGAAGGAAGGAGGGAAGGAAGGAAGGAAGGAAGGAAGGACGAAAGGAGGGAGGGAGGGAAGGAAGGAAGGAGCCATTTATTTAGTGCCTGCTGTGTTTCTGGTACTGTGCTAAGTGCTTTACAAATATTATCTCGTTTTAAAAAAACACACATCAAATATTATCTCGTTTGACCCTCACAACGACCCTGTGAAGTAAATGCTATTATTATCCTCATTTTACAATTGACAGTCAGAAGTTAAGTGACTTGCCCAGGGTCACACAGCTAGGATGAATCAGATTTGAACTCAGGTTTTCCTAACTCCAGGCCCAGAGCTCTGTCCATTGTGCCACTTCACTGCCCTTAAGCAGGGGCAATCTGGCCCAGGTCAGCAAACAAGCAGGTTTAAACTTCTGGGCCAGTCAGCAGAGAAATCAGGCCTGTGAGTAAGCCCAGAACTTCCAGCATGAGCAAGATATGGAGACCCAGTCAAAAATAATTTATTAAAATATTTTGGCTTGATCTGGCAGCTAGTTCCCAATCCATACCCAGATATAACCCACTATAAAATCTGTTCCCTAAAATCAGTTTGTGGATTGTTTAAAAAACAAAAACAAAAAGAAAGGAATGATCAGTCCTCTAAATCTGTTACTAATGTTGATTGTTTTGTTTGACCTAAGTTTTGCTGCCTCATGGTACTGACTTTATGCTGTTGTAATCATCTCATGTATAGATCTTTTGGCTTTTCTTTCTTCACATCTTCCCAAGTTTCTTTGAATTCTTCTCATTTGAAATTCTTTGATACAAGGATATTTCATCACACACACATACCGTACTTTGTTTTTTGTTGTTGTTATTC
Source organism: Dromiciops gliroides (assembly GCF_019393635.1). Taxonomy (NCBI): domain Eukaryota; kingdom Metazoa; phylum Chordata; class Mammalia; order Microbiotheria; family Microbiotheriidae; genus Dromiciops; species Dromiciops gliroides. The sequence continues at coordinate 443,987,168 of NC_057863.1, read as the reverse complement.
TTAAGTTATTTTTCAGTCACGTCCAACTTTCTGTGAGCCCATCTAGGGTTTTCTTGACAGAGATAATGGAGTGGTTTGCCATTTCCTTCTCCAGCTTATTTTACAAATGTGGAAACTGAGGCAAACAGAGTTAAGTGACTTGCCCAGGGTCACACAAATAAGAAGTATCTGAGGCCAAACTTGAACTCAGGAAAATGAGTCTTCCAGACTCCAGGTCTGGCACTCTATCCACTGTACCACCTAGCTGCCCAATATATATTACTCATAATATTCTACAATTATTTACTGCTTAAAATGCCTTCAAGGAATTTTTAGCATGGACCCCTTGGTTCACCTTCAAAAACCCCAAAGATATTCACAAACATGCTAATATGGAACACCTGCTCTTGACAGTTCTAACTCCAGCAATCATTATTTCAATAATTTAACCAACTTTCAATTAGCATTTATTGAGCATCTACTAGAGTAGACAATTTCTAAGGTCACTTTTTTTTTTTGGTGTGAGGCAATTGGGGTTAAGTGACTTGCCCAGGGTCACACAGCTAGTAAGTGTTAAGCATCTGAGGCCAGATTTCAACTTAGGTCCTCCTGAATCCAGGGTTAGTGCTCTATCCACTGCACCACCTAGCTGCCCCTTTCTAAGGTCACTTCTGACTCTAAAGCTATAGTCCTGTGATCTGCTTTCAGATGAAATGATGAATTCATCCTCAAGTTACCATTTTTGTTCTTTAAATAACCAGTTCTTTGTTGGTCAGAGTCATCTATTAGAAAATACGTTGGGGGACAACTAGGTGGTGCAGTGGATAGAGCACCGGCCCTGGATTCAGGAGGACCTGAGTTCAAATCCGGCCTCAGACACTTAACAATTACTAGCTGTGTGACCCTGGGCAAGTCACTTAACCCCAATTGCCTCACCTCCCCCCCCAAAAAAAAAGAAAATACGTTGGGCTTTCAGGTGGGTTTTTTATGGAAAAGTATGTAAAAGTTGTTGTGAAAGTTTATGTGTATTTTGTGAATCTGGGAAAGCTATGTGAACATCAGTGAATCCACAATCTCAATGATTTGGATACTCTTTCCATGGCTGCAGATCATTCCCCATCCTCAACTCCCATGTTGTTGTGCTTGTCTTTCCCCTCCTTATTAAGCTTCTGTAGAGAATTTATCTATAGAGGAAATTGCCCTCTGACCTTTTAAAAATATTTTGTGGATATAAGGGCAGTACTCAGACTGTTATTCTCTTACTTTACTATATGATTGGTCTGCTTCCTTGAATTTTCATATACATATGCCACTTTTCATGTTCAACTCATTGGAGATTCCTTAAGCCTCACTGTGCTTCTTGATGTTGCCCTTCCAATCATCTGCAGTTTTTATTTTTCTGCTATCATGGTATTTCATGATTTATAACCATAATATATTACCAGAATATTGCACTTAAATTATGAGTTTTGAATCAGGGAACAGCTTGGAATCATTGAAAATGCCAGGCAGTTTCCAGAAAATGCAATCCAACCTGATCTTTCTCTTTTTGGTCCCCGTACATTGACCATTTGAAGCAAATGTCCAAGACTAACTCAGTGGACATCCATCCAACTGCACTTCACAATCTGGGCTATATGCATTATTTCTTTTTTAGTTAGTTTTTTTCTTTTTCCCATGATTTTATTCCAATTTTACATTTAAGATGAACACTTCCATTAGACCACATAGAACAGAGAGGGTTGAACATGAAACTGAGAACCTCTATGATTTATAACTTCCCTTTCTTTTTAAGTATAGTAAGTATATTTTAAAGTATATTAAGTATTATTTTCTTTTTTTCTTTTCTTTTTTTTTTTGCGGGGCAATGGGGGTTAAGTGACTTGCCCAGGGTCACACAGCCAGTAAGTGTCAAGTGTCTGAGGCTGGATTTGAACTCAGGAACTCCTGAATCTAGGGCTGGTGCTTTATCCACTGCGCCACCTAGCCGCCCCCTATTAAGTATTATTTTCAAAGCTGTCCTGCTTGTCTGTGATTCCTTCTGGTCATCCTCTGTTCTCTTCTGTACATTTAAAAAACGTGTTTCAATAACCATTCTTCCTTCCTTTCCTTTCCTTTCCTTTCCTCTCCTCTCCTCTCCTTTCCTTTCCTTTTCCTTTTCCTTTCCTTTCCTTTTCCCTTTCCCTTTCCCTTTCCCTTTCCTTTCCTTTCCTTTCCTTTCCTTTCCTTTCCTTTCCTTTCCTTTCCTTTCCTTTCCTTTCCTTTCCTTTCCTTTCCTTTCCTTTCCTTTCCTTTCCTTTCCTTTCCTCTCCTCTCCTCTCCTCTCCTCTCCTTTCCTTTTCCTTTTCCTTTTCCTTTTCCTTTTCCTTTTCCTTTCCTTTCCTTTCCTTTCCTTTCCTTTCCTTTCCTTTCCTTTCCTTTCCTTTCCTTTCCTTTCCTTTCCTTTCCTTTCCTTTCCTTTCCTTTCCTTTCCTTTCCTTTCCTTTCCTTTCCTTTCCTTTCCTCTCCTCTCCTCTCCTCTCCTCTCCTCTCCTCTCCTCTCCTCTCCTCTCCTCTCCTCTCCTCTCCTCTCCTCTCCTCTCCTCTCCTCTCCTTTTCCTTTTCCTTTTCCTTTTCCTTTTCCTTTTCCTTTTCCTTTTCCTTTTCCTTTTCCTTTTCCTTTTCCTTTTCCTTTTCCTTTTCCTTTTCCTTTTCCTTTTCCTTTTCCTTTTCCTTTTCCTTTTCCTTTTCCTTTTCCTTTTCCTTTCCTTTCCTTTCCTTTCCTTTCCTTTCCTTTCCTTTCCTTTCCTTTCCTTTCCTTTCCTTTCCTTTCCTTTCCTTTCTCTTTTCCTTTCTCTTTTCCTTTTCCTTTCCCTTCCTTTCCTTTCTTTTCCAGCAACATTATTCCTAGCTTCCTTCTCCCTTCTTACTTATCTCCACCCCTATACCCCCATGGGGAGGGAGGGGGGAATCTTTGTGACAAATATGAAGAGTAAATTCCCTCATTGGCTTTGTCCAAGAATTTGTCTCATTCTGTAACCTGAGTCCATTACTAGTTTGTCATGAGGTAAGTAGCATGTTTCATTGCTCTGAAATTGTGACTGGTTATTGCACTGATCAGATCTCTTAAGTTGTTCAATGTTGCTTATCTTTTTTGTTGTTGTTGTTGATTGGTCATTTCAGTTATGTCCAACTCTCCATGACCCCATTTGGGCTTTCTTGGCAAAGGTACTAGAGTGATTTGCCATTTCTTTCTCTAGCTCATTTGACAGATGGGGAAACTGAAGGATCACATAGCTAACAAGTGTCTGAAGTCACATTTGAACTCAAGTTTTTCTGACTCCAGGCCTAGCACTCTATCCATTGCACCATCACACAATAAATATCTGTTGATTGAATAATTAAAATCGTTTGATGTGGTAGAGAAAAACACAACCATAAAGGTTATCCTCCAGCAAGATTTATCTCATTAGTAAACTTCCTACAATATTCTTTAGTCGGTACAACCACTGAAGTAATACTGTTTAACTGTACTATGAGATTCTACATCAAATAAGGAAGAAAACAATCCATCAATCAAGCAACATTTATTAAGCATCTCCTATGGGTCAGACATTGTGCTAGGGGATAGAAATACAAATTCAATAAATGGAACAATCTATTTACAAGTAACTTTTATTCTTTTTTGGTAGTATTTTATTTTGTTTTCCAATTACATATTTTCAACATTCATTTTTCTAAGATTTTGAGTTTGCAGTTTTTCTCTCCCCATCTATTCCCTGTCCCCTCTCCAAGATGGCAAGTGTATATATATATATATATATATATAAAAAATATCTATCTGTATATGTATGTATATATGTACATATACACATACATATATACATATATACAATCATGTTATATTTCCATATTAGTCATGTTGTAAAAGGAAAATCAGAACAAAAGGGGAAAAACCACAAGAAAGAAAAAAATAACAACAACAATTAAAGTGAAAATAGTATACTTTGATCTGCATTAAGACTCCATAGTTGTTGGTTTTTTTCTGGATGTAGAGAGCATTTTCCATCATAAGTGTTTTGGAATTGCCTTTGGATCATTGTATTGCTGAAAAGAGCTAAGGAACTTATATTCTAATGGGGGAGAAAACAAGGATGTATATGTAGATACATGTCTGTGTATATGTTCCTGTCCATTAGCATGTAAGCTCTCTGAGTAGGGATTTTGTGTATGTGTGTATAATGTATATATGTATATTTGTATAACAAATAATAAACAATGAAGTAGCTTAAACTCTATTTCTCACTTGTCTGTGAAAATATGACCTATTATAGAAAATAGTCTCTCAAAGTTTACCTGTTTTCTTCTCTTGCCTTCATCAAGAATACATAGTAGGGGCAGCTAGGTGGGGCAGTGGATAGAGCGCCGGCCCTGGAGTCAGGAGTACCTGAATTCAAATCCGGCCTCAGACACTTAACACTTACTAGTTGTGTGACCCTGGGCAAGTCACTTAACCCCAATTGCCTCACTAAAAAAAAAAAAAAAAGAAGAATACATAGTAGACCATCCTCATAAATATTTATGGAGATAAGAAAATTTGTTTTGGGGTCAGTAATTGCTGGTGTCTTCTTGGTTGTCTTTTCTTGGTAATAATAATGTCTATGACAAATCCCATTGTTTGGAATTTTCCCTTTTTCAAGATGTCCTGAAAAATCTATCACTAAGTGACTTTAAACTTATGTTGTATCCTACTGCTTTTTCCGAGATCATTTCATTCGATGTCATTTTTTTTTTTTTTTGGTGAGGCAATTGGGGTTAAGTGACTTGCCCAGGGTAACACAGCTAGTAAGTGTTAAGTGTCTGAGGCCGGATTTGAACTCAGGTACTCCTGACTCCAGGGCCGGTGCTCCATCCACTGCGCCACCTAGCTGCCCCTATTTGATGTCATTTTAACTTCTTCCAAAAGCCCACTGGATGCTGTTATAACAGTATACAAATGTTGTGATCACATTGTCATTAATGATGAGAATAGATTTCCATAGAAATACTGACTTATCGATCTACTACAGCTATTTCATATATATTTGTTGTCCTTCTAGTTTCATCTATGGATGTTCTTGGGATGGCCAGGCTCAGTTAGATATCATGCTGAGCCTTTTATAGGTTTATATTCCTTTCTACTGCTTTTTCAATTTTTCTGAGTTCATATTGCTCTTACTCTTTAGTAGTCTTCCTCTGTGTGTGCTTATAATAAATGAGCTTATAATCTAAACAATGTTGCCCCTGGCTACCATGTCTATTTGCTTGGCAAGGGGTTGGAATAGCAAACAACTGGTATCAGGTCAGTACATGACCATGAGAGATTAAAACATAATTATCAGTACCAGGAATAAAAGGAACAGAGCATTAAAAAAAAGAAACCTTGGGGAAAAAGTATACTGAAATGGACAATCCTTAACATACAAGATGGCAGATTTCAAATGTAGATCTAGGAATAGCTTAGAATCCAAGGTTATATCAGAAGACTGAGAGGAGAGTTAGTAAGCAGGTATAATCTCCTAGTGCCAGAACTAGCTTGTCCATTAAAGAAGGTGAGGGATATGGCCATAACATCAACATGGTTTTAGCCAGAAGACAGAGGAGTGAACAGTGGGATTCATATTGGAAGGACTAATCACATATCACAAGACATAAATTTTGTTTAATCTTATTGTGGTTTTCATACAATAATTGCATTTTAGACTATGGTCAATTTTTAAAAATAAGACCTATAATTTAATCAGTATAGGCAACATGACTAATATAGAAATATGTTTTACATGATTATACATGTATAGCTTATGTCAAATTGCTTACCATTTCAGGAAAGGGAAAGGGGAGGAAGGGATAGAATTTAGAAGTCAAAATTTAAAAAACTAAATGTTAAAATTGTTTTTACATGTAATTGTGAAAAATAAAATATTATTCAAAAATATTTCATCAGCATAGGGAGCTCCTAGTAAGGAACACCTTCTATTAATGCAGATTGATACCTGTTCTGCAGTTTATAGTCTTGGAGAGTTGTTGGACATGGAAAAATTAAGTGACCTACTTAAGGTCACACAGCCAGGTCTTCCTGATACCAAGGCCAGAACTGTTTCCATTTAACCATGCTGCCTCCCAACTTGGATTATATATTGTACTGTAAATTTAAGTGACAGGAAAATATGGGCATGATCCTTTAACAGACTGAGTCTACGTGGAATATCTCCTTCACTCCTGAAGCTGTCCAAATAATATATGTCCCTTACACCAGGGTATTAAAAAGACATAATAGGCATAGTGAGGATCAATATGCTGAATAGACAAGATCAGTTGATTTTAATTTAGAGGGAGCACACTTTTAAATTAGTTCAGTTAATAGGGCATTAGCTTAGAAGAAACAATTTGGTGTTCTCAAATACCTTTAACCCTGAGGTGCTACCACATTCTGAAGGAATATTGATAAAGTTGGGGTCAGAGACTCATACTGACTGGACCAATTTATGAAAACTCAGCTCAGAATTACTCAGAGGAAGTAAATCACTTCACTGACCTCTGTAAATGGGACTCTTTTAAGAGCCCTTTTACTATTAGTTTGTCATTTACATACTCTGTGAGAGATTTCTATTTACGTTACTGACATGTTAAATTTGTTTTTATCATTGTTTCTACACAAAAGATTTAGAACTGAATGGTAGGCATTCATTGTCCTGATGATTGGTGTTATCTTTGAATCTTTATACATTCCTAAGATTGCCAGTCCCATTCAATCATCCCTGGAACCTAGCTGGCAGCTGCTCACAGATGGTGGCAGCAGAAGCAGAGAGGGCTGAGGGGAAAGTCCTAGGTGGACTCATTAAAATCTAGCTAAGATTGTACCCCAAGCTTCAAGTAGAATAACTAAGAGACAGCAAGGATGTCATAGACCATTTAGCATTTTAAAACCTGACCTGTCACTTGTGATTAAGGTCTTTAAACCTGAGCTCAAATGGCTGAACTGCACCAAACTCTAACTTCTGACATAATCTCTATCATGAATGTACCATTCAGTATCCCGCACCATCTTACCCCACACAACCTTCAACTTTGTTTCCACTCCCTTTCTTCCTTCACTTAATAAACACCTATTAAATACCTACCATGTGTGAAGTACCTTGCTAGGCCCTGAGGAAAATACAGAGATAATAAAGACCTGGCCCCTATCCTCAAGGAGTTTGCAATCAAATAATAACAGCCACCACCAGTGAGTGGTGGATTGCAATGGACAGAACTTGGCAGTACTGGAGGGAACAGAGTTGAGGAAAGGCCCAAAACCTAGGGTACAGCTGCTAAGGACCAAAATGCTTGTTGACTGACTGGTCTAGTACATACTAGATGCTTAATAAATAAATGCTTTTAGAATTTAATTAAATTGGGGCAGCTAGATGGCGCAGTGGATAAAGCACTGGCCCTGGATTTAGGAGATCCTGAGTTCAAATTCGGCCTCAGACACTTGACACTTACTAGCTGTGTGACCCTGGGCGAGTCACTTAACCCTCATTGACCCACTCAAAAAAAAAAAAGAATTTAATTAAATTGAAATAGAGTTGCTAGAGAAACTTGCTATACCCCCAGCTGTATATGCCAAGGATACACATATAAAAACAGACAGTCCCTCCCTTCAGGGTGCTTATATTCTAATAGAAAGAGGCAACACCCTTGGGGGAGGGGGAAGGACACTTTATGATAAGTTAAAGGTATGATGAGGTGGTACATAAAGGATAGGTGGACACATCCCATCCAGAAACAAAGGCGGGTTTGATCCTGGTTCCTGATTCCACAACTAGAAGAGGGAAGGAGGACCAGGGTATGGACTGCAACCTTGAGGAAGCCATGGAAGAGGTGGCTATATAAAAGAGAAAGATGTGAAGCATGGTGGGTGTCAGGAGAGGGGTTCCCTTGGGCTGAAATGCCTCAAGGGCAAGTCTGCGGTGCTAGGTGCTTGTTGAAGACGTTGTAGAGTAGAAGGCTGGAGGGGAAGGAGTGCACTCCAATGTAAGGAAAGAAATGGTTCTTTCTTCCATGACATTATCTTTACCTGTTGATAATCTCCCCCATATTAATCTTGATAATACAATAATAAGTAATTATGTCCTTAATTCAATTTGGCTTCCATATGGCAGACCGCATAGGTAGCTTTTATTTAAGGTTTCTTAGCATAACTAGGACAGCTAGTTGGCATGCTGGACAGAGTTCCAGGCCTGGAGTCAGGAAGGTCTGAGTTCAAATCCAGCTTCAGATACTAGCTTTGTGATCCTGGGCAAGTCACTTAATCTCTATTTGCCTTAACCCACTGGAGAAGGAAATGGCAAACCAACGCATTATCTCTGCCAAGAAAACCCTAAATGGGGTCAGGTAGAATTGGACACAACTGAAATAATTGAACAACAACAACAAAATCTATATTACTTCAAAGTTCCCATTCTAAAAAGAATAGACAAGTAAAGAAAATAACTAAGGTAGAAGATAAAGAGTATGAAGACAAAATTTGCTTGGTTTATTAAAGATATTGGTTTCTTATGCTCTGTAAGCAGTGCCACGTATCTTTAAAATGTGCCATTTATACAAGTGCTTGTGGAGATATGTGGCAATCTGTAATCCCTAGCCTAAATGAGGACCTGGCCCACACTCTGCCCTGCTGTCTGGGAGGCAGTTTCACTGCCTCATCATGTCTGAGATCAGCACAATTGGCTCCCAGCCCCCAGAGCTGCAAGGATGACATGGAAGAGAATTATGTTTCCACCTCAAAAGTTGCTAGTTTTGTTTTGTTTTGTTTTTTTTAAACTGACTGAGTCATGTATATTCCCATCTCTGAGAATCTGAGTTCAAATATAAGCAGCCCACAATAAAGCTGCCCTCTCTTGGAATATATTATGAGCTACTGGATAAAAACATCCATACCAATATTATCAGTCTCCTCCTTTCTTATAGGGGATTTTCTCCTTGACAGTAAAGCTAGTTATGCTTTGTTGTTCATTTGTTTCAGTGACCCTATTTGGGGTTTTCTTGACAAAGATACTGGAGTGGTTGGCCATTTCCTTCTCCAACTCATTTGACAGATGAGGAAACTGAGGCAAAAAGGGTTAGGTGACTTGCCCGGGGTCCCATAACCAGTAAGTGTCTGATGCTGGATTTGAACTTATGAAGGAGTCTTCCTGATTCTCAATCCAGTACTCTATCTACTATACCACCGAGCTGCACATAGGAAAGTTTGAGGGAACTCAATATAGATGCTGAAATCTCCTATTATAAGAGCAAAACCTGGGGGAGAGAGAAAGGAGGTGAGGTCTATTCCAACTCCAAGTCTATATGCTTCTGGTACATACCTACCATGTGCAATACACCATGTTAGATACCAGTTCTGTCAAGATGAAACATGATGTAATACCCAGAATATTAACGTTAAAAGTATTTTAAATTAAAATTTTCAATAATTGGAGCAAATCAGAGGAAGCATATTTTAAATTATCTTAAGGATATTTGATAAATTTCCATTTAGCTTGAACTTCCACATCTCCAGGCCTTTGCTAAAGCATTTTCTCCACCTGTTATGCCTTTCTTCTTTCAACCTGACATTCAGTATTAGACCAAATTCTGTCTTCTCTGTTAAACTTTCCTTGGTAATCCCTCCTCCTTCTGCCCTCCCATGGCACTCAGTTTTTACCACTACTCTTGGGATATTTATCACACACTGACTTCTATTGGAAGGCTACATACCACAATGGAAAGAATGTTGGGTTTGGCGTTAAAGACATGGGTCCACATGCCCTTTCTTCCATTTGCTTTGTATACAATCATGGGCAGCACCCCTGACCTTTCTTGGTCATAGTATCCTCATTTACAAAATGAGAGAATTAGATTAGATGACCTCTACTGTCCTTATTAGCTATGTCTTTGATCCTATGTCTTACTCTTTTGCTAGACTAAGTTCGATGAGAGTAGAGAATTTATTTTTTGAATCCTCTACAATGTTTAGCATAGAGCTGTGCACATAGTAGACATTCAATACATATCTGCTGAATAAAAGAATTCGTTTATATAAAGAAGCTGAATTTTTATTTGTGTTGGGTTCAGGGGCAAATCTGAGTCTCTTGAAACATTTATTTTTACTCTTCTAACACGCTTCCAACCAGTCTTTATGTTGGCTTGAGCCTCCTGATTTCTTCTGCAAAAGTATAATATTGGCTTTTGCTTAAGAAGCCAGAGATGTTAGCTAAATAAAGGAACAGAGTTTCTATTTGCACTGAGTGCTGAATTTCTGGAACAGATCTATCTTTATAATGTGACAATAAGCACCAAGTGTGGGACGATGCTTAAATGTGCATTTTCTTTAGGAAGCTGTTATTCCGGTGTACAGATGTTAACTATTACTAATCCATTAGCAGACCACTTGCTATTGCTAAAAAGCTTCTTAAAGGGTAACTTGTTAGATCTAGTTCACAGATTTAGAGATGGAAGGAACTTTAGGGATTATCTAGTCCAGTCCCTTCATTTTACAAAAGTGTAAATGGAGGTTCAGGATGGAGAAAGGGCTTGCCTAAAGCAACACAAATATTAACTGGAAGAGTGATGAGCCACTCTAAATCTGGTGCACCCTTTCCACTACAATGATGGGGTGATCTTAAATGGAAATAGCAGGTGAACATTTCTCTAGTGTCACAGGATTTGGGGTCTTTGTCCTCTATTTCAATTCAATTCAATAGATATTTATTACATGCCTACCATGCGTCAGGCACCCACTATGTGCTAAGCACTAAGGATACAATAAGAGGCAAAAGACAGTCATGCCTTCAAGGAGCTTATAGTCTAATAGGAGAGGCACCATGCAAATAAATATGTGTAAAGCAAGCTATATACAGGAAAAATATGGAATAATTAACAGAAGGGAGGCTCTGCAATTAACAGGGGTTGGGGGAAACTTCCTTAAGAGGTGGGAGGATTGGAATATATCAGAAAAATCTGTTGAGTTAGGCATGATTGGAGGTGGGTGGGATGTGACATGACATGATCGTAGACCTATGCTTTGGGAAAATCATTTTAGCAGTTGTGCTGTGTGGAGGATAGACTAGCATAGGGGGAGACTTGAAGGAAGGGGACCAACCAGAAAGCTACTGCAGTGATCCAAGCATGGAGTGATGAACAAAGATGGTGACTGTATAAGAGAATATATTCAAGAGATATAATGAAAGAAATTGCAATATTTAGTAACTGATTGGATATGTATGGCAACTGAGAAATAGGCATTAAGGATGATATTAGGGTTGCAGGGTTACCTGAGTAACTAAAAGGATGATGGTACCTTCAACAATAATAGGGAAGTTTGGAAGTGGTATGGGTTAGAGGGGAAAGATAAATTCTTTTTTGGTGATCTTGAACTTGTAATACCTACAGGGCATCTAGTTCAAAATATCCAATAAGCAGTTATTGATGCCAGACTGAAGCTCAGGAGAGAGACTAATGCTGGATAGATTTAGAAATTATCAATATAGAGATGATAATTGAAATAAAGAGAACTGATAAAGTCTCCAGATAAAGAAATATATAGAGAAAAGAGGAGAGGACCCAGGGAAGAGCCCTTGGTAGTATCCATAGTTAGTGAACATGACATTTATGAAGATCCTGCAAAAGAGAATGAGAAGGAGCAGTCAGATATGTAAGAGAAGAACTGAGAGTCGCAAAAACCCAGAGAGGAAAGGGTATCCAAGAAGAGAAGGGGGTCGCCAATTCTACAGAGAAATCAGGAAAGATAAGCATGGAGAAGATGCCATTATATTTGGCCATTAAGAGATCACTGGTACCTTTGGAGAGTTGTTTCAATTGAGTGATGAGATAAGAAGCAAGATTGCACAGGGTTTAGAAGAGAGTGAGAAGAGATGAAAACAGAAGCATTAATTGAGGATAGCTTTTTCAAGGAGTTTAGCTGAGAGGTCAGTTGACAAACATTTATTAATCTTAGGGAAGAGAAGATAAGGAAGAAAACTGGCTATCATGATAGAATGTAGTAAGGGCTTTTCAGGCATAGGAGAGGCATCAGGGAAGGGATCAGTGATTTTGAAGAGATGGAAGGTTAGAGACATAGTGAGGATGATAGTAGAGGCAATCTGCTTGAGAAGAGAGAAAGGAATAAGAGCAAGAGTACATGTAGAAGGGTTAGCTCTGGTAAGCAGAAGGGCTACCTTATCATCAGAGACTTCAGTGAAGGGGTAGAGAGAAGGATAGGAAATCAGTTAGGAATAAGGATTATCTTGTTGAAGTGAGGGTCCAGTCAAATTAGCTAGCAAAATTTTGTAGTATAAGCAGCCAGCCTGGTCTTGTGATTTCTCCGAATTCTGTTCAGCATTACAGGAGTAAGAGCAGATGAGTCAAAGAGTGAAAGTAATACAGGGCTGGGATCTGCCAAAATGTGATTGTCAATAAGACCCTAAGTGAACAAGGGATTCAAAAGTAGAGGATGGTGTTGTATTGAATTGGATCACCATGGGGTTAAGATTGGGAAAGGAAGAGAGTGAAGTCAGGTCAGGGGTGATAGGCTGGCATAGCACTGAGAGATGGAGGGTTTATAGGTCACTGTGAGGATGAGAAGTAGGTTTAAAAGGAGTAAGACATTGGGAAAGATGGAAAAAAATGGATTAGGATCAGATAAAGCAAATTCAGCATTCTTGAACAATAAGTGGAATATTTATGGGTTGTGGTAATTGCAAACAAAAAATTGACCTTCCCTCCATGTAGCTAAAGTGAAATGGAAGAGTAAGTCATAGGAGTGTAATAGAAGAATTGAGAAGTTGGGATATTCGAGGAAACTTCAAAATGTTTGTTGAAGTCTCTTAGAATGAGGACAGGAGTTAAGGTGGAGAGTGCAGCACTGAACTTGTTAATATAGATAATGTCCTGGGGCTTATTAGATAACATCCCTAGAATCTGGATTGGATGATCAATTTGGAGACTCTCAAAGAAGAAGCAGCCAAGTGATGGTAGTAAAGGGAAATTCTGGCAGTGGCACTTGGGAACAAGGAACTCTCTTACCAACAGGTTGGACTATGATTCAAGTACAGTGAGTATAAGAATGAGTTGCCGGGGATGCAGTGTCATCAAGAGGAAGCCAGCTGTCAGTGAGTGCCAGAAGTTGGAAGGAGTAAGAGAGGCAGTGCTATAAGATAAGAACAAGTTTGTTAGTTACAGAGGAAATATTCCAGACAGCACCCTAGAAGGGGCTGGCAGATCTAGAGTGGTACATTGTGGAGAGATAGGATTGAAGAGGATGGAAATAGGAGAGCAGACAGCTGAGGTTGGGAAGAGGGTTATTATTTGACAGCTAGAGGTTCTATCACATAGAGATGTAGAACACAGGAGGATAGTGTGTGTTTTTTGTTTTGTGCTTTGTTTTTCGTTTTTTTTTTGGTGCGGGGCAATGAGGGTTAAGTGACTTGCCCAGGGTCACACAGCTAGTAAGTGTCAAGTGTCTGAGGCTGGATTGGAACTCAGGACCTCCTGAATCCAGGGCTGGTGCTTTATCTATCGTGCCACCTAGCTGCTCCCAAGGAGGGAGTATGTCTCCAGACAAAATAACAGAGATTGGTTAGTAAAGGCAGTGAGAAGGTTTAAGATTGATCTTCTAGTTTTCATCAGAGCCTTCAACTGTTAGACCTACCATATTTCTGTGACCTAGGAGGTATGTGGAAATCCATTTTGTAGTACATATGAGTATTTGTCCTAAGGCTGGTTGCACCCACCCAGTCATCAGGAAATCAGTCAATAGGAATTCATTAAATACCTACTATGCAACAAGTGAGAAGATTGATCATCTGCGCAGAACAGAGCTTGTCTGTGTTATGTTCTTGCATCAGTTGAGAAGTCTAGAGATGAGCTGGGAGATAATCTGTACCAAAATGTAAACCTATTAAAGAGAAAGAACATGGTTTGTCAGAGTCTGCAAGCATTCTGGGGACTGTGATAATACTATCTAAAATACTCCTGTGTACTTTTACTAATATTACTACTGAGTGGGGGCAGCTAGGTGGCGCAGTGGATAAAGCACTGGCCTTGGATTCAGGAGTACCCGAGTTCAAATCCAGCCTCAGACACTTGACACTTAACTAGCTGTGTAATCCTGGGCAAGTCACTTAATCCTCATTGCCCTGCAAAAATTAAAAAAAAAAAATTACTACTGAGTAACAAACTACTGTATACCAAGTGTGATGGTATTGAAGAAGACAGTTTGTTGAAATGGTTTTTGCAAATCTTTTTCATCTTTCTTCTGTTATCCTTACCTTTTCATTCTTGAATATCCTTGAGATAACTTTGTTTACTTAGATATCTTGCCAAACTTACTTTAAACTGGTTTTGCCTACCACCAAGTCTATATTTCTGAAATGACACTGCTCATAATTAGCTACCACCATTCTTCATACTATTTTATGGATAAATTTATATTCTGTTTTTTGGTTTTGGTTTTGGTTTTGTTTTTTTTTAGTGAGGCAATTGGGATTAAGTGACTTGCCCAGGGTCACACAGCTAGTAAGTGTTAAGTGTCTGAGGTCAGATTTGAACTCAATTACTCCTGACTCTAGGGCCAGTACTCTATCCACTGCGCCACCTAGCTGCCCCTGATGAATTTATATTCTAAATTACTGTTGACTTTTGCAACATCTCTCTCCTTTGGGCAAGTCAGAAGTATACTGGCTAGGGTGTTTTCTGAGCACTTTTGGTTTCCATGTAGAAATTAATTTAGATTGCTTAAACTTCTGGATAAAATTATTATAGTCAGTGTCAATGTAATTTCCATTGTCCATTTCCCACATTTGATTTTCAATAGCATTTGAAATGTCAGGTGAAATCATTTTAATTGTACAACATATCATTTTCTTACCCTTCTTTTTTTTAGTTCTTTTCCTAGCTGTAACAAGTCCATGATCTGATGGTGCACAGTTAACTCATGGGTAACTTTCACATGAATAAAAAGTCTTTTCCAGTTTAGTAGACCTATTTATCCCTTCCTAATGATGGTGGGTCTCTCTAGTAGGCCATATACTCCAATGTATCCTAAGGATTCCCTGGCCTTGACATCAGCTGTATATTCTCTGAGAATGCTGAGCCTTGCCATCCACTCTCTGTAATTCCTATAGCACTCTGGGTCTTTCCATCAGCCCTGCAGTTGTACTCTCCTGCACGCGCGCGCGCGCACACACACACACATGTGTATATGTATATATAAATATATGTATTTGTGTGTATATATTGAACTTTCCCATATATGTGTGTATATACATATGTATTCACATACATGTATATATGTGTATATACACATACAAATATATACATGTATGTGAATATATGTATGGATGTATTCTTCCTCAATTGGAGTGTGATCTCCTTGAGATCAGTCTTCTTTTTTCTGTTTGTATGCCCTTAGCATAGTGCTTAGCACATGGTAAATACTTAATAAAAGCATATTCATTCATTTGTTAATGTATAAACTGAAGTTATTCTCATCTTTTTTGCAAATCCTTGTTATTACTGTAATATGTTTGATGAAGTAATGATTCTTCTAGCTTCTTGGGTATATGGTAAAATCTATTAGGCAAACTTTGTCCAGCTTTCCAAAAATTAAAAAAAAAATACAAATGCCCAACACACTTAAGTTTAATTTGCACTATTTCTTTTTTTTAAAGGGGCAATGAGGGTTAAGTGACTTGCCCAGGGTCACACAGCTAGTGTCAAGTGTTTGAGGCTGGATTTGAACTCAGGTTCTCCTGAATCCAGGGCTAGTGCTTTATCTACTGCACTACCAAGCTGCCCCTTAATCTGCATTATTAATGTTTTCTCCATCAGTTTCTTAAGTCTAGAAAAATCAACAAAACAATAAATCAAGTCCTAATTTGTAATATTGCCAATTTCTGAAGTGAAAATCCTCACCCTGAAAATTTAACAATGAGCTCTCCAGCTGGTATGAGCTGATTCCTACATAGCCCTGCCTTTTAGACACCCTTCCATTTAGATGCAACTTCCTTCTTTCTTCTGGTTTATAGCAAGAATGTCAAGATTGATATAATTCAATTGCTCAAGCAATATGTCCACTCATTGGCCACTGAACAAGGATCTTATATTTAGAGTGCCAACAGTCAAACTGAAGTTTGTTGACAAGCTAAAAACTATCCCTTCCCCAACAGATTTTTTTTTTCACCAAACTTTCTGTACTTGCAAACTTAAGAGGAATTCCATATGTCTAAATAAAGTCTGCTATGTCCCGACTTAGACTTTCCCCATATTTTGAACACAAGATCAGCGTTTCCCTTTAGAGAAATCATCTGTCTCTGTATTATCTGTCCAACTTTAGCAAATTTAAGAAGAGAAAACTTGCTTAAGTAGAAATGTTGAAGGGGGAAAAAACATATTTGTCTGGAAATGAATTTTAAATAAGAGCATTTCCTTATGGACAGTTTAAAGTCTCTGCTTCCAGAAGAAGCCTAGATTATATTCTTAAATGCATAGTGAGAGGAGGTTAATTCTATGTCATTTCCGATTGCAGTCACAGGCTTTGTCATGGGAAATCATTAACTTTGTTCCATTGTCTTTTCTTAGTTATGAGAATGAAGTATTTGCATATTAATGCCTGAGATGTTTTGTGAATCTCAATGGCACTTTGCTGCTATCTGTGCTAGCTGCGTAAATTTGCCTAGGTAGCCACTAGCAATAAAAGAAAAAAACAAGAGGCCATGGTCATCTAAAGTACTTTAAAAGGAGATAAAGCCCATTTCCCCTTACAGGCCACTGCCTGACATAGCTGATAGAGAGTGGTGGATTTAAGTTAGAAAGACCTAGGTGCAAATCTAGTTTCAGACACTCACTAGGCATGACCCTAAGCAAGTTACTTAAGATCTCCCAGCCTCAAATTCCTAGTCTGTAAAATGAAGATAATAATACCTATATTCCTAGCCCTGTTACTCTGGGTAAGTCCTTTAACCTCTCTGTGACTCAGTTTCCTCATCTGCAAAATGGGGATAATAATAGCACCTACCTCCCAGAGTTGTTATGAAGATCAATTGAGATGATAATTTTAATATAAATGCTTATTATTATTATTATTATTATTGTTATTATTAAATTTCACAAGCCTATCTGTGAGGATCAGATGACCTAATGTTTGTCAAGTCAGAAAGCATGGGAAAAGTACCTGTTGTGTGCCAGGCAATGTGCTAAGTATTGGGGATACAAAGAAAGGCAAAATCAGCATTTAAAGTGCTTGGAAAGCTTTAAAGCACTATATATGTCAGTAATTATAGGCATTATATATTTTATCAATCTGTCAAAAAGCATTTATTAAAGTCCTTGCCCTTAGGGTTCACATAGTCAATCAGAAACAAAATGTTCATAAACAACATAAACACTGAGTATTTTTTTTTCTTCAGGGAAAAGAGGGTATTAGCCGTGTGAAGGTCTCTTTTACCTACCAATCTATGTGAGGGGTAGTCAACCATCAATGGATTCTCTCTCTCTTTTTTTTTTTTTTTTGCGGGGCAACGAGGGTTAAGTGACTTGCCCAGGGTCACACAGCTAGTAAGTGTCAAGTGTCTGAATCTGGATTTGAACTCAGGTCTGACTGAATCCAGGACCAGTGCTTTATCCACTGTGCCACCTAGCTGCCCCCGGATTCTCATTTTTTAATTACTCTTCCTCTTCTCCAATATCACCTCATATTTATTTGACATATGTTCTACCTGTTGTCTCTCCCCACCCCAGAAAAATATAAGTTCTTTGAGGACAGGAATGAGTTTTGGTTTTGTATTCCTAGTCCCTAGCTCAGAACTTGGCATATAGTAGGTGTCTAATAAGCGTTGCATGTATGCATTCATGAATGGATGGGTGGATGGGTGGATGGATGGATGGATGGATGGAGGGATGGATGAATTCTGTGTGGAAACCTAGAATGTTGAGCTCCAGGGGGGAGGGGGGAAGGGGGGAAATCCTAGCAACTGCTGTGATTGGGAAATAAGATAATAAACAGTTCCTGATACCAAGATTTTAATGGTCTAAGATCAACATACCCTAGAGACAAAAGGCGGGAAAGGGTCATCCTCCATTCTGGCTCATATCCTTCCAGAGAACTGTGTGTGTCTACAAGAACAGCCAGCCCTTTTGGCTCTTTCCCAGGGCTCCGAATGGTGCTATCATTTTTGTTTGCTTTGCAAATATCTTAATGGGAAATGGTTCAACACCACCCTATGGGTTAATCTTCAGAGCCCTGCCTGACAGCTGTTAGGTTTAGGAGCCACATGGTCATCTTCCGTTGGGATAGAGCTGACACTGATTGCTGCATACGGGGCCGAGGCTTTGCAGATATTCTTTAGATGCTGAATTTACAGTCTGACAAGGGATCCCCCACTGGCTTATATTTTTATTTTGTTCTGCCTGAAAGGGTCAATCACTTCCTCATTTGCTCTCTCTCCCTTTCCCTTTCTGCCCACATCAAGCCACTTGTTTGAATTCATTTCACTGAACAAAAATAATAATGTTTTACAGCACCCAAGCAAGCACTTAGGGGTCATTATTTTTTAAAAGAAAGAAATCAAATGAACCTGGTGCCTTTTCTGTGTTTATTTGTTTTGAATTATATTACAGGAAGAAGGGGCTGGAATGTTTAGCGGGGGAGGGAGAGAATCAGCTCTCTTTTCTTTCCACTTTATAAGCTTGACTTCACCTGAGGATTATATATATATATATATTTGGTAAACAAGCCAAGTCATTATGATACTTTATAGGTCACTCCTCCATTTCAACTGCTTTGCTCTTATACTAAAGCATTTTTTCACTTGCTACTCTTTCTTCTCTGAATGGAAATTAAGTCTCTGCTTTCTCTAATCTAGTGTGTTGGTTGCTGTGACACTAATAATCACTTTCCTGATTTCTTTCTGACTTTCTTAGTAAAGTTGGAGAGTACCTGCTAAACAGGCTAGATAAAATTTCCAGACTTGAGGAGGGCAGCAGCGGGGAAAGGAAGCAGGGAGGATCTTCCTCATTTCTAAAAAAAATGCCAAAAGTAAAGATTACAACTGCAGATTATAGACAAATGTCCAATTACCTTGGGATAGCCTAATTCTATTTATAAGGCCCTTGTCTTCTGATTTTTTCCTACCTTTTTCCCCATGGTCCAAGTTTTCTGTAGCTTTCATCCTCAATGTCACACTCCCTCCTTACAGGAAATCACTTTTTAGTCAGCCCTTCTTAACCTTTTAATAGACATGCACTTATATTACCTGTTTACCTCAGTTCCTCATATGTAAAATGAGCTGGAGAAGGAAATGGCAAGTCACTCCAATCTCTTTGCCAAGAAAATAAAAAATTGGGTCATGAAGAGTTGGATACTATTGAAAAATGACTGAATGAACACGAACACACACACACACACACACACACACACACATATACACACACACTTTACCTCCACCTTGGTCGAATTTAGATTAGTGACCTCCAAGGCAATTTCCATGACTTTCAGGCCATCTCAAGCATCTGGGTTTCCTCTCTGTATCATGCCTAGCTCCTGATTCCCACCCACCACATTCTTGCCAGGGATTTTTACTTCATTCTCTGCCAGTTCCCTAAAATGTACTTCTGTTGATCTCTATTCAATGCCACAGACTAGTGAAAGTGGACCTCTTACTCTAGATGTCAAAAGTCAAAAGCAATGTTAAAATCCAACCTTGGACGTATATAAAAGCTCTAATGGTTACCAACTGAGCCCCACCCTCACTTCCCTCTTTAGGTTACATATCACAAAATCCTTGGTACCCCATGGATAAGAAACCTTTTTCAGTGTTTCTTTAATATCATCCTCATCTGAGGGCAGCTAGGTGGCACAGTGGATAAAGCGCCAGTCCTGTATTCAGGAAGACCTGAGTTCAAATCTGGCCTCAGACACTTGACACTTACTAGCTGTGTGACCCTGGGCAAGTCACTTAACCCTCATTGCCCCAGAAAAAATAAGTTAATTTTTAAAAAAAAGAATATCATCCTCATCCTAGCTAGCTTTGATATAACCCTTTAAGGTTTACAAAGTGCTTTATACATGTTAACTCACTTGATCCTCACAAGAATCCTGGGAGGTACAGGCTATTATTATCTCCATTTTACAGATAGGAAAATTGAGACACAGAGTAGTTGAGTGACTTGCCCAGGGTCACACAGCTTAGTCAATGTCTGAAGTGGAATTCAAACTCAGGTCTTCTTGATTCCAAGTCCCCCAACTCAATCCATTAGACCCTCCCCTCTTCCCCGCCCCCCCAGCTGCTACTGATAAAACACTCCCTGAACTGATTCCTCTTTGACTCTTTACAAAAAGACCAACCACTTTTTTTGAGGAAGCTAGGTGAAAAGATCTGGAAGGAACTTTGAGCTCCTTGAAGATAAGGGTGCTGTCCTGCTTGACAAAGGTACAAGGCCCCTGGATGGATCTGCTTAAGATCAGTATCTTCTTTCCACATGCTTTAAGCAGATTAGGGTAATGATTAGAGAAAAAGAAGGGAGAAGTCTTTAATTAGTTCATTTACTGCAGGGATCCTTAACCTGGGGTCCCTGTGGATAGATTTCAGGGGAATCCATAAGCTTGGATGGAAAAAAAATTACATCTTTATTTCAATAGATTTGATTTCTTTTGTAATCCTATATATTTTAGTTTATGCATTTAAAAACATCATTTTGTGAAGGAGTCTGCTGACTTTACCAGACTTTGAAAGGGATCTGTGACAACACAATTAAATTTAAGAACCGGAGTTAATGGAAGTGTCTCTTAAAGTTATCTTGGACCAGATGTAAAAGAGAATCCTTAGAAGAAGTGGGCAAAGATAGATAAAATAGTTTTGAGAAAATCTCTTGAGCAGATGTTCTCAAACTTTTTGGTCTCAGGATCCCTTTACATGCTTAAAAAATTTGCAGACCCCAAAGAGCTCTTGTTTATGTGGGCTATATCTATCAATATTTACTGTATTGGAAATTAAAACTGATAGGTTTTTTAGATTACTTATTCATTTAAAAATAAGAATGACAGACCTGTTATATATTTATATAAATAACATTTTTTTATTTTACCCCCCCTAAGTTTTCCAAAACAAAAAAAAAATAGTGAGAAGGGTAGAATTGTTTTACATAGTATTGTAAATCTCTTTAATGTCTGGCTTAATAGAAGACAGCTGGACTCTCATATCTGCTTCTTCATTCAATCTCTCTCCATGTTGTTTTGGTTGAAATATATGAAGAAAATATGACCTCACACAAATGAGTAGCTGGAAAAGGGAGGAGTATTTTAATAGGCAAATAACTTCTTAGTATTATTTTGAAAATAGTTTTGATCTTATAGACCCCCTGAGAGTGTCTTGGGGACCCCCAAGGACCAGATTTTGAGAGCCATACTACTTTAGGGTGTGCAGACATTTTAAGTTGCTACTGTTCTGAGACTGTTACCTAAATTTTGAACCCTTGTTCAATATTGACTGTAGAATGTTGTCTCTTGTTCAAGAATATTCTAAAACTGCAGCTTTAAATTTGCATATGTTACACAAATTTTCAAAGGCATGAGGTAATAACTGCTCATCTTTGGACCTTTCTAAGGAGAAATGTTTAGAATTAGTTCAATCTAGGGGGGCAGCTAGGTGGTACTGTGGATAAAGGACCAACTGTGGATTCAGGAGGATCTGAGTTCAAATTTGGCCTCAGACACTTGACACTTACTAGTTGTGTGACCCTGGGCAAGTCACTTAACCCTCATTGTCCCCCCCAAAGAAAGAATTAGTTCAATCTAAATAAAATACACTGTTTCTGGAAAGCTCATAGCTAAAATGCAGAGAACAGACTTTTCTTCCATACAGCTCTGAGGCTGCTTCCTGAGTTTACCAAAGTAAAACAGAAAAAAATAAAAAGGAATTTGCTCAGGGTCTCATCAGGTCTAAAGGGTCTGTGCTCGGGCATTTGTTTAATAGAAATGAATGATTAAAATTAATTATTCTGATCACCTTATATTTTAACATTCTTAACTGGAAAAATCATTTTTATACTTATGATCTCATATAAATTCCAACAAAACCCTAGTAGACAAGTATTAACTATCTCTACTTCATGGAATGGTGAAATGCTTCCTCTAAGATCATCCAGTACTTTTAAGCAAATGGAATCAACAGTAGAATAGAGTTGCTTATCATTCCCACTGTATAAGGGCCTCTGTTTGCTATGGACTGAACACGGAGTCCCTGTTCTGTGGAGTTAATATATTGGAAGGCTTTAGTTATCCAAGGAATATTCTGAAGGCTATTGAAAACTGCCAAGGCAGGGCACTGCATTCTTGACATGGTTTGTTTTAAAGCAATCCAGGGTCTCAGTAGCCTCTGCCACCAGATTAGAAACTAATGTAAAAAGGTATACCCTTTAAATATTTCTCCCTTTTTATTAACTTGAACTTGACACTTGTCAAGGTGCACAAATACTTCCATAGACAAAGAACAACAACAACAACAACCACCAAAAAAAGTTTCTGAATTAAACCTTAAATCTCTTCTACAGACCACTTGAGAATTTTTAAAGTGTATTTGAAATTTAACAAGGTAGTCAAGGATAGTCTTAATGTTTGCCCAAATCATGTATTGACCCAAATTCAGTCTTAGATCAATGTTATATAATCATTTCTGGGTGGCACAGTTTAGGGATGACATTGACTAGGGGGCACAGTGGGTAGAGCACAGGGCTTGGAATCAGGAAGACTCATCTTCCTGAGTTCAAATCTAGCCTCAGACACTTCCTAGCTGTGTGACGCTGAGCAAGTCACTTCACCCTGTTTGCATCAGTTTCCTCACCTGTAAAAGGAGTTGGAGAAGCAAATGGCAAACTGTTCTAATATCTTTGCCAAGAAAACCCCCAATGCGGGTCACAAAGAGTCAGTCACATCTGAAACAACCTAGCAGCAGCAGCAGCAGCAACAACAACAATAAACTGACAATCTGTAGAGTTTCTGATAGAGGACAATCGGGTTGGTGAAGGACTAAGAAATTATAAAGAGGCACATGTATTAAAATTTCCTAACCACTTGAGCTTTCTAAAAGTGAAATATACCACCTGAGGAGTTAATGGGTTCCCCCTCAGGAGAGGTTTTCAGGCAACAATTTTAAGACTAGTTCTATATGTTATAGAGGGAATTTTGTTCATATACTCATTCGGTTAGATTCAGGAAGCATTTATGTACCTGGCACTAGATTCTAGGAATAGAAAGCCCAAAATGAAAACAACCTCTGCCCCCAAGGAGCTTTCTTTTTGGACTAGAAAAGACAAAACATAGAAAAAATATGAAAGATTTCCAAATTCAATCAAAAAAGCAAACAACAAGCATTTGCCATGGTAACCATTGCAGATAAAAAGACAAAGATGAACCAGCTACTACTGTGCTTGATTACAAATAAGTAATTTTGGGGGGGATCATTAACATTTGGTACGAGCAGGAAAAGCCTTGAGTAGGGGGGTGGCACTAAAAGCGAGTCTTGAACATGGGTAGATATTCCAAGAGGTAGATGTGAGCAGGAAAAATATTCCCGGCATGAGGATCAGCCTGTGCAAAGACATGAAGGTGGGAGGTAGAATATCATTATATGAGAGGGAATAATGTGAAATTGGTCTAGGAAGATAGATTGGAACCAGATGACAAAGAGCTTTAAATGGCAAACAGAGCAACTTGTATTTTAGCCACCTGACAGAGGAGTGACATGGTCGGAGAGTGCTATTCGAATATGGATTTGCCCACTGAGAGGATGGATGGGAGAAGGTAGAGATTGGAGCCTGGAGACAGGGAGATGAATTCAGAGGCCATTGTAATCATTAGGACCTGAATTCATTGTACTAAATAGCCCCCGAAATTTCTTCCAACTCTGAGATTCTGTGGTTCTTGACTTGAAATGTCTAGCTCTTTAAAAAGAAAAGCCCAGGGGCAGCTAGGTGGCACAGTAGATAAAGCACTGGCCCTGTATTCAGGAGGACCTGAGTTCAAATCTGGCCTCAGACACTTGACATTTACTAGCTGTGTGACCCTGGGCAAGTCACTTAACCTCCATTACCCTACAAAAAAAAAAGAAAAAGAAAGAAAGAAAGAAAGAAAGAAAGAAAGAAAGAAAGAAAGAAAGAAAGAAAGAAAGAAAGAAAGAAAGAAAGAAAGAAAGAAAGAAAGAAAGAAAGAAAGAAAGAAAGAAGAAAAAAAAGAAAAGCCCAAAGAACAAATAGAGTTACAGTAGTTGTCATTTACAGGCTACAGATGAGTAAAACAGATCCCTCCCTCCTCCACCATGAGTCAAGGGTTCTTTATGGAAGAAAGGTTCCCTATTTCTATCTGAATCTTCAGCTATAATTGTTGCCTTCAGAGATAAGGATTGAATTAAGGAGGTAGAGAAGAATACAAAATAGAAATGAGATTTTTAGAAATAGCTGGAAAATTAAGAATGCATGGGCTTAAGGGGGAGGGGGCAATCATGAGTCGAACAAATACTGTCAAATAGAGGCCCCAGTGGGATTTGTGGGAGCTACTGCGTGTATGAATATATCTGTGTAGACATAGATATATACATATGTGTAAAATACTAACTTAGAGCAACTGCTTTATGAAATATTTATTATCTGTTTCTAGCCCTGTTTATAATTACATCCTTGAGAGATGTCTTCTAGATCTTAAAGGAGTTGTGCTATCTTTGGGCAAACTCATAAATAGCGATATATATATATATATATATATATATTTATAAAAGAATATATATATATATATTTGAATATAACCTGCTTTCAACTCAAATGACTTGAGGCTCCAATTAGAGGAGAACCCATTCCAACTGGTCATTAGGCAAAACAAAATTCTGCAGACAGTTAGTTCCATGGAAATTATGGCACAATGATCAGTTTGTCAAAACCCCTTTAAGGCAGGATTTTATGACCCAAAGGTGGGATTTGCTTGTCATTTGTTGCAAAGGGATTAGGACAATATTTTTCAATGTATACCCTCAATTTGAGAAGGATCAACTTTATATAATTTGTATTTATTTGTCTGTGTCAGTTCAGTCATTTTTTCAGTCAAGTCTGACTCTTCATGTCTCCATTTGGGGTTTTCTTAGCAAAGATGCTGGAGTGGTTTGCCATTTCCTTCTCCAGCTCATTTTATAGATAAGGAAACTGAGGCAAACAGGGTTAAGTGACTTGCCCAGGGTCACATAACTAGTAAGTGTCAAGCTAGATTCAAACTCGGGTCTTCCTGACTCCAGGCCCTTTAGCACTCTATCTACTGTGACACCTACCTGCCTACTTATCTATGTACCTATTGTATTTCCCATGATAATGTAAGCTCCTTGAGGTCCAGGATTGTTCAATTTTTTTCTGTGTCCCCGGGGGTCTAGCCTATTCCTTTGTACATAATAGATGGTGGTTAAAATGTGCTATGAATTCGAAGGTTATCAGACATTTTGTTTAGTTGGAACCAGGGATATGGATAGAGCACCGGCCCTGGAGTCAGGAGTACCTGAGTTCAAATCCGGCCTCAGACACTTAACACTTACTAGCTGTGTGACCCTGGGCAAGTCACTTAACCCCAATTGCCTCACTAAAAAAAACAAAACAAAACAAAAATAATTGGAACCAGGGAAAAATTAGTAATCACAAAAATCTATGGTGTCCAAACTTTCCCCTTTTTTTCTCCCCTGTCATGACTTTTCTTAAATGCTACTGATTAAAAAACAACACACTGGAACTTTTTATTAATTTGGAAAAGAATTTTTAAATCTTGAAATGGAAACTCAGATAAATAGAACAATGTAAAAAGTGACAGCATCCCAAATATAAACAGAGAAAACAAAACTGAGGTTCCCTCTGATTGGCCTCCCCTACTCTGTCATTAAAATAAAAATTTAAATTGTCTTCAGAAAGTAGTTCTTGGAGAAATTTCATTAGCTTGATCAATATATGACAATAATAGTGGAAATTGAGAATGGGATATCACAATTCCATCTGACTACTTAATGTAGCATTGATATTGATAAGAAAGTATAACCTTTTTTCATTTGACCCTGATGATAACCTTATGAGGTAGGTACTATAGGGGTGGGTGTGTGTGTGTGTGTGTGTGTGTGTGTGTGTGTGTGTGTGTGTGTGTGTGTGTGTAGGCTTGTGATTTCATTGTTGTAAGGCGCTCCCTTGCCTCTTCCAACTAGAGGTATAATAATCTATAGGGCAGGTAGGTGGCACAGTGGATAAAGCACTGGACCTGGAATCAAGAAGATCTGAATTCAAACTTCACCTCAGACACTAAATGTGTTATCCTGTGCAAGTCACTTAACCCCAATTGCCTTAAAACATCTGGGGCCAGGGGCAGCTAGGTGGCACAGTGGATAAAACACTGGCCCTGGATTCAGGAGTACCTGAGTTCAAATCCATCTTCAGATACTTGACACTTACTACCTGTGTGACCCTGGGCAAGTCACTTAACCCCTATTACCCTGCAAAAAAAAAACCCCAAAACAACAAAACAAAACAAAACAAAAACATCTGGGGCCATCTCCAGTCATCCTGATGTATATCTTGTCACTGGACCCAGATGGCTCTGGAGGAAAGAGTGAAGCTGCTGACCTTGCACAGCCCTTCTTCCCTTAGTCCAATTCACTGCAAGTCTCAACATTTGTCATGGTCCTCTTCATAAATGAAGAACAAAAGTAACAAATAATAATCCATATTACTATTCATCATATAGATTATTATACCTCTAGAACTTTAGGTATAATAATTTTCTTTTTACAGATGAGAAAACTAAGCCCCAGAGAGGAAAAATGATTTGCCTAAGGGTATATAGGTATTTAATGTTAAAGCCCAGATTCAAAATCAGACCTTCTGATTCCAGATCTAGTGTTCTATCCATTATTTTACATAGATTATTATGTTGATGAATGAATAACAGAAAATCATTGAAGGAGCATTAAGTCCATTCCCCCAGTGAGGAAACTGAAATCTAGATAGATTAAATGATTTGTTCATGATCATACCAAAACAAACAAAAAAACACGATCATAAAAAAAAATGTAGGGCAGCTAAGTGACACAGTGGATTGAGCACTGGGCCTGGAGTCTGGAAGACCTGAGTTCACATCCAGTCTCAGACACTATATGAAACTAGGCAAGTCATTTAACCATGTTGCCTCAGTTTCCTCATCTGTCAAATGAGCTGGAGAAGGACATAGCAAGCCATTCCAGTATCTTTGCCAAGAAAACTCCAAATGGGGTCAAGAAGAGTTGGGTATGACTGAAATGACACAACAGACTAAGACCCAGTCCTCCTGATTCCTAGTCTAATATCTTTTGTAGGCCACAGTTCACTTTGTAGAGCTTCATTATAACTTGGCTTGAGCACGGATCAGAAAAAAGTAAGATAAAACTAACCTAGGATGCTATTTATGTCAGCCCCTCTGAGAAAGCTTTACCTAATAACATATCCTGTACTGATCATTCTTCCAAACTCCTGCTCCTTGTAAAGTTAGTGCTACCTTCCACCCCACTGATTCTTCTAGAATTGTTTTTTCAATGTCATCACTATCTCCCCAAAAGGAATGTAAGCAACTTGAGAACAGGGACATGTCTTATACTATCTCCTCTAGTGTCTAACAAGGTGCTAGGCACATTGTAGTGGATGCTCAGAAAATAACTCGTTGGTTGTTCAAGTAATTGGTGTGGTGATAAACAGTAGAAAATATCAATATCATCAAGCAAAAGTTATTTACTCAGGAACATTAGCTGTATAATGTCTCACATAAATTATGCATCAGCTTGTACTCTTCTGATACATTTAGGCTCAACTTGTGTTTTCCTCAAAACATTTTCTATTACTATTCCCCAATCCCTATCTTCAAAGACATTCAAAAGATAATGTGTGAGAAAAATATAAAATACCCACCTTATGCAAATATGTGTATGTGATTTACATACTAATGATGCTGAGAAATTTTAGAACTTTTTCATACCACATTTATACCATCACATCAGATAGTCCAAATGTACAGATTTTATTTAAAAACATAAATAAAAGAATTAGGCTAGATTTTAAGTTCCATGAGGACAGGGATCGCATTGAATGAATGAATGAATGAATGAATGAATGAATGAATGAATGAATGAATGAATGAATGAATGAGTACTGGGTCAGTCCAATAATTATTAAGCCAGAATATTGGATCAATTCAGAGCTGTATTCTATCTCTGGCAGCAATGCCAAAAAATATTCTATGAAAAACATGGTTATCATCATTGCTATACCTCAAAGGTTGGGGGTCTCCCCACTAATTTCCCTTAATAGCCTATATCGTTCTGACATCCACTAAATTTAATTCATCCTTTGGGGAGTCTATTTGTTTTACATTGTCACTCCTTGTAAAAACAGCTGACCCTCAAATAAGTAGTCCTTCATCTCCTAAATCTACCCTCCTCAGGGACCAAATTACTTCTCCCTTGCTCTATTTATATCCTGATCTGGGGCCTACCTCTTATGCTATAGTGAGTTGGTTGCTATTCCTGGGGCTCACATTAAAGTCTTAGACTTATTGAATTTTATGTATGCATGGAAAGGAGTTGAGATAAAGCCCCTTTTTATTGGCTATAGAAGCTCTGCAGGAAGTAGACAGAAGCTACAGGTTTTATGAGTTAGCTTTTATTGAGTCATTTCAGTCATAGCCAAGTCTTCATGACCCCATTTGGACTTTTCTTGGCAAAGATACTGGAGTTGTTTGCCATTTTCTTCTCCAGTTCATTTTATAGATGAGGAAACTGAGGCAAACAGGGTGAAATGACTTGTCCAGTGTCATACAACTAGAGTCTTGAGTGCAGATTTGAACTCAGGTCTTCCTAACTCCAGGCCTGACACCGTATCCACCGTGTTACCTAGTTGCCCCAAATTAGCTACATCTCCAGATAGAAAGAAGGTATCAGCAAGTGATAGACTTTAAGTGAGGTCACCACCAACAAAACCCCCAACAACATGAGATTAGCTATATTCCCTCTACATCGTAAATTACATATGAGTCCTTTTCTCTCAAACCTTAGCTTTAAAGGATTGTAAGTTTAGAACTAGAAGAGATCTCAAAAGCCATCTTGGTCCAACCTCCTCATTTTGTAGGTGAGGAAACTGTGGCCCAGAAAAGTCAGAATTGCCCAAGGCCACACAGCTGGTGTGTATCACAGGTAGAATTTGAGCCTTGGTCTTCTGATTCCAGAGTCGGTACTTTTCCAGCAGTATTTGTTATGTTTGCTTCCTCATGCATAAACCATGATTTTTAGAAATTCTAAGTGCAAAAAGAAGTAAGGTAATCTGCATGAGATTTTCTATAAGAAGTTTGAGGAGAGGGAACTGACTTTCAGTTTGGTGACATGAGGGTGATCAGGGGAAGGCTTTACGGAAGATATAGCACTTGAACTGGGTCTTGCAGAATGGAAGTCGTGGGGTAGAGTTGAAAATAGCAGCTAGGTGGTACGGTGGATGAGTGCCAGGCCTGGAGATAGAAAGACCTGGGTTAAAATTTTACCTCAAGCATTTACTAATTCTGTGACCCTGGGTGAATCACTTAACCATGTTTGCCTCAGTTTCTTCATCTGTAAAATGAACTGGAGAAGGATATGGGAAACCATGCCAATATCTACCAAGAAAACCCCAAATGGAGTCATAACTAAGCAACAAAGTTGAAAAAGCATTGAGTTTGAAGTCAGAGGACCTTGGTTAAAATCACTTCATCACGACTTGTACCTATATAACTTTGAGCAAATCATTTAATTTTTTTATGCCCTTCCCCTCATTTCCTCTAAAAATTAAAGTGTTAGATTTTTAAGATCCAATTTAATGACTTTTAAAGTCTCATTCAGCTGTAAATCTCTTATTTTATTATTGTTTATTAACAATCAGAGACAAGAGAACAAGAGAAGAATGGGGAGTAAGGTGGAGAGCAGTTCAATTGAATTAGAATATGGAATATATTTAGGAGGCTGTAAATTGGAATAAGATTGTGAAGAGCTTCAAATGACAGAATAAGGGGCTGATAACAATTAGTGGTGAGTCATCCATGGTTTTCAAGTTGAAAAATGATATGAACACAGCTCTAGATTTGGGTCCTTATTTTTTTTTTCAATTTACCAAAATTGACTTTCTCTCCTCCCTACCTCTCTATTCCCCTCCCAACTGAAAAAAAGAAAGGAAAACAAAGCCCTCATAACAAATGTATATAGTAAAGTAAAACACATTTCCACATTAATCATGTCCAAAAAAATATCTCTCTCACTTTGCACTCTGAGTCTGTTACTTCTCTGTCAGGAAGCAGGGAATATCTTTCATCATGACTCCTCTGAAATCATAATTGGTTCTTAAGTTTTTTGAAGTTGCTTGTTTTCAGCGTGTTTTTGTTATCAATTAATTATTCTCTTGGTTCTGCTCACTTCACTCTGCCTCAGTTTTTACAAATTTCTCTAAAACCATCCCTTTCATCATTTCTTACAGAATAATAGTATTCCATCACTTTTATATACCATAATTCATTCAGTCATTTCCCAATTGATGAGTACCCTTTCAGCGTCCAGTTCTTAGCCTCCATTTTTTTTTACTATTCTTTTGTGTGTGTGTGTGTGTGTGTGTGTGTGTGTGTGTGAGACAATTGGGGTTAAGTGACTTGCCCAGGGTCACACAGCTAGTAAGTGTCAAGTGTCTGAGGTCGGATTTGAACTCAGGTCCTCCTGAATCCAGGGCCAGTGCTCTATCCACTGTGCCACCTAACTGCCTGGCCTCCATTTTTTTTTAAAAAAAGCTATTATAAATATTTTTGTACACATGAGTCTTTTTCCTCTTTCTTTGACCTCTTGGGGAAATTTTAGAGATGTAGTCATGGTATTGCTAGGCTAAAGGGCCCTTATACTTGGTTTCAAAAATTCAAGTTCAGGGGCAGCTAGGTGGCACAGTGGATAAAGCACTGGCCCTGGATTCAGGAGTACCTGAGTTCAAATCTGGCCTCAGACACTTGACACTTACTAGCTGTGTGACACTGGGCAAGTCACTTAACCCCCATTGCCCTGCCAAAAAAAAAAAAATTCAAGTTCAAAAGTACAAGATGGAGGACTTGTAGTTAACACTTCATCTTAAAAAATAAAGTTCTTGGAGTTCTACAGTTGACTTTAAGCTCAATATAAATTAAGTATGATGCGGTATCAGAATGTGCTGATGCTTAGGTTACTTTAAGAGAAGCATTAGGTCTAGATCTAGAAAAAGAAAAGACCCCAGAGATTATCTTATTCAACCTCCTCATTTTCCAGATAAGGAAACTGAGGTGTGGAGAGTTTAAGTGAGTTGTCTGAGTAGCCAAAGTGGGATTCAAACTCAAGTCCTCTGACTTCAAATCCAGTGCTCTTTCCAGTGTACCCCAGTGTCTCCCTAAGCAACAAAGACAAGGGAGGTGGCAGTCCAGCTGTACGATACACTGGTGAGATCGTATCTGTACTTTTTATTTAGTTTGTAGTTTCACATTTTCAGAAGTACATTGATAAGCTGGATGGTGTACAGTGGAGAATAACAAGGATAGTGAGATGTCTTAAGTTCATACTTTTTGAAAATTGACAGAAAAAAACAGAGAATCCTTAGCCCAGAGAAGTCAAGATTATGGGGAATATAGTAGCTCTCTTTAAAAACTTGAAGGGCTATCACGTGGTAGAAGGACTATAATCTTTCTCTTTGCGTTCAGAGGAAAGAACTAGGAGCAATGGGTAAAAGTTGCAAACAAGCCAATTTGGACTAGAGAGAAAAAGAAAAACTTCCTAACAGAATTTTCCAACAGTGAAATGGGCTTCCTCTTATAGAGGACACTTCCCTTTAATATTCTTGGAATCTTTAAAGAAAGACTAGCTGACTATGTGTCCAATATCTGGTACAAGTGTTGTTTGGACTGGAAGTCATCTGAAATTCCTTCCAACCCTTCCAATCCAATCATAGAGAGTCTATGATTCTGTGAAGATATAATTGACAGGACTTGACCATTGATTGGTTTGAAGGGGGACAGGACAAAAGAAAGAAATGAATGAAAGATGATTCCAAGGTTTTTACCCTGAGAAGACTGATAAACAAAGAAGGCAGAAATAAAGAATGAAAGGAGAGGAGCAGGGTTGAGGAAAATATGAATTCTGTTTTGGACTATTGAGTTTGAGATTTCTTTATGATACCAAGATGGAGATATCCCTAGCAGGAAGTTAGAATGTTATAACTGGAGCTCAAGGGATAACTTAGAAGTGTGGCGATGGAAAACAACACTGGTTTGAGAGCCAAAAGTCCAGGGTTCATTTCCTATCCCTGTTACTTATTGTCTGTATGACTCTGGGTAAGTCACTTCACCTCTGAGACTCAGTTTCCTCATGTGTAAAATGAGGAGTTTGTACCAGATGGCCTCTGAGGTTTCTTCCAGCTCAAAATCTATGTTCCTGTGAACGTTGTCATCTGCACAATGTGATTTTAAAAGGAGAGTTTACTACCCTGACCTTCTGGTTTTTAAATCAAGCCCTGCAAATCACTTTTCTGGAGCCTGATTACCCCCTAGGTGAATTGACAAAGCTGAGTCCTTTCAAAGCTAAGAACCAGCTTGACTCCATGGTAAAGCCGATAAGCTTTGCCTTTCTTCAGTATAGTCCCCCTCACCCCTGGAGACAAAAAGGAGAGAGCTCCTAAGATATTCTCAGTCTCTTCTTCTCCTCAGGATCCCTCTCTTCCCCATAACAAAATAACAGTGGGGTAGGTATTTCAATAGAAAGAATAAGGGTGTGTGTGTGTGTGTGTGTGTGTGTGTGTGTGTGTGTGTGTGTGTGTGTGTAGTATAGTATAGTATAGTTTCATTGAATTGCAGAGCATGCAGTGAGTGAAGCATTTTCAACAGTAAAGTGAGCCAAAAGTTATCATTTCTGAAAAGACACCATTCTCTAAGCAAGAAGAAGCTATTAAGTGACTAAGGCTTGTGAGTAACTTAATTTGGGGTTTAGCTGTAGATTCCTCATTTTATCATTTAGCATAAGCCTTTGATATAACCCAGTGATGCAATCAGACAAACAACTGTCCATGTGTATCCACAGGCATCCATGGTAACTAGAAATTCTGGGGCTTCTGAGAACATGGGAATAACTGAAGGGACCTTATTTGCAGACTTAAGGCTCAATGATGCTGTTGTATTCTTATTCAAAGAAACCGATGATTATCTTTCCCTTTACAACTTCCCCTCAATTCTCCCTACCCTGAAATAGACATCAACATGCCTGGTGAAGTCACAGGCAGGAAATTAAGATTCACTTCAACTTTGGAAGAGAATTGACTTGTGTGATCACTGTTTAAGGCAAAACAAAATTTGGCAGGATGGATTATTCCTAAGGGCTTGAGTGTGGAGGAGAGGAAACTGAAGTGACATTTCCCAGTGGGAGAGCATAAGGGTTGTCATCTGTCCATTCGGTCCCTATGAGCCCATGTCAGTTAGAGGACTTTTCAAATGTTCAAACTGAGTAGGGTAAAGGTGGGGAGGCGGGGTTGGAGAAGGAAGATAAGAGCATAGCTCCTGGACCAAACTAGCTTTTCTAGTTTTCCTCTAAATCCTCTCAGGTCTCCTGGAGGGGCCAGAATCAACCTGTCTTTCTGATGGCCCTTTGTATCCTCAGGGTTATCTTGGGACTAGAGCAGACCTCCCAAAGCCCGAGATGTACAAGAAGGGTATATCTGCTAGAACACATGGTATACCCACAGTTTGAAGATTCTGATATTCCTTGAAGGGTACTGACACATCATCAAACACAGTTTGATGTGTCCATCAAACAGATGGACCCGCAAGGTAATATCGTCAGGACAACAAACTTTTATTAAGCACCTACTGTGTGCTAGGCACCATGATAAGTGTTGGGGATTCGAAAGAAGGCAACAAATTGATTCCTGCTCTTAAGGAGCTCACAGTCTAATGGGAGAGCCAAAAAAACCAAACCAAAACAAAACAAAACCCCACACCACTAAATATTTAAATAAACAAATAAATAAGAGACAACATGCAGACAACTATACATAAAACAAGATATACACAGGATAAAGTGTACATAATTAACAAAGGAAGGGCTCTAGCCTTAAGGATGATCAGGAAAAGTTTTTGCAGAAGGGGACATTTTAACTGGAACTTGAAGGAAGTCAGGAGATGGAGATGAGGAGGGAGAGAATTCCAGGCAAGGGGAAAGCCAGTCTTACAGGGCATAGAGCATCTTGTGTGGGGGGAATCATTAGGATGCAAGTGCCACTGGGTCACAAAGTTGGGCAGAAGACTAGAAAGGTAGTAATATCTCCCATAGTCAAAATAATCAACTCCACGATTTACACATACAAAAAGATTTGCAGACATTATCGCATTTTATCTTCACAACCCTGTAAAACTGCAGACATGGGGCAGCTAGGTGGCGCAGTGGACAGAGCACCAGCCCTAGATTCAGGAGTTCCTGAGTTCAAATCTGGCCTCGGACACTTAACACTTACAAGCTGTGTGACCCGGGCAAGTCACCTAACCCCAATTGCCCCTCTCTCTCTCTCTCTCTCTCTCTCTCTCTCTCTCTCTCTCTCTCTCTCTCTCTCACACACACACACACACACACACACACACACACACACAACTGCAGACATACTATTATCCCTGTTTTACAAATAAGGAAACTGAGTCACAGAAAGTTTAAAGGACTATAACAGCAAGTAAGTAAAGAGCCCTAAACTCAAGTCTTCTGACTCCAAGTCTAGCATTATTTATATCATACCTCAATGCTTTTTTGTGTGTATTTCAGTTTAAGTAAAGACCATAGATGATTAAGTTATAGAACTGGAAGAGACCTCAAAGAGCAGCTAGTCCAATCTCATCATTAAATAGATGAGGAAAATGAGGAACGTCTAGAGGGATGAAATGGCCAACTCTAAGGCTCATGACGGAGAAAAGCCTAGAATCCTGCTGCCTGTTCCAGGATGCTCTCTACTACTCTGTGACCTCTTGTTACCATATTGTAACTTCCTCTGTAGGAGATTATTATAACTCCAGCCCAGTAAATAACAGTGACAGTTACATGTTAAGATCAGCACATAGCCAGAGTCACTTAACTCCTGGTCCTAATTTAAAGTGCTTTGAATTCCCCTAATATTAGCTAATACTTACATAGCACTTTGAGATCTGTAAATGAGCCACCTGGGTGGCACAGGGCCAGAATGTAGGACCTGGGATCAGGAAGACCTGAGCTCAAATCTGGCCTCAGACGTTTACTGGCAAGTCACTTTACCACTGCCTGCCTCAGTTTCCCCATCTGTAAAATGTACAATGTACCTCCTAGGGTTGTTGTGAGGATTGAATTTTAAATTTGTAAAGTGTAAAGCACTTTGCAAATCTCAAACTGCTACAGCCATACTAGCTAGTATCACTATAAATTGGCTTACAGACCTCTCATTTCATCATCACCCCCATTTTAAAGCTTAAGAAACTAAAGTAGAAAGATATTGAACCCCTTCATGAATTTATCCAACAAGCATTTTTAAAGCACCCACTAGGTACCAGACACTATGTTATGTGCGGAGGATAGGAAGAGAAAAATGAAAGTGTCCCCACCTTCAAGGAGCTCAAATTCCAACTAAACTACATAGGTGTGAGATAGTAAGTGGGTCCCTTCACCTTTAGACATCAGTTTCCTCATTTACAAAATGATACGGTTAGACTAAGGGCAGCTAAGGGGCACAATGGGAAAAGATCCAGGCTTGGAGTCAGGAAGACCAGTGTTCAAATTTGGATTCAGACACTTATAAGCTGTGTGATCCTGGGCAAGTAACATAATGCTGCTTGCCGCAGTTTCTGTAAAATGAGCTGGAGAAGGAAATGGCAAACCACTCCAGTATCTTTGCCAAGAAAGCCCCAGATCAGATCACGAAGGGTCAGACACGACTGAAATGACTGAACAGCAACAAAATAGAATAACTAGACTTTAAAGTTGCTTGCAGTTCTCTCAATCCTGTGTTGCGTGATCTCATCATGCAGACATGCTCACTGAACTTGTTCTCATCTCACAGTTGTAAACAGCGCAGTTGGTTTTCCTGTTGTTGGAATCCCAGAGATCGCTGTTGCTACATTGTAATATTTAAGAACTGTTATTCAGATATGCCTAATTGAAGCTGATCATATCCTTTTGATCAGGGGATAGGGGTTGGGGGAGAAGGGAAAGGACAAAGCAACATGTGAACTTAATAAAACTGTGCTCTCTGATGAATTTTTGGTGAGGGAGGGAAAACAATCAATTTGAAGATTCTTTCATTAAAAGCAAAGAATTTTTTCATTGTTATTTTTAGGCGACAGCTCACCCAGAGTTCTCCCAAGGAGTGCGATGTTCTCCACCAGCAAATAAACAAGGTAACCAAGAGTTTGGATTCCCCAAGTCAGGGTAGTCTCATTTTAGAGACTGGGCTGAAAGATGCCTGGATCTATCTGTTCAGTCCAGCCATCCCCACATGAAACTGTTAGTGAGGTTTTGAAGTCTTTGAGACAAAACCCCCAGCTTGCTAAAGAACTTTAGTTCAGTAGAAAGACAGGGAGGTACAGTGAACACAAGAATCAAAAGGCTGGAAATTTGCTGCTGAGAATAAATGCGAGCTGCTCCCCGAGGTGATTTGTCTGCGCACTTCACTTTCTACAGATGTTAGAGCCTCTTTCTGAGCGAGGACCCGAGGTTCTCTGGTAGCACTTTGATATCCTGCTCGAATTCAATATGTGAAATGGGGGAGTCGCTCTGTGACTTGGAGCACAGAGCCAGCTTTGAAGTCTGATCCAATTTTGGCTGCTCAGTATTTGATGTTGAAAGGATGAAATGAAGAAAATGTACAGTTTTTGCCAGTAACTCTGCTGAGCATATGTAAGATTAAAAAAACAAAATCCTTTGGATGATGTACTTAGAAATGTTAAGTAGATTAATACCTTCCTATAGGTCGGTGAGGCTTCTTCCTCCCCCCATCCTTTTTTTGCTTATAGATACAAATGGAGTGTAAGAGAAAATAAGCATATAGCTATTTTTTAAAGATCATGGTCCAGAATGAACTTGGGAAAGGATGAAGGTCTACAAGTTCAGAGAAAGGAAGGAAGGAAGGAAGGAAGGAAGGAAGGAAGGAAGGAAGGAAGGAAGGAAGGAAGGAAGGAAGGAAGGAAGGAAGGAAGGAAGGAAGGAAGGAAGGAAGGAAGGAAGGAAGAGGAAAGAAGGAAGGAAGGGGAGAAAAGAAAAAGAGGGAGGGAGGGAGGAAAGAAGGAGGGGAGAGAGAAAGAATGTTAACAAGACACAAGGTTTCAGTCACCAATAGCCCCAAGTATGGCCCCTCTTCATTCCAATATAGGGTTAGAACACATAACAAAGTAAAATCACATTGACTTTACTTCTTCCTTTACAACCAAGGCTAAGGGCTATCTTAGTTAAATGGGAATAGCATTCTTAAGGTTCCTTATTCACAGTGTACAAATGCTTTCTTTCCCCAACTGGTCCCTTCTGAAGCATGCAGTCTCCAGGGGTGATTCACTACAGTCTACTTGGGTGTCTTCTGGTTCTCCAGATCTTCAATTCTCAAGCCCCAGGGAAGCCTCTCAAAAGCCAGGTAAGAAGTGCCCTGAAAAATAGGCTTCTGCTCTCAGTATCAATAAACTCTATGTTGTCTGTGCTATTTGTATGTTTGTTTATTGATGAGTCATTTCCAGCAGCCCTCTCCAGAAGGCAGGAAGCAATTGCTGAGGAAAAGATTTGATTGTAGGTTCCCTATCTACAAACATGAAAGTCGACTGGAGCTAGTTTGTTGGAAAGAGGAGCAAAGGGTTCAGGTGTCAGCATCAGAACAGCAGGAAAGGAAACCTGAATCAAGGGTAACAATCAACTTTCTACACCCTAAAAGGGAATTTTCCTTCTAAGGAAAGAAAATGTATATCAGAAACCCCATTTCTCCCTACAGTTGTAAGCCCTCTGGACAAGGAAGCAGCCTCAAAACTTACTCCATCTTATAAAAGGAAAGACAGACAGATGGCTGGCTTGCATCGTAGCAAATTTATTCAGCCAAACAGAAAAATATGGAATCTGGGCATTGATGTAGTGCAGCTCCTCAAGGGCAGAGACTGTCTTTTGTATTTCTTTGTATCCCCAGAGCTTACCATAGTGACTGGCACATAGTAGGTGCTTATTAAAGGCTTATTGAATGATCAACTGACTGCATCTGTGTAAGGTGATTTTATCCTTCTTGCTAATATTTCCCCCCATTAGGATCAGCCCTGACTTTTTTGTCTTCTATAAAGTGGTCGCTCCTGGCACTTCCCCCCCACTAAATTTCATTCTCCAAAGTGTGATAAAAAGTTAATTTTCATGCTTGTGTATGACTATAATTTACAATTACATAAGGGCCCAAACTGATTGTATTTGTGAGTCAAAAGAAAATGCAAAATAGAGCATGTGAGTTTGTAGGCCATTTCAAGGGAAGAAGCCTTTTCAACTGGAAAGTTTTGATGCGTGATCTCTTTCTCTGACATAGGCACATGGTTCTCAGCCCATACCTAGTTCCTTGTTATCATTCTCTTGTTCCGCAGCTGATTTGTCAGAGACTAGGGAGAATCTTTGTAGAAATATTGTACAGAATGGGAAATTCATTATAAATTTAATATGACCTTCAGTCCATATGGAGCCTGAATTCTTGGAGAGAGACCAGAGAGGGTGTGCCCATCAAAGCAGAACCCTTTTAAATAGATATATGTTAAACAGTAAACCTGTCAAGGAGAAATCTTTTCCATGCCCCAAGCCAGTGTTCAGGGATGGGGTAAAGAGACGCTTTGGAGAAGGGAGACACAAGAGGAGGTGGCAATGTGGTGATTTTGGCTCCTAGAGTGACTCAGTAAAACTCTACATTAAGTATTGACAATTGTTGTTCAGTTGTTTCAGTAGAGCTGACTGTGACGCTATTTGGAGTTTTCTTGGCAAAGATTCTAGAGTGGTTTACTATTTCCTTCTCCAGTTCCTTTTACAGATGAGGAAACTGAGGCAAAAAGGGTGAAGTGATTGCCCAGGATCAAACGCCTAGTAAATGTCTGACACCATTTTTGAACTCAGTTCTTCCTGACTGGTGCTCTATCCACTGCTCCATCTAGCTGCCTTGGCTCAGTGGATAAAGCATTGGCCCTGGAGTCAGGAGGACCTGAGTTCAAAACTCACCTCAGAAACTTACTAGCTTTGCGACCTTGGCCAGTCATCCTGATGTATATTTTGGCACTGGACCCAAATGGCTCTGAAGGAGAAAGTAAGGTTGGTGACCTTGAACAGCCCTCCTTCACTTAAATCCAATTCATTGCAAGTCATAACATCTGTCATGGTCCTCTTCAAGAATGAAGGACAGGGGGCAGCTAGGTGGCGCAGTGGATAGAGCACTGGCCCTGGATTCAGGAGAACCTGAGTTCAAATTTGACCTCAGACACTTGACACTTACTAGCTGTGTGACCCTGGGCAAGTCACTTAACCCAAGTTGCCCCGGAAAAAAAAAAAAAAAGAATGAAGGACAAACAGCAACAATCTAGCTGCCTCTAAACAACAAGTGAAGAATGGGGAGGATGGGGAAAACAGGAAGAAAAGGGGGAGAAAACAATCCAAAGAATGCTTGCTTTTCAATATATGTAAAGGCAACATTGGTTTGTTCAACCTAAGAACTTAACAAGATAAGCTAACATAGAAAGAAACCCAAGAAAACAAAAGTCTCACCATAAACATATTTTTCAGGAGAAATATTAAAATGTATTATACTTTAAGTGGATAACTATAAAAGGAAACCATTTCTTCAATAAAAGGAAACCAAAACTTCTGAACATTCCAACTTCTTCACAGGCTTGACTGCTATTAATTTTAAATATAAATTTTTGAGTTCTCAGTGTCATAGAAATTGTAATAGAAGCAAGAATGAAATGAAGTAATATTGTCAGAAGACAGCTCATTTTAAATGCATTTGTGATAGTCCTTAACTGAAAAACAAATCAATTAGTACTCCTTTTCTCTCTCCCCTAATAGATGCAGCACACTAGTAGAAAAAAGTAGCATGATTTGTTTTTCAGAGGTAAATGTGAATGTTTACTTTTGCACACACAAGCTGCCTCTCACCTTAAGAAATGATGAAGAGGGGCAGCTAGATGGTGCAATGGATAGAGCACCGGCCCTGGATTCAGGAGTACCAGAGTTCAAATCTGGCCTCAGACACTTAACACTTACTATCTGTGTGACCCTGGGCAAGTCACTTAACCCCAATTGCCCCGCAAAACAAAACAAAACAAAACAAAACAAAACAAAACAAAACAAAACAAAACAAAAAAGAAGTGACGAAGAGAAGTCAGAAGGGGAAAAAAAAGCTGAAGAATGTATATGTTTGAAGTTTTAAATATTCACCAGGTTACAGGAAATAGTATATGCCACAAAATTGTTTTCCAACCAATTGTCCCTTTTTGGATGATGCTCTTCTTCATCAGTGGCCCATGTTCGATCTGAACTTGCTCTCTGGTGGAAGCTGGTGTCTAGCCCTTCTCTAATCTTTTCGGTCATATGGAAAAAAGTATGTTGGCACTTTCCATTTCAAAAACACTAATATACAACAAATGTGTTCTCACGTGTGGTAAAAGATCATGTCTTCCAAGCCTATGTGCTTTATTAAGCAAGGGAGGGAAAGAAATATTCATTAAGATGATTAAATCATGACAACTACCCTGAGCATATGGGTCAGGAGGTCTATCAATGAAGAGATTGTGCCGGGTGATCTTCATGATCCTGGCATTAGCATTTACATCTCTATGAAACACCACTGCCCTATAAGTGTGAATATTGAGAGCTGACTCATTTCCCATATCCTAATAAGAAGGGATTGCATGCAGTAGGAAAAGCCTATTCAGAAAGCACAGTACTTTGCTTCTTTATCTAAAGCATTTAACTTATGCTGCACCAATAGAAAAGTCTGGAGTACTGACTTTTTTCTTTCTTTTCTTTCTTTCCTTCTTCTTCTTCTTTTTTTTTTACTACAGTATGAGCTTCCTTTACCTAATAAATTTGGGAAATGAGTTGGTCAGTATAAGTAACATTTCCCAGTTACCTAAAAGTCTCTTTAAACTGCAAAACTTTTCCTATTTTACCTATTGAGAATTCTGAATATAACAAGCATTTTCCTGATAACTTGGGATCATCATGAGCACTGGGTGTTATAAAAGGGATAGGAGACTTTCAGAGGCTATGAATGAATGAATGAATGAAAAAGAAATGACTAAGTGCTATAAGGATATATTTATAATGTCTTTATTATATTCTATAGAGAATAATGAGCAGCTAGGTGGTACAGTGGATAGAATGCCAGGCCTAGAGTTAGGAAGACTTGAGTTCAGATCTGGTCTCAGACACATACTAGCTGTGTGACCTTGGGCAAGTCACTTAACCCTATTTGCCTCAGTTTCCTCATTTGTAAAGTGAGTTGGAAAAGGAAATGGCAAAACACTTCAGTATCTTTGCCAAGAATACTCCAAATCAGGTCACATTGTCAGACAGGACTGAAATAACCCAACAACAACATAGTGGATAATACTATACTATATAGAATGAGGATCCATTTTTAACTCTAAAAAGTTTTGTCAAACCCAAACATGATAGTTAATATATTATTTGTATTTGTTGATTGAAGAAATACATGCTGACAAAAAGCCCCTGTGAAATCAATCAAGCTTTTAAGTGAATTTATACTTTATTTATCAAAACAACATCTAAAAAGTAGTGTGGACTAATGGGGAGAACACTAGTCTTGGAATCAGTATGACCTAGGTTTAAGCTTTGCCTCTGACACATGCCACCTAAGTTACCTAACCTCTCCGTAATTCAAGCAACTCTTTAAGACTCCAAGTATATAGGTTTCTGATCTACATGAGTGAAAAGAGTTTTCACATCATGAGTCATCTACACAGATGAAATCATAGCTCTGGATTCTCTCCCCACCCTTACCCCTGAAAGACGGAGAGAGGAGAGAGAGAGAGAGAGAGAGAGAGAGAGAGAGAGAGAGAGAGAGAGAGAGAGAGAGAGAGAGAGAGAGAGAGAGAGAGAGAGGGAGGGAGGGAGGGAGGGAGGGAGGGAGGGGGGAGGGCGAGAAAAAGGAGGGTGGGTCGGAGGGAGGGAGGGACTGAGGGAGAAAAAGAAACAAAAAGATCAACACCCAATTTTGAAAAATAGTAATTCACATATGTATGAGACATTCAGTCTACAAAATTTTACTTATATATTATACTAAGTCACATGTATATTTTATTAGAGTTTACTAAAGATTAAAGGAACAATCCTTGATACACACATGAATTTCCGAACTCTTGGCAATTTTTACTCTTCATCCTCTACAGGAGTCTGCTGGCTATAGTCTAAGAGCCACTCCTTGAAAAGAAGGCAACATGGTTCAGTGAGAAGTGTATTGGATTTGAAATCAGAGGATTTGAACTCATATCCTGGCTCTGTTACTACATAGATGATCTTGATCTTGATCAAATAGTTTCTTTGGACCTCAGTTTCCCCATCTACAAAATGAGGGAATTGGACTCAACTTCTAAGATCCCTTCTAGCTCTAAGCCTGTGATCGGATATAACCCTTAAAGAGTATTAATTCTTGCCGATCATCCAGTATAAACTTGATAGAACTGTGGGCAAGAGCTATTGAGGTGGTGATTAATTACAGTCTGTGTTATGCCCCCTTACATTGATCTGATGTTAGTATTTTTTTTTTCTTACACAAGTCCAGTCTTCTCGGCAAACCTCAGGTACTTAGAGTTCATGACTGTTTTTAATGTACACTTTGTATTATCCTCCTGTGCCTTTCATGGTGCACATTACTGGTTCCCCTTATCTTGGCTGTAATTCAGAAACCAGAAAGAAAATGCCAGGGTGGATTTTTCTCCTTGGCCTTCGTAATACTGGAACTTGAGCTCAATCTGGACAAGAACTATTACAAAAATAGAATGCTACAACAGGCAAAACAAGCCATTAGGTCAATGCAACAGAGCCACCCAATGCTGGCAAAGGCCACTTGAAAAGGATTGAAGCACTTTGCCAAACTGCAACCACCCTTATCATAACGAGCTCAGATGTCATCCATTTGGAGATAAATGTTTACACAATGGAGTTTCAAACAAAATCCAAATAATCTCTCTGGGAATCACATGGAAACCAGACTGCACTCTGGAAGGGTTGGCTACTGCTCCTTTGAGATCCCTCCCAAATTTCATTACCAAATGTCACATCTGATACTGTGTAGCCACTCAGTCTTAATTTCAGGGCCGTCTTTGGGATTCTGAATCCTTGCTGTTTTTAGCTCCCTGGTTATTGGTACTGTCCTCTACATTTTGCCCTATCCCATCAAATTTGCTATAGGCACATCAGTTGTATTTATTCATTATAATCATAAATGTAAAATTAAAGAAAACACAGGCAATGGACCTCATCATCAGTATGTAGTTAGGAAGACAGACACAAAGAAAATATTTTTTTCCTTAAAGAAGCTTTTTAAATGTGAAGACATTTCCCCATTACCAGGGTAAATATTATATTTTCTTACTTCT
This sequence comes from Dromiciops gliroides, assembly GCF_019393635.1. Taxonomy (NCBI): domain Eukaryota; kingdom Metazoa; phylum Chordata; class Mammalia; order Microbiotheria; family Microbiotheriidae; genus Dromiciops; species Dromiciops gliroides. Next base: position 443,943,481 of record NC_057863.1, on the reverse strand, counting down.
TAGAGGCAGTGTGAATAGATCGACTATGTGTATATATTCATATGTGTCCACAGGGGAAGAGGGAAGTAATACTTTTTTGTACACATAATTTTTTTCACTTAATCATTGAGCATTTATTTAGTTAGTTTGCAACATTTATTTTTCTAAGATTTCTAGTTCCAAAATTTTCTCGCTCCCTCCCTTCCCTCCCCTGTCCCCAAGACAGAAAGCAATCTGATATAGGTTATATATGTACAATCACATTAAATATAGTTCTGCATTAGTTATGTTGAGAAAGAAGAATCAGAACAAAAGGGAAAAACCTAAAACAACAACAACAACAACAACAAAAGTAGAAACAGTATGGTTCAATCTGTATCCAGATTCCACAGTTCTTTTTTCTGGATGCATTTTACATCACGAGTCCTTTAAAATTATCTTGGATCATTGTATTGCTGAGAAGAGCTAAGTCTATCACAGTTGATCATCACACTGTGTTATTGATACTGTGTACAATGTTCTCCTGGTTCTTCTCATTTCACTCAGCATCAAATCATGTAAGTCTTTCCAGGTTTTTCTGAAATCTGCCTGCTTATCATTTCTTATAGCACAATAGTATTCCATTACATTCATATACCACAACTTTTTTAGCCATTCCCCAATTGATGGTCATCCCCTCGATTTCCAATTCTTTGCCACCACAAAAAGAGCAGCTATAAATATTTTTGTACATGTGGGTCCTTTTCCCTTTTTTATGATCTCTTTGGGATAAAGACCTATTTGGGCATAGTTCCAAATTGCTCTCCAGAATAGTTGGATCATTTCACCACTTCACCAACAATGCATTAGTGTACACATGATTTTTTAAGAGACTCACAACTCTCTTGACTCAATGTGTCCAATAGTGATTTCCAATATTGGCTTTATGATTAATTATCAGAGCATCTTTAGCTATCTTATTGTTATTAATTTCTCCAAGCATCTTAAGATTAGAATTAATTTTAATTGCCTTTACTTTAAAAAAAATAGATGTTTGACACAGTAAGAAGGAATATTAAAGTAGAGGACATCTGAACTGTCAGTGATCTGGGAATTACTACTTTAGGAGAATGTTATTCTCATCTTCCTTCAATAAGTAGAAATCATTATCCTAACTGATTTACCTTGGTTATATTACATAGCATTATCAGCAAAGTGAAAGGCAAGTTTAGCATAGCAGATTGAGAGCTGAATTTAGAGTCAGGAAGACCTGGATTCAGTCCTGCCTCTAACAAAAGTTAAATAGCATCCAGACACTCTCTAGGTTCATAAGCTACAGAGCAGGTGCTGATCTAGGCTTTCCTCCCACCATTGAAATCTCAGGTCTGTTCCCCTTCTCCTCTTCCCTCCAAATCAATAGAACCTCTAAAAATCTGTGTATGGAACCAGGGATGTGGGGTGTCCTGGGGCAGGGAAATGCCATTATTGCCTTGTGGTTGTGAGGAATAGGATTTACATTTCGATGGACATTCATTAAATGTGTAATATATACAAAGCACTGTGCTAGGTACATAGACAAATATGAAATGGTCCCTGTCCTCAATGAATTTACATTCTCCTGGGGACATGCAACATATACATACAAAAAATATGCAAGATAATTTGAAGAGGAAGAGAATACTCATAACTGTGGGAGAACACTGATGACTAACAACTGCTTCCTTCTTTCTCTTCTCTTCCATGTTGAGACACTCAAGATGAGAGACAGCCAGACAGACAGACAGACACCCAATGGGTCAAGTTAGATCAAGAGCACTAAAGCTAGGTTGAATAGCTTAGAAATTTCAGTATCTCATAATCCAAGATACATTAATTTTATTTGTATTTATAATTACCTTACTTGAATTTGTATGTTCTCTTTCCCCTTTCAAATAAATCTTAGAAAATCCACTTATATGTGGAGATGTATACATTTGATGTATCCCTTCAGTAGAATGTAAATTCCTTGAGAGCAAGGTCTATTTTCATTTATTTTAGAAATGGGGAAACATTCTCATCTAAAAATATTCTTTAAGTAGAAGGTAATTGTCTGTTTTCCTAACTATATGATGTTATGTTGAAACCCATGGCTGATAGCCTCAATGCCTTGCACATTTTTTTTAACCAGATTTCATTGTCACAGGGAATTCCTAGTGAGGAAACTCCCTCTATCAATGCAGATCAGTACCTATTCTGTAATTTAAGGTCTTAGAAAATTTCCTGGAGGCACTGAGAGGTTAAATGGTCACACAGCTGATATTTATCAGAGGCAGGATTTGAACCCAGGTTTTTACTCCTATGTCAGCTGTGTATCCACAATGCTATACTGCCTTGCACATAGGAGGCACTCCATAAATGTTTGTTAGATTTAAATGTAGCAATATGATTCATCGGAAAGAATGCTGGATTTGGAATCCTGGGTTCAAATCATAGCCCTGCAACTAATTAATTAGCTGTGTGATCTCAAGCAAGTCGTTTAACCTCTTTGGGTCTCAGTTTCCTTAACTGTAAAATGGGAAGGGATATTGAAGTAGATGATCTCTAAGCTCTAAATATACACCAGTATGATCCTTTGAAGTGAATAGGAACAAGGTATCACATACTGGTGGCAGGGGATGAAGATGGAGGTGATAAGTAATCAGGGTATAAATTGTAGGTTGGTGCTTTGAGTTAAGGACTCAATGATTAATGAAGATATCCATGAGTAAAAGCGGAAGCCCTGAGGGGCAAAGGCAAAGAACTATTTCTGAAAAAGAGCTAGAATTCTCAGGAAGTTACTCAAGCCTCACTGAGACCTGCAGCCCTAATCTTTTCCAATGTGTTCTTTGCTAACCCAGAATTCCATTTTCTAATTTTATACTTTGCTATGTGAAACCTCTCATACATATAGGCAGTCCTAGAAACATTTGTCTTCTAGTTTGTCTCGAAGAACTTTTAAAAATGAAATGTTTTTTTCAAAGACAGACCTTCTCTCATTATTACCTCCCTTTCCTACCCTACTGGCATTGACAGAGCAAGAAAAACAAAATGCCTGTTACAAACATGTCCAGCCAAGCGAAACAAATTCCTGCATTAGGCATATCTAATATGTCTCATTCTGCACTCTTGAGTCCATCACATCTCTATCTGGAGGTGAGGAACATGTCTCATCATGAATTCTCTGGAATCATGGTATGGATCAGAGTCCCTAAGTCCTTCAGAGGTGTCTTTACAATGTCATTGTCATGATACAAATTGTTCCCCTGGTTTTGCCCACCTTATTGTACATCAGTTCATAAAAGTCTTCCTGGGTTTCTCTAATAATCATCCCTTGAAAGACTTTTCTTAAAGCAGATAGAACTGTCTAGCCTCAGACATTTAACACTTACTAGCTGTGTGACCCTGGGCAAGTCACTTAACCCCAATTGCCTCATTAAAAAAAAAAGGCAGATAGAACTGCTACACATTCTAGATACCCCTACCCTGCAGAACAAATTAAAAGACAGAAAATATACTTAAACGTAATGGTTTGCTACGACTTAGTCCAATGTCTAAAATCACATGTTTCAAAAAGACTTGAGTATCTCTCACATCTGTCTTCATCTTTTCATTTCCACACACACAAATCTAATTGAGGACTTCATCATATGGGGGAGTTGTACTAGATGCCTCCTGAGGTGCTTCCAAGCTCTAATCTTCTAAGATTCTCTCTTGCCAAAACGACTACAAAAGCTTTTTTACTGCTTGTTCCTCTTCCAGTCTCTCCTTACTGCAGTTTGTTCTACACATGACTTCCAGATTACTCTTCAGAATTTAAAAACCTGGAAATATTACTTGTTATTCAGGTCTCAGTCATGTCCAACTCTTCAAGACCCAAATTGGGTGATTTTCTAAGCAAAGATACTAGAGTAGTTTGCCATTTCCTTCTCTAGCTCCTTTTACAGATGAGGAAACTGAGGCAAACAGGGTTAAATGACTCACACAAAGTCACCCAGCTCGTAAATGTCTGAGGCCAGAAGTAACTCAGATCTTCCTGACTTCAGGCCCATTGTGCCACCTGAAAATGTCATGCCCCTCCTCAAAAATCATCCATGCTTTCTACTTTACCCTGGATTAAAGGTACCTGTCCCTATAGTGTTCTGCACATAGAAGTTGATTCACAGATGTAGGATGGATGAATGATTAACTGTGAATGTGGCATGTTTTAAAAATCTTCTCAACACAAGAAGATTCACTGTTGCCATCAGTGACCTTTGAGAGGATAATTACTGTAGGAAGAGGTGCTGTAAGATTATAGTAGGGCAAATACTGTAATGATGAGAGAGAGAGAGAGAGAGAGAGAGAGAGAGAGAGAGAGAGAGAGAGAGAGAGAGAAGTGTGAAGTCATTAAACCAAAGCCCAGTGAGTTTGACTTGGAATGTGACATATTTGGTGTCATATTGTGACATGCATCAATGGTAGCATGTTTCTCTTAAAGGAATGGTTAATGAGCATCTAGAAAAGGAATAAGTGATCATAGAGCTAGAAGGTGTCTTAGAGGTTTTCCTCGTCTAACTCTTTTGTTTAGCAGGTGAAGAAACTAAGGCTCAGGAAGACTGATGACTCACCCAACTTCTAAAGTAATCTCATATCCCTTTGTGACAAGGTTACTAGACTTTAGGTTAGGAGAATGCTATAGATGTAATTTACCTAGAATTTATTGTAGCATTTGATCCATCCACTCTTGCAGCAAAGATGGAGAGCTGTGGGCTAGGGGATGACATAGCTGAGTGGATTTGGAATTGACTTAGTGGTTAGACCCAAAGAAGAGTTGTTAATGACTAAGCCTCTAGTTCAGTGGCCCAGGGATCTTTGTTTGGTCCTATGTTGTTTAATATCTTTCTCCATGTCTTAGATATAGAAATAGAGGGCAAGTATAACCTTATCAAATTTGCAGATGGCAAAATGGGAGGATAAAAGGGAGCTAAAACAGTGGATAACAGAGTCATGGATTCAGAAAAGTCTTAATAGACTGGAACACTGGGCTGAATCTAATATGATCAAATTAAAAGGTATAAACGTAAGATCTTTTCCTTGCATCCCAAAAGTCAGCTTCAAAAGTACAAGATTGGGGAAAGATGTCTAGATAGCAATTCATCTGAGTAGGATGTGGGGATTTTAGGGGACTACAGGTTCAATGTGAATCAACAGTGTAATATGACAACCAAAATCCAAAATTAAATGTGATATTAAGCTACATTAAGAAAGGCATAATATCTAGGACCATTAAGGTGATGATCCTTCTACACTCTGTCCTGGTCAGACCATATCTGAAGTATCCTATTTGGTTCTTGATGCTGCACTTTAAGAATGGTATTGACAAACTAACTCATATCCAAAGGATGACAATCAGGATGAAGTAACTGGGTATGTTTAGCTGAGAGAAGAGACCTGGGGTGGGGTTTATATAATCACTGCTTTTAGGTGTTTGAAGATCTGTCATATGGAAGAAGACTTCGATTTAGAATCACAGATTTAGAAGTGAAAGAGAATTCTAAGGCCACCTAGTTTAACATCTCCCCCCCTCCCTCCCCCCCCCCCCGCCATTTTACAAATGATGAAATGGGTCCAGAAAGGATAAATCATTTGTCCGAGGTCACACAGCAAATAGGAGAACCAGGATTTAGACCCCGATCTTCTGTCTCCAAATCCAGAGGTCTATTTTTTTTTTCTGCTTGGCTCTGCAAAGAAGAACCTAGGACTAATGGATGAATGTCTCAGCCAGGTATATTTAGACTTGATATAAGGAGAAATTTCTTATCAATCAGCGCTGACTAGAAGCAGATCAGGCTAATTCAGGAGGCAATGGGTTAGTGGTCATCAAGCAGAGGGAAAGCAACCATTATTACTCAATCTTTTAGAGGAAATTCCTTTTCTGCCCCAGGTGGGACTAGAATCAACAGACCATGCCCAGAGAGCCAAATCCTGCTTGCCACCTGGTTTTTTTGATGCCCCTTTTTATAACCTAAGAGTTAATAATCGGTGGGTTTTTAAAATTTTTAATGCAATAAAATTTTATTTAAAATCTTTTTTAAAAATATATTTAAGTCCTAATCAGTACAAAAATAGGGAAGGCTGTAATTTGCACACCCAGCTAAATAATGATCTCTGAGGTCCTTTCTAACTCTTAGATTCAGTGATTCTGTGCCAGCTGCATTACCCCTGAATATGTAGAGCTGGAGAATACTAAGGGATCTAGGTTGTGTACTTTGTCTCTGCTAGCCATCCTTTCATTATCACTGTGGAGCAGTCATTTCCTGGCTTTCTCACATCTCTTCCAAGTCAATGGTAAAAGAGATAACTCTGGATTTAGAGTTAGGATGTTATTGTTCTTGTTCAGTCATGTCAGTCAGTCATGTCCAATTCTTCATGACCCTATTTGGAGTTTTCTTGGCCAAGATACTGAAGTGGTTTGCCATTTCCTTCTCCAGCTTATTTGACAAGTGAGGAAAATGAGGCAAAAGGGTTAAGCGACTTGTCCAAGATCACACAAGTAATAAGTATCTGAAACCAGATTTGAGCTCAGGAAGATGAATCTTCCTGACTCCAGGCCCTCTGTCAACTGTACCACCATGACCTAGCTTCAAGTCCCACCTCAGTAGCTACCTGTGTAACCTTGGACAAATCACTTCTCTTGGGTTAATTTTCTGATCTGTTAAATAAGGAGGTTGGACTAAAGGAATTCCAAAGCCTCTCTTAGCATTACATCTTCAGATTTCCCTAGTGGTGAGAGGTGGGTGTAGTAGGCATATGACAAGCTGTGCCTGAGACTATAATCCCTTCAGGAGCTGGGTTAAGGGATGGAATTTTTGTGGACCATTATCTTGCATGCAAATTGTCTAAACTCATTTAATCTCTTTGCAAACTTCTTTAGTCTTTCTAAATCATCTCTATATAGTTACTCCAAACATTTCTGAGGGGAAAAATCAACCCTACTAAGCCTTTATTTTGCTTTCCTAAATGCTATTAGGTCAAACTGCAACTTTCATGTAAGCCAAGTTCCATTTTTGTGGGTTCCCAGGACATCAGGAATACAGCTGTCAAACAATGCAAGGAGGGTAAATTTTTGAATAAGAATTCCAAAGTTTGGCTTCCAGAATTTGATGCTCAAGGAATAAATGTTCATTGTACCTAGAGAAATTTTAGTTCCTAACTTGTGGTTTATTTGCTTTATTGATTATGTCCCATAGCATGCAGGCAGTTAGTTCTGTTTGACAGTCACCTTCCAGGTTTCATTTTTGACTTGAGTAGAGCCACACGAAAAAAAAAAAAAAGAGAGAGAGTAGCTAAGAGATGACTTACACAACCTAAGACTATAGCTAACATTGTGTGTTACAGAAAGACTTGGCTTATATGACTCATCATTTGCATGACATTTTTATGTGTCTCTCAAGAAGGAAAATTTTTTCTTTGGACTTTAGTTTTCATTATTTTACTCCTTCTGTTTACCTTCCCATTTGTTGTCCTTAAATAAGAATTCTTTATTTCCTTTTGGGGTGGGTGAGTATATAATAGGTGCTTAATAACTGCTTGTTAAATTGCTGTATGTGTAGATTTTGGTCAGTGCTCTTCACCTCCCATTTTGGTCCACTTTATGGGTTCAGATCCCCAAGTAAATATTCTTAATGCCACGATTGTGTGTGTGTGGGGGGGAAGGGGCATGGTCTCCTGCCCCTCTTTAAGACTGGTCTCTAACAGCAATTAAGACCAAAGAAAAGGTTGGGCAGAATCCAAAACACAAAATGGGGGGGGGGCTGCTCAAAACTTGACCTATGGGAAAAAATAAGTATTTATATAAGGCCTACTGTGTGCCAGGGACAGTGCTAAGTGCTAAGTTGAGCTTCACAACAACCTTGGGAGGTAGGCGCAATTATTATCTCCATTTTACAGCTGAAGAAACTAAGGCAAGTGAATTTGCCTAAGGTCACACAGCTAGAAAGTGTGAAGCTGAATTTAAACTCGGATCTTCTGGATTCCAGGCCCAGGTCTATCGACTGTACCACCATCTGCCTCTTTGGGACCTCCCTAGTTTCCTCAGATCTTGATAAGGTGGTGTTATATTCTCTTCAAGCAGAGCCTTTTTATCCTGTTAGTCTATGAACCTTCTAGGCCTGGGAGGAGAGGCAACAGTAATATCTCTAGCCATGCCCCCCCCCTCCTCTAATGTTACAAGAGAGACACAGAGAATAGTAATGAGGGTAGACATTGACATTGTTATAAAGTGCTTTCCTCCCAAGCAACCCCAGAAACCAGGGGGCTTCCCCCCCTCTATATTTAATTTTTAATGAGGGATGTAGTAACTCCTGAAATTTTTACTCACTTTCAGGGGTATGCTGGAGCCAGCTCCTACTGACTGTACTGATTGTTAAATTTCCAGTGTGAGCATTTATACCAATGAAATAGGAAAACTACAAAGCAGGACTCAATTTATCTTTTTGTTGCTTATCTGGACTTAAGAAAATTATGGAGAAAACATTAATAGTGCAGATTAAACTTAAAAGTGTGTTGTGATTTTGGAGAGCTCAGTGGGCTCTTGTCCCCATTTTACAGATGAGGAAACTGAGGCAGGCAGCAGTGAAGTCAATTGCCCAGAATCACGCAGTTAGTTAAGTGTCTGAGGTCACATTTGAACTCAGGTCTTCTTGATTCTAGTCATACTGCTCTATCTGCTTTACCACCTAATTGTCTGCAAGTTTCAGAATTGTGTCCTGCACACCAGGCTGCTCTCCACCATTGTACTCTCTATTGTCATATACTGCCTTGTCTTGGCTCAGAGAACCCAGGACCAAGAAGGGAGACGGTCACTGCTTCTGCAAGAGCTCTCTTGAAGCAAAGTATATTATGTTTGAGAATAATTTTGTTTTCTTAATATTTTTCCTCTACATCCTACAAAGACCTGTAGAAAGAAACCAGAAGCTTTGATTTGTGGAGCAGTTAACTTGGTGTCCAGACTTGGACTACGGCTTTGATTATTACTTAGGATTCAGCGGGTGCTAACCAGATTGGACTGAAAGGTGAGAAGTAAAACAAGGAAGCTCTAGGTCACGCCACTGGGTCTGACCATTTCATGGAAATGGTTTCCCTGTCTGGTATGGCTAATGGATCTGGACCAAAACCAGTTGAGATAAAACTGAATAAATACATCTCTGACTGAATTGGGGGTTAGGGGGAAGGTAATGGAATTAAATTCAGTCAGCCCTTTTGTTTGCCTATGGAAAAACGATTTACAGAGATTTCCTGACTTTGGCTTCAAGCTTTTCCAGGCTCTGTTACTAAGCCTTCTCCTTCTCCCTCCCTCCCTTCTTCTCCCTCCTCTTTTTTCTTCCTCTTCAGTCAATCAATCAACAAGCATTTGTTAAGCACCTGTTTGTTGGGCCCCATGCCAGGTGATGGGGACATAAAGGCAAAAATAAAACTGTCCCTGCCCTCAAGAACCTTCTTTTCTTCCAGGGAAGACAAGCATGTTCATGAATAACAAAATTTCTATAAAAGAAACAAAAGGTAAATTGGGAGGGATGTCACTAAGGGCTGGTGGGAATAAAGAAAAGTTTCATGTAGAAGGTATTATGCAGAATTGTAAAGAAAACAAGGAATTCTGAGAGGTATAGGTGAGACAAAGGTATGGGCATGGCAGACAGCCAGTACAAAGGTGTAGAGATGGGAGATGCAGGGTCACATTTAAATAAGAGTAAGAAGGCCAGCTTTACTGGAGCTTAGAGAGCTGGAAGAGGTGTGGTAATGTCTAATAAGGTTGCAAAGGTAGGTCTGGGAGACCAGATTGAGAAGGACTTTATTTATTTTATTATTTTTAAAAGTATTTTATTATTTTCCAGTTACATATAAGGATAGTTTTCAATATTTGTTTTCACAGGATTTGGGCAGCTGATTAGACATGTGGGATGAGAAGAGAAGGGGAAGGCTGTACACTTAGGGGACTGGAAGGTGCTAGTGATTTTGTCAGAAGTAAGGAAGTTTCGGGGCAGGTAGGTGGCACAGTGGACAAAGCACCAGCCCTGGATTCAGGAGTACCTGAGTTCAAATCTGGCCTCAGACACTTGACACTTACTAGCTGTGTGACCCTGGGCAAGTCACTTAACCCCCATTGCCCCACAAAAAAAAAAAAGTAAGGAAGTTTGGAAGAAGGGAAGGTTTAGGGAAAAGTTAATGAGTTGTGTTCTGGATGTTTGAAATATCTACACAACATCCAATTTAAAATATTCTATAAGTTTTTGAAAGATTCAGGGCTGAAGTCTGAGAGAAAGATTAGGGGTGAATACATACAGATACATGAACATACATCATGTGTTTAGAGATGGTAATTAAAGCCATGGGAGTTAATGAGATCTTCAAGTGAGAGAATATAAATAATGGCAAAGTACAGAGGCTTGGGGGACATTCATAATGGGGACATATATGGGAGATGAACCAGTAAGAGACTGGAGGAGAACCAAGAGAAGGCAATTTCAAGAAAAATCCAGGGTGGAGAGATTATCTACAAGGAAAGAGCATAGTCAACCACCTGAAATGTTACAGAGAAGTTGAGAAAGCTGAGTACTGGGGAAAGGATCCTCAGATTTGGAATTTAACAGATCATTGGTGGGGCAGCTAGGTGGCACAGTGGATAAAGCACCAGGCCTGGATTCAGGAGGACCTGAGTTCAAATTTGATCTCAGACACTTGACACTTACTAGCTGTGTGACCCTGGGCAAGTCACTTAACCCCAATTGCCTCACCAAAAAAAAAAAAAAAAAAAAAAAGATCATTGGTGACTTTGGAGAGAATGGTTTCAGTTGAATGATGAGTTTGAAAGCCAAATTGCCTCTTCTTCTTTATCCTTATCCTTGATAATTCTAGTTCCTTTAACCCTGCCCCTCCCCCTACTTTCTACCTCTTTCTCAGGGAGTGATAATCAAATCATCATTGTTGAAGTTGTTTGTCCTTTCTGGAAGAGAACCATTATATCAAGAGGTGATGTCATGACTTGCAGGGAATTGGATTTAAGTGAGGGAGGGCTGTGCAAAGTTACCAGTCTCATGCTCTCCTCCAGAGCCATCTGGGTCCAGCAGAATATATACATCTGGATGATGAGATAGTCCTGATGTAGTAGGAGACTTTAGCCTTTTTGAGCTAAGTGTTTCTCAGATCTCAGTTTGCCAGAACCAACTCCAAATCAATGATTAGTACTAGGTAAGAAATGAGGCAAAGAATGGCCTCCTTTACCTAATCAAAACAAATGAATGAATGAATGAACGAATGAATGAATGAATGAATGAAGAAGGAAGGAAGGGTGAAAGGAAGGAAAGGAGGGAGGGAGGACCCTCAGCGTTTCTGACCAAAACAAGCAATTGCTATTTACACTCTGAGTCACGGAGACCAAACAATGGCCAATAAGATTTGGGCAGAAACTTATTGTTAGCCAATTTATGAGAGTCAGAGTAATTTGGGGTTAAGGCTGGTCCTTAAAAAAAAAATCTAGGCCCTAAACCCCAATACATCTTGTGAAGTTTAAGCAATCAAGACATATTCCTTTGGACAGAGCACCCACAGATAAGGTATGATTTGCTATAGAGAGAGAGGAGGGAGAGGGAGAGAGTGGTTTTTAAAAAATATTATTATGGGGGGGCTAGTTTGTTTTATGAGCTAAATTATTGGGGAACTAGGCTGGGATTTCTAAAATATTGCTACTTAATAATTTAATGGCTATTGCACCAGTTTGGCAGTATTTATTATTAATTAATATCACATATCAATAAAGTATTGAACGTGTAGCATTTCCCTAACTTCACTAGTCAAAAGGATTACAGGCCTAAAACAATTACATACTCAGCACATTTGGCCAAGAGGGAGAGGAGAGGGTGCATGGTGAGCTCCACAGAGTCCCAGGAAAACAAGAACAAGACTCTTGTGGCCCAGTCCCCGTCCTCCTTTGATAGAAGCAGCTCCTTACATTGATTGAGGTAACTTGAGAGTGGTCCATTTTTTTTCTCTCTTTTTTTTGGCAGGGCAATGAGGGTTAAGTGACTTGCCCAGGGTCACATAGTGTCAAGTGTTTGAGGTCAAATTTTAACTCAGGTCCTCCTGAATCCAGGGCTGGTGCTTTATCCACTGCAACACCTAGCTGCCCCAAGAGTGCTCCATTTTAAAATGAGCTCTAGCCTGATGACACCAGGGTCTAGTGGGAGAAACCCTCTGTGGGCAAAGGTACATTCAGATAGGTGTGGTTTCTATCTCCATTTCTGTTGATCTGCACATAGGCTCCTGGGCCTGTCCCAAAAGGGATTAGCTAAAGTTTCTAAGAACTAAACTTTCTGAAGTTGGGGGTGAAGAGAGAAACCTAAGACGAGGCCCCTGTGTCACCTCAAGAAATGCATTATTTTTTTTGTTTTTGTTTTTGTTTTTTTTTGCAGGGCAATGGGGGTTAAGTGACTTGCCCAGAGTCACACAGCTAGTAAGTGTCAAGTGTCTGAAGCCAGATTTTAACTCAGGTCCTCCTGAATCCAGGGCCGGTGCTTTATCCACTGTGCCACCTAGCTGCCCCTAGAACTCCATTATTAATAATTATTTTCTCACAAGGGAGAGGGAAAGAGAAAGGAAGAGGGAGAGGAAGAGGATAAGGGAGAGGGAGAGGGAAATGGGGAGGGAGCTACATTACCTTGGCTGCTGTGAAGCAAACCAATCTCCTATTTCCTCTAGTTCTATTCAGTATCCCTGTGCTTCTGAGTTGTAGATTTAATATCATAAGATCTAGAGGTGTAAGGGACCTCAGAAACCATCTAGTTCAACCTGATTCATGTTTGCAGATGAGGAAACAGCTTCAAGAAGGTTCAGTGATTTGTTCAAGGTCACACAGGTGTCAGAAATGGATTTTGAATCACTTTACCCCTCTGCCTCCTTAAAAAATGCCAATACACTCTCAGACATGACTGAACAACCCCTCTCAAATAGTGTCCTTTTCTCACTCTTTCCTTCCTTTCCACTGGGAACCCCATGAGGACCCCTTTTTTACTGTTATCAAACTGTCCTTCATATTGTGTCCTATCCCTCCCCAGAAATTACATTGTGTATATTTTCTATTTACATTTATGTAAATAACATATGTATAGATATTGTGTGCCCTTCCAATTGAACATAAACTCTTTGGAAGCAGGGGCTACTTCATTTTGTCTTTGTATCCCTAGTCCCTCAATATAGTGCCTGACATAGAGTGGGTACTTAACAGGTGCTTATTGAATTGAACTGAATAATATAAGATTCCTAATTATTTTCCATAAAGCTGAAGTAGCTTTGTTTGTGATACTTGGTCAGTGAATGTCCTCCAAAATGGGAACCCATTTGTGTTCCTCATATGAGGAATAATACTCCCAAATACTGTGATCTTCACATTGTTTCCTGAGTTTTATATTATTCATTTTCCATTTTGTTCTTTCTGTTATCAATCTTTAAAGCATTGTGGATTTATCCAGGAATTTGAACAACCATACTTTGCTCTGGGTACTGTACACAGTGAAGGGACCTCCTGCTCAAGAGTTTGTCATCTTGTACTTTAACATTATGTAAGATGAGAATGTGACCTATTTGTTGGTGTAGTCCATGTTCAGCAATTTACATAATGGAAGCTAGTTATGTTTCATTGATTCTCCTAAATGAGATCATTTAATATTTAGAGCTCTTGTTTTCTTACACTCAAATTTCCTTTTCTACCCTCAACCAAAACTGCATTCAGTAGTTGCTTGATAATGAGCTGTTATAAAAATCACTCTATCAGTATCAGCTTAGTCTGGCCAGAGATGTAAAAACTCAAAAGTTTTGCCAAAGGGTTCCTTCTGGTTTTTTTTAATTTCATTATAAACTTAATAACCACAAACATTAAAATACACAAAGTAAATACAATTGAATATAAATTTATTTATTCCAAACTACACTATCTTAAAGGAAAGACAGTGTATGTAAACTTTAATGCAACATAGCAATAGCTTTAAAAGCATAAATTAATAACATCCCTTTTTCATTAAAATTCTGCCAAGTATTTTCACTAAGCAGAGTATTTGAAAGAACAAATTCAAACGAGCTAAGTAATAAATAAAGAGATCTACAATGTATTTAAAAGATGAGTTTATAAACTATTCTAATTTCAAAGGCAAAGGGGTTTTTTTTTTGTTTGTTTTGTTTTGTTTTGTTTTTGTAGAGCAATTAGGGTTAAGTGACTTGCCCAGGGTCATACAGCTAGTAAGTGTCAAGTGTCTGAGGCCGGATTTGAACTCAGGTCCTCCTGAATCCAGGGCCAGTTCTTTATCCACTGCACCACCTAGCTGCCCCCTTGTTTTTGTTTTTTGTTTTGTTTTTTTTTGGGGGGGGGGCAATAAGAGTTAAGTGACTTGCCCAGGGTCACACAGCTAGTAAGTGTCAAATGTCTGAGGCCAGATTTGAACTCAGGTCCTCCTGAATCCAGGGCCAGTGCTTTATCCACTGTGCCACCTAACTGCCCCCAGCAAAGTTTTTATTCAGAGAAGCCCTAGGTATGTGTAAAGGTTGCCCACTCATCCCACTGTATCCACTGGCTGGCCCTAAGACATCAGAATATGCTTTCCCATTCCCATTCCCGTTACAGCCAGCCAGACATCTCCCCATCTGCCTGATTCTGCCGACATTTTCCTCCGAGTTTGGGCTAGTACTCTTCACACTTGAGACCTTTGACCTGAACCTCTATAGCCAAGGGTCTTCTTGAATGTATGTCCTAGCTTCTGGGGAAGTTAATTTACTCATTTTTGGAGATCCTGCCTCAAGGCCCAATCTAGTTGATTAGTGACTGTGTACAAACACAGCTCACAGGCCATTATGGCTACTGATTAGCCTTGGACCCCCAGAGCATGCTTTAAGTTCACAACCAATTCAGCCAACTACCCAGGCTATCTCACTGTCTGCCTGCATATGGGCCTCCCTCCCTGCCTCATCTTTCATCTTCCCAAAACAAAACTCCCTTCCCTGGTCACCTCTCCCCTATATGTACTGACTTCCTCCATCAGAATATAAGGTCCTTGAAGGCAGAACTGTCTCTATGCTAATCTTTAGCATAGTTCTTGGCATATAGGAAGAGCTTAATAAATAAATGTTTTTTATTCATTCCTTTATTCCAAAAATAGGCATCCTGCCTAATTTAAATGTTAAGCTCTCTAGTTATGCATAAATCAGATAAGTATAGCTAGCTCTTGGGTTTCTCTAAGTTATTGCTGATTTGTCCTAATAAAGACGAGCTATTTCATGCTAACTCATTACCCTGGGTTTGAATGCTATGCTAGAGACCATTTTTCTCCTCTTCCTTTCCCCTGCTCTTCAAAGGCAGGAGTATACATACATTTATTAGAGAAAAACAAAAATGAAGTATTTCAGAATGTTGTGAGTTAAAGGCACAGGGGAGAACGCCCAGATTCTGGGCAGTGAATAGGGAACAGCAGACACTATTGAGAACTGGAAAGCCACATACTTGCCCAGCAAAGAAGAGCAGTGACAGTGGTGGAGGCACTGGTTATTGGGCAGGTACTTGGGGCTTTCAAAACCAAGACAGGAGTTACAGAAGCCTTGCTGTGTTTACCAGTTGGACAGTGGGTATAGACTGAAGGGGAGGAAAAGGAGCAAGTAGAGCAAGGCTCCAAGGGTAAGCCAGAGGCAAGTGAGGATTAGGGCCATGAAGGGATATCCATTTGTTTTCACTAAAGAAACTCTAACTATATCCACATTGAAGAGACTTCTTAATTGATGTGAGTTTTTTCCTTGCTACTAACCTTAGACTGGAGTCCCATCTGTGTCCCTAGCTGATTTATTTTTTATATATCTTTTTAATGTTTTATTTTTTTTCTTTTGGGGCATTGAGGGTTAAGTGACTTGCCCAGGGTCACACAGCTAGTAAGTATCAAGTGTCTGAGGTCACATTTGAACTCAGGTCCTCCTGAATCCAGAGCTGGTGCTCTATCCACTGCCCCACCTAGCTGCCCCCAATGTTTTATTTTTTTTAAAATAAACCTGTTTATGTTTGAACTGCTTATTGGTTGATAGCAAGTAATCTGAATTGAATACCCTAAAAATAAGATTCAGAGGGACAATGAGGGATCTTTTGGGTGGGAGGCAAGACCTGAATCATTTGAGAATATCAGTTATTATTAATAAATCTTCAAGAATGAACCCTGTGAGTGTTTTGGGGGCAGCTAGGTGGCACAGTGGGTAAAGTACCAGCCCTGGATTCAGGAGGACCTGAGTTCAAATCCCTGCTCAGACACTTGACACTTACTAGCTGTGTGACGCTGGGCAAGTCACTTAACCCCCATTGCCCCACCAAAAAAAAAAGAAAAAAGAAAAGAAATGGAGAGTTAGGATTCTGGAACTCTAAACAAAAATTTGGGATGGTTTTAGAAATGCTCTTGCTGCTCCAGGCCTGCAATGTAGATGTTACAGGGGTTGGGCGCTAGTTGGTCAAATCTTAAGAAAAGTTCCTGTGGTATTAGACCGCTGCCAATGAACTAAGCCAACTGGAACATTTGACAGGGCTCTGGAGCAGGAATCAATCAATCACTAAGTGCAATTAACTGAAGCTAGCTTCCATTAGCATGCCTTCCAGTGAGGGTTTCAAACATCAGAAAAAAATGGAGGTGATGGAGAAAGGAAACAGAGGATTCATTCATTCATTCCACAAATATTTATCAAGCACCTGCTATAGGACATGATGCTAACAACTTGGTAGAAAGTTGTTTAAACAAAACACAATCCCAATCCTTATGGGACTTCTACTGCAATAATGAATGAAGCAGTCAGTCAATATTAACATGGTAGAGGGTGTTTACTCTTTAGCATTTTAGGACATAAATAGACCATAAGATCCTGGAAGGGACTGTTTCTGGTTGTTGTGGTGGTTCTGCTAGACCTGGCATAGTGCTTTACATGTAGTAGATGTGTTTATTGAATTGAATTGACTTGAATTAAAGTAACATGAAAAATTCCGTGAAACTTTTGCTGATTTATGACCACAGTATGTTGAATTTCAATGTAGAATTTCATCTTTTTTTTCCTTTAGAGAAAAACAGCAGAAACAACAGAAATGTTAATTACCTTAATTATTCTGTGGTCTTTCAATTAAAAGCAATTGGCATCTGAATTGACCCGCAGATGGACCAGTAATAACACATTTTTAGCTGGATTTAACCAAGCCTGACTTACGCTTTTGGGACTTAATAGCTCTTCTTTTCTCTCAATGATGTTGATAGCTATGGCTTTTAGACATGGCCCTATTCCATGAATCAGAAGGTGGCAGCTGCCATCTTGCTGGGGTCATAAGTTGATACTCTGCTCTTCTTACCTGGGAACTTTCCAGAGTCAACTGAATTCAAAATGTAGAGCTGGTCCCTAAAGCTGTAAAATGTTCATTTCTTATTGACTCAGCACCAATTCATGATAGTTGTTTTTTATTCCTTCTTCCATTTTCACCTTCCATCAAGAAGAAACCAACAGCGATGTACTTGGCTTGACCCTTCATCCCTCATAATGGTTGTGCTGTGCCATTGCCGGGTAAAGACTATTTGTGGTGGGGATGAAGTGCTAAGATCATGCCCCTACATGTCAGGACATGAAAATAATTCTCTCCCTATCCCCCTTCTTCCCTCCCTCCCTTTCTCCCTCCCCCCTCTCTCTTTCTCTCTCTCATACACACACACACACACACACACACACACACACACACACACACACTCCCTTGTAATCAATAAGCATAGTCAAGCAAAACAAACCCATGTATCTGGAGGCAGCTAGGTTGTACGGTGTATAAAGCACTGAACTAGGAAACAGGAAGATCAGTCCAAATCTAGTCTCAAACACTATCTATATGACCTTGGGCAAGTCATTTAACCTCTACTTTCCTCAGTTTTCTCATCAGCAAAATTGGGATCCTAATAGCACCCAGTGTTGTTGTGAGGGTAAGATGAGATATTTGTAAAACCTTTTGAAAACCTTAAAGCACTAGATAAATGCTAGCTATAATGATGATGATAATGATGTATTCAGCATGTTTAGAAAAGTATGTCATTCTGCACCTCTATTCCATAACCTCTCTTTCAAGAGGTAGAAAATTTGTTTAATCATCATGACTTTCATTACATTAATCAATGTTTTTTATGTTTTTCAAAGTTGTTTTTCTTTGCAATATTATAGTCATTGTATAAGTTGTTTTCTTGTTTCTATTCACTTCACTCTGAATTAGTTCATACAAGACCTCCCAAATTTCTCTGAATCTTTTCCTTTCATTATTTCTCACAACACAATATTATTAGTATACCATAATTTATTTAGCTTGTCTCTAATTGATGGACACCTCTTAAGTTTCTAGTTCTTTGCTACAACAAAAAGAGCTGCTATAAATATTTTTGTACCTATAAGTCCATTTTCTCTTTCCTTGATCTCCTTGAAGCATAACCCTTTTAGGGAGGTATCACTGTATAGAAGGTATACACAGTTTACACAGTTTAGTGACTTTGGGGATATGGTTACTAGTAGTTTTCCAGAATTCCTGACAATTCCATCGACAATTCATTAATGTGCTTATTCTCCTACATTCTTTGCACAATTTTCATTTTCATTTTTTGCCATCTTTGCCAATCTGATGCATGTAATGTAGTTATTATGTTATTATGATTTGCACCTATCTTATTTATTAATGACTGGGCATTTTTCATATGATTGCTAATAGCTTGCTTTTATTCTTTTGTGAACTGTTTAGTCATATCCTTTGATACTTTATTGGAGGATGGTTCTTATACATTTATAATTGAATTTGTTCCCTATATAGCTTAGTTATCAGAACTTTATAAAAACAAGGTTAATGGAAAGCTTTTTTTTTACCAGTTAACCATTTCCCTTCTAACTTTACCTTCATTTATTTCGTTGCTGCAGAAACTTTTTAATTTTATACCATGAAAAATATATATCATATCCTATGATCCACCCAATCCCATGCTTTGCTAAACCTCTTCTCCTTATTAGTAATTGAAAAATATCCCTCTTTCCCTGTTCCTCTAATTTGTTTAAGATGTGACCTTTTATCTTGATCATATATATATATATATATATATATATATATATATATATATATATCTTATTGTATGTGGAATGAGATGATGCTCTAAACCTAATTTCTGTCAGAGTTTTCCTGTTTTCCCAGAAGTTATTTGTTGAGTAGTACGGCCTTCTTCCTGGATTTGCTGTGTGACCTTAGGCAAGTTACTTATCCCTGTTTGCCTCGGTTTCCTCATCTGTCAAATGATTTGGAGAAGCAAATGGCAAACCACTCCAGTATCTTTACCAAAGAACCCCAAATTGGGCCACAAACAGTCAGACAACTGAACTGAACAATTAACAAGCATCATAAGAAGAATATCAGTGTTTGAAAAGTTGGATTTTTGTGTCAGGAAACAGCTTGGGATCATTGAAAGTGTTGCACAATTTTCCAAATGCAATTGAATCTCTTGTCTCTATCCTTTTAATTCGGGATCTTGCTTATTGTCCCTCTATAGTGCTTGTCTAAGATATACCTAGATAAGTAAATGATTTGTCCATCAAAGCTAGTTTAGTCAATAGGTATTCTTCATCCATTTAAAATGTGTATATATATTTGTAAATATATTCAGTTCAATAAAGGTCTCTTCAGATGTTTCATTCTGATTTATAGGCGACCCTGGGTCCTAGCTAACACAGCTAGTTAGTAAATAGCTAGTTTGACTAGGTCCTAGTAACTGTAAAGGCTACAAGAATGGTCCAATGATGAACTGAATATCTGCTGTCTGAGAACCAAGGTAATTAAGGCTGAAAAACCTTCATATGAACTTTGCATATGAAGAAATTAAATTACTGATCAGTTAAGCCACTTGCCCAAAGTCACATAAAGAGTAAATAGCAGGGGGCAGCTAGGTGGCGCAGTGGATAAAGCACTGGCCCTGGATTCAGGAGTACCTGAGTTCAAATCCGGCCTCAGACACTTGACACTTACTAGCTGTGTGACCTTGGGCAAGTCACTTAACCCTCATTGCCCAGCAAAACAACAACAAAAACAAAAACAAAAAAAGAGTAAATAGCAGAGTAAACATGGGTCCAGTGCTCTTTCTGTTGTACCACACTTTAAATATAGGTAACCAGACAAGCAGCAATAATGAGATATGAGCCTATATTGGGGATAAAAATGTCCTTCTAAATTATATTCAAATCTTCACTACCCTCCTATTTGCCATTCATGGGTGTGGGTCCTCCAAAGGTACTAAATCAACATCTCAACCTTTCTCCCTCTACCCAATCCCCATATCTTTCCTCCAAAGTCCAACATCATCTCGGTAGGAAGAAGACTCTGAGCCAATTAGCCTCTTCAGTAGATAGGTCAAATGAGGCCAAAAAGAAGTTTCCAGGTCACATAGGGAATGTCCGTTAAATCTAGGGTCTTGTGCCTTGAACTGCTGATTCACCATGGCCAAACTTTCTCAATTACAATTCTACCTCCACTTCCCATTTATAAATATAAGCTCCTAAAATATCTTTTCTCTATGTCACTGTTGTAACTCACCAAGTGCCATATAAATTATGACTATAAATAAATCGGTTTTTTCTTATCTTATCGTTTGATAGTCATGCCTTTTACATAGGTAGTTGCTTTAAAGAAGGAATTGATGGATAGCTAGAGAGCAGGCCTTATATCCCTGGGGAGACCTGCTACAGGAGAATTTATATCACTGACAAAAAAAAATAGTAAAATTAGGGGACCTTCCATGAAGCCTGAAGATACCTTCAGATTTTGGTCTAAAATGGATTACTTCTGGAATCACTATTTGTGGACAACTAATCCTAGCCATAGTGCACTAGCCTTGAATGCTGTGATTAGAAACTTGAACTTTGTCTCATATAAAATAATTTAATGAAGTGATATAGTCAAAAGACCTTGGTTCTAGTGCTAGTTCTGCTTTTGTTGTTTTCATTTGTGTTCAACTCTTCATGACCCCATTTGGAGTTTTCTTGGCAAAGATCCTGGGGTGGTTTTCCATTTCCTTCTCCAGCTCATTTGACAGATGAGGAAAGTGAGGCAAACAGGGTAAAGTGACTTGTCTAGGGTCAGCTAGGAGGTGTCTGAGGCCAAATTTGAATTCAGGAAGATAAGTCTTCCTGACTCCAGGACCGGCACTCTATTTACTGTGCCACCTAGCTACCCTAGTTCTGCTACTTATGGTTGCTGTGTAACCTTGGGCAAGTCACTTCCTTTCTCTGGAAATCAGTTTCCTCATCTGTAAAATGAGAATGAAATAGATATCCCAAGGATCACCTAAGAATTTCTAAAAGATTAATCTGTCAGTACTCTGGAGGACAAATCAGAGCACCTCCAATGAACAGAAAAGAGACACATTTGCTAGGAATAGTGTAGATAGACTTCATGATTTTCATAGGAATAGGCCTAGATGACAACTAAGCCTCCTGCTACTCTAAGAGTCTAAGTTTTGAGATCATTTCAGTGATATAAACATGAGGTGATAAGGGCCTGAGTTACTGTGGTAGCAGTGAGAATGGAGTAAAATGAATGGATATAAGGCTTTATAAAGGAGGGGGGAAGGTGATAAGCATGTATATAGCACCTACTATGTGCCAGGATTCTGTACAAAGTGCTTTATATATATTATCTCATTTGAGCCTCACAACAAACCTTTGAGGTAGATATTGTTATCCCCATTCTACAATTGATGCAGACAATGGCAAATGACTTCTCCAGGGTTGCACAGCTAGTAACTGTCTTAGGTTACATTTGAATTCAGGTTTTCCTGACTCCAGGCCCAGCATTCTATCTATAAAAAAAGAATTGATGGGACCTGGTGAGTTACTGGATATAATAGTTGAAAGAAAGCAAAGAAATGAAGAATGGGAATGTGGGTACCTGGGAATAGTGCCAGTGATAGAAATAGGGATGTCAGGAATGGCAACAACTTTGTGCTCCTGAGTAGAAGGTGGAAATAATGAGTTTTCTTTCTACCATTCACTCATTCATTCCACAAACATTTATCATGTGCCCACTATGTGCAAGGTACTTGGAGACATACTGAGTTTTAGGTAACAGAAGGCTATATCAGAAGTGGAAAAGTCTAGGAGGAAACTAGAGGTACAAGATTATAACTTACAATACAATCAAAACTATGAAAGTGAATGACCTTGTCCCAAGGACAAAACTTTGAAGAGTGATTATAATTAGGAGGTGGAAAAGGAAGAGAAGCAAGCAAAGGAGACATAGAATGATGCTGCTTTGTGTCCTGTTCGCTTATATGAATTAATTGACATGAGGAAAATGAAGTGGAATGACTCAGCAGTAGCATGGTCTTTTTATTTTTTCTTTCTTTAAAATTTTCTAAAATTTATTTTATTTTTAGTTTATGGAATAAAATAAGCATTTCCATAATGTAGTACACTAAAAAAGACAATTGCACATGAAACTGCAAATCTATTGTGTACAACTTGCCATCCCTTTTATTTTTATTTTTTTTTAGTAAGGCAATTCGGGTTAAGTGACTTGCCCAGGGTTACACAGCTAGTAAGTGTTAAATGTCTGAGGCCGGATTTGAACTCAGGTAATCCTGACTCCAGGGCCGGTGCTCTATCCACTGTGCCACCTAGCCGCCCCTATCCCTTTTATTTTTAATGGTATTTTATTTTTTTCCAATTACCTGTCAAGACAATTTTTAGCATTCATTTTTACAAAATTTTGAGTTCCAAATTTTTCTCCCTCCTTAACTCCCCTCTCTTCTTCTGAAAATGATAGGCAGTTTGATATAGGTTATACATGTCCATCATGTAAAACATATTTCCATATTAGTCACAGTTGTGGAAAAAGAAACATCAAAAGGGAAAAAACATAAAAAGATAAAATAAGTGAAAAAATATGCTTCAATCTGCATTCAGAGTCCATCAGCTCTTTTTTCTGGAAGTGGATAGCATTTTCCTTAATGAATCCTTTGTGCTTGTCTTGGATCATTGAGTTGTGGAGAACTGAATCATTCATCCTTGGTCATCACACAATGTCACTGATACTATGTGCAATGTTTTCTTGGTTCTGCTCATTTCACTCTGCATCAGTTCATACAAGTCTTTCCAAATTTTTCTGAAATCTGCCTGTTCAGCATTTCTTGTTGCACAATAGTATTCCATTACATTCATATAATGTAATATAGCTTATTCTTGTTATCCCTTTTAAGTATATAATAAAATTATATGTAAATTTCTTCTTTCATGGTCTTTTTAGATATGTCTGCTAAAAGAGTTACTAGACTGGTAATTGGGGGACTTCTGTAGATTTTAGCAAAGCTATTAATAAAAATGTGCTTGAAAAAGATGAAGTCTGGACTGTATGATAGCACAATTACATGGATTTAAAACTGGTGAAATGGCTGGATCAATGTTAATATGGAAAGAAGTTTCCAGTGGAATGTACCAAAGATCTCTGCTTGGCACTGTACTGTTTAACAGTTTTTCAACCACTTAAAGTATGCTGATCATATTTGCAGATTACACAAAACTTGGAGGGGTAGCTAATACCCAGATGATAGAATCAGGAATCAAAAAGATCTTGATATATTATATATTGAGTCATATCCAATAAGATGAAATTTAATTGGGGGTAAATGTCAAATCTTATATTTGAGCTCAGGAATTCAACTTCACAAGCATGAAATAAGTGAGTCATGGCTAGACAGAAGTTCATCTGAAAAAGATAGAGAAGTTTTGGTGGACTTTAAGTTCAGTATGAGTCAACAGTATGGTATACAGCCAAGAATACAAATATTATCTTATGCTGAATTAAAAGAGACATAACTTCCATAATCTACAATCCTGCTGTACTCTGCCTTTGTCAAAAAGCTTCAAGAGTATTATATTCAGGTATAGGCTCCTCACTTTAGAAAGATCATCGATAATCTAGAGTGTATACAGAGGGGAGTAATCAGAATGGTCAGTTAAACAAAAATGTTTATTAAGTACTTTGTGCCAAACATTATAAAGGGTCACAAATCCATGCTATATGTAAATTGGTAGAAGGAACTGGAGATGTTTAGCTTGGAGAAGGGAAGACTTAAGAGGTATATGGTAGCTCTCTTCCAGTATTTGGGGGTTGTTATACGGAAGAAGAAATACACTTCTGTCTAGCCTCAGAAAGCAAAACAAGGAGCAGTGGGTGGAAATTTGTGTTGTGGTTTTCCATTTCCTTCTCCAGCTCACTAGATGAGGAAACTGAAGCAAACATGGGTAAGTGACTTGCCCAGGATCACATAGCCAGTAAGTGTCTGCAGCCAGATTTGAACTCAGGAAGATGAGTCTTCCTGACTCCAGGTTTGGTACTCTATGCACTTCACCACCTAAGTAAATTTAGGCTTAAAGTAAAGAAAAACTGCCTATTAATTGAAAATATTCAGAAATAGAATAGCCACTGCCTCTGGAGGTGGCATGTTCCTCCTCATTAACATCTTCAAGCAAAGTTAAATGACCACTTGTTATACACATTATAGAGAGAATCTTTTCCCTCTGTCTCTCTTTTTTTTTAGATATAGATTGGCCTCTGAGGTCCCTTCAAACTCTGAAACTCTGTGATTCTGTCTTCTTCCTCCATTATCTATCCTTGCTTCCATATTCTCTACATGTTGAAGCAACATACATTTATTAAGTGCTTACTTTTGTGTTACACTGTGCAAAGCCCTGGCAATACAAATAAAAACAGAAAAAAAAGGTGGTCCCTGCTCTCAATGAGCTTGTAATCTAATGGGAGAAGACAACACACAGAAAGGTAAAAGGGGTGTAGGGCTTGAAGGAGATGAGGGTATCCAACCAGGGGTACTGGACTCTCTTCAGAGAGGCAGGAAAGGAATAGTCTGTAGAGGAATGAAAAGATAGTTGATGTAGACGTCCTACTTAAAACGGAGGCTCTGGGAGAAGTCAGCCAATCAGAGGGAGGGAGGCAGGGCCAGAGAGTACTTCTTCCCCCCCCCCTCCGCCCCCCTCCCCCCACCCACCCCTGTCGTGGGACAATGAGGGTTAAGTGACTTGCCCAGGGTCATGCAGCTAGTAAGTGTCAAGTGTCTGAGGCAAGATTTGAACTCGGGCCCTCCTGAATCCAGGGCCTGTGCTTTATCTACTGTACCACCTAGTTGCCCCCCAAAAGGATACTTCTAAAGTGAGAAATAATCCAGGGGTAGAATGAACTTCCAGGTTGAAGAGGTTTCTCTGGCATGGTAGAAAAAGTCCTGTTGGAGAACTAGAATATGCAGCCTAATGAAGAATGAAGAGTTGTTGGTATGTGGGGTTTTTTTTTTTTTTCCAATCTAAATTGATTAGCCACTTACTTGTATGTCCACCTGGATCTCTTTAGACAATACCTCATTTTCCTTCTCACCAGAATTATTGTTCTTGTCTTTGGGCATTCACAAGAGGTATCTATCCCTCCTGTAGTGACTTGAACTGTAGAATCTTAGCCCACTGGATCCTCCCTATCCTTTTTCTGAATCCCTTTGGTCTTTGTTCTCCCCAAATCTTTATGTATATAAGACTGCTTAACTTTTGTCTCCTCTATCACAAATTCCAAGACGAAACTGCCCCTTCCTGCCAAGGTTCCCACCGTTTCCATCCTATATGCCAGTTTCTCCTTATTGTTGAGAATCAGATCCAGAATAGAATTTCCTGCTATGGTTCCTCCACCATTTGAAAGATGAAATTGGCATTAAGGCGAGTCAAACATTGGTGGCTCTGCTTCTGGAAGAAATTGGATTCCCATAGTTGTTTGGATCATTGAAGTTCCCCGTCACTACTATTACTATGCCTTTGTGCTTTCATGCCACACTTGTGATTGGTTTCTTCAGCTCCCTGCTTTCCTCTTTCTGTTCAGGTGGTATGTAGTATTTTCTAATGAATACATTGTGTCTCTTTCTCCCCCCATTGACCATCACACAAATGCTCTCCACATGTTTCCCTATTTTATTTCCTGCATTTTCTTAATATATAATGCTCAGCTCCTAGCCTACCCTTTTACCTAATTTCCTTTGAATAAGTTATTTTCTTCAGAACCACATTCTGGTCATGAATCTCATCCCATACAGGATCAGTGATACCAGTGAAGTAAATTTTGCCCCCTTGCAGTAGATTCCCTAGTTTATGTTGCTTGTTACCTTATCTTTATACATTTGAGTCTAGACCCCTAAGGCCATAGGTTTTATTCCTGGTTCCTTTTGGGGCAAATTGTTGGTGCAGTAGATAGAGTGTTGGACCTAGCAGAGTCAGGATTTAAATCTGCTTTCAAATACTTATTAGATGTGTGAGCCTGAGGAAGTCACTTAACCTCTGTCTACCTTAGTTTCCTCAACTGTAAATTGTAAATAATGATAGTACCTACCTCACAGGGTCATATGAGATAATAATTGTGAAGTTTAAATGAGATAATAGTTATAAAGTACTCAGTACAGTGCCTGGTACATAGTAGATGCTTGATAAATGCTTGTTTCCTTCCTTCCTTTCTTCTTTCCTTATTATTTTCTCGCTTTCTTCTTTCTTTCCTCTTTTCCTTCCTTCCTTCCTTCCTTCCTTCCTTCCTTCCTTCCTTCCTTCCTTCCTTCCTTCCTTCCTTCCTTCCTTCTTTCTTTCCTTTCTTCCAACTTCTATGTGTCTCTATCCTTCCTACACCAAAACCACTAAATCTTCCAGAATTTCTGGACCGAGATCAGTTGGTCATGTCCACTTGGAATATTGATTTTCTTATCCCTGACAACACTACACTAACATGCAGTTGGAATTTAAGGATAAGCAAAATGTCAAAGACCAGATCTTGCTGAAGGATGATAAGATCTAAATCTAGAGCTGGATGGGGCCTCATAGATCATCTAGTCCAACCACTTCATTTTACAAATGAGGAAACTGAGGACCAGGGACTTATCCTAAACCAAGTAGTCTGCATGGGCTCTAAACCCAGCTCCTTTGACTTTGGATCCAGCCTTCTTCCCACTATATTATGTTGAAAGGGTTGTTTATTTTTTACTTCATTCCATCATCAAGTAGATATGTACAAGTCATTTAATGTTGATACTTATTAAATAAGTATAACTCACTTACCTCTTACCTCTTACTTTACCAGAGGGAGGTGTTGTAAGGATTAATGGAGTCATATTTGGTCTCATTCGATGAAAAGTATGACTTAAGTACTTGGTTTGGTCTGATTAACAATAGAAAAATTAAAAACAACACATGGAATGTAGCATTGTTATTATTATTTTGATTGTCAAAGTTCTTGGAAATTTTAATATGGGAAATTTATAGGGTTATAATCAACCTCACAATTGAGTCTTTAATTAAATGCACATTAATTGAAAGGGTGAGACTAAGTCCATACCCCCAATTTTTTCAGGATGTGCTAACTCTAGCCACTAAGTGTTTTATCCATTTTATGGAGCAAGTTTGAATTTTGAAGAATCAATGAGCAAATTCTAATTTCCTTTGCAACATTTTTGACTGATTAAATCATGGCAATGCCATGTGCTCTCAGCTTATTAAAATGCTGGAATAACAGTGTCGTTAACAGACAGTGCTGTTAAGTAAGAGAAAGGGCCCCCCTTTTTTTCTTTTCTTTTTTTTTCTTTGAAGCTGGAGCTAGTTGTGAATAGGTTCAGTATTTAAAGATGTGCAAATGGGCTCCGCATTTAGAAGAGAACTTAGTGTAAGGCAAGAGTAAATCTCCACGTATAATTCCAAAGTTCAAATGTTTTTGATTAGCATCCTGCTGTCTTATTGGTACCTCCTGGAAGGCAGTAAGATTAGAGAGTGCGTGAGTTCCTTATATCTCAGCATGATTGAGTCCAGGTCCAGAGAGCAGGGCAGGAACCAAGATGAAGAGGAACAGCAGCAATTCATGCTCCTGCCCCCATGGTCTCCGTCTTTCAGTGCTGTTCCTGTAGTCATTTTCTAAGGATTTCAT
Organism: Dromiciops gliroides; assembly: GCF_019393635.1. Taxonomy (NCBI): domain Eukaryota; kingdom Metazoa; phylum Chordata; class Mammalia; order Microbiotheria; family Microbiotheriidae; genus Dromiciops; species Dromiciops gliroides. Next base: position 443,915,466 of record NC_057863.1, on the reverse strand, counting down.
CTTTGAGATGGTCATATTTTAAAAAGGGGCAAGTGGGTCGCAATCCATGGGATCCTTCTGGAGCAATCTAAAATAGAAACAAAACGCTGTTGGCATGGGTGCAAGGGATATTCATTCCTCCACATTTTCAATAAGAAAGGGTGTTCCTTTATCTTTCCACGTTATGTTTACTTGGCATAAAATTAAATTGATGAACTGGAGAAGGAAGGGAATGTTACTTGGGTACAAGCCTGATAAAAATTGGCATAATATAGAATCATAATGTTAGATCACAGAGATCGCAGAGTACAACTCTTTTCATTTTTTACAGATGAGGGAACAGAGACCAAGAGAGATCAAAGTGATTTAGTATAGTTCTGCAGAAGGAGCACCCCAGGATTGGAGTAAGAGGACGTAGGTTCAAACTCTGCCTATGTCATCTGCCTGTGACCTTGGGGCAGTCACTTGGATTTCCATATTTGTAAAAGGAGAAGCTGGCCTGTAAGGTTCTTCCTAGGTCTGAATCTGATCATTTAATATATGACTTGTCTAAGGTCATTCTGGTGGTACTGACATTAGAACTTAGGCTTTCTGAATCTCAGCCTTGTGTATTATATTATGCTTTAGTCAGCTTCTTCTAGTGGAACGGTTGCCCCAATACCATATCTGGGAGGGTTGGGTTGGTTGGTTGTTGGTTTTTTGTTTGTTTTGGGGTTTGGGTTTTTTTAAATAGAGAAGAATTTAAAGGAGATCTTGGTGAATTGTTTTAAAACCCCCAAGTGAAAGTTGAAATTTGGATGCTGGGAGTAAATGGAATAAAATCTGATCCAAAACCCTCAGTTTTGGATGTTTTATGCTCATAAAGGTAGGAGATGGAAGATTGAGGAGAAGTATGGGAGTGTGTGAAAGGGAGTAGGGAACTTACAGGGAAAGACTTGGAGGCTTTTTGATTTTAATTTCTCTTTGTTTCACTCAAGTACGTGGCACCTGAAACTGTGAGCATTGCTTCTTTGATAGAACTACATGATGAACTGTTTAAGGAAGTTCACAGAGTATAGTTCCAATCTGGAGGAGGAAAGAGCAAATCAGAATTGCGTGCTCCTTGAGCTCAGCTTCTGATTAGCCTAAGATTTCAGGGTGGTTTTTTTTTTTTTGGTTTGGCTTTTTTTTTTTGCCCCCTGGGTTTTTGGCTGAATAGTCTGGGAAGCAAGTTGACAGGCTGGATGGCTCTTCTCAAATACCACTGAAGAGCCTTTGGGCAGAAAAGCCAGTAGAGGAAAATGAAATGCAGAGTAATAAACAAAAATGAATGTCCTCCTGAGGAAAAACACACCTTTTTCTGCCTCTGGAGAAAAAAGAAACCCAGCAAAGGAAAGCTACAAGTAGAATTTAATGAAAAATAGCTGGGAAATAGGGTCTGAAGCAGTATTCAAGCAAAGTAAAATTTTTTAAAAGTATGATAGGATGATTAGTTAACAGTTGACCATTTAAAAAATTATACATGGAAAAGAATGTCCAGTTTCCATGTAGCAATTTTAAATTTTAAATAAAATTAATTTTTAAGCAATTACATAGTAATTGCTTAAAAATTAATAGTGTCCACATAATTAAAATGTTAGTTGGGATCATTTCTTTTTTTATACTTTCATCCCCAGCACCTAGCACAGTGCCTGGTATATGAGGAGCTTAATAAATACTTGCTGATTGATCCATTGATAATTCATTCTAGGGGGATTTGTGGTATCATGGAAAGAATGCTGGCTTGAGAGTGAGAGAACCCGGATCTGAATAGCAGCTTTTTCACTTACTACCTTTGTAGGATTAGTTGAGTCCCCTTTACTTCTCTGGGCATCAGATTCCTTAACTATAAAATGAACGAGTCTTATTAGGGGATTGCTAAGGTTCTTTCCAGTTCCAAGTCTGTTATGAGAAGGCAGAGCCTTTGCAGGTAGATGTACTCTCCCCTTTGGTTTTTTTTTTGTTTGTTTGTTTGTTTGTTTTTGGTGAGGCGATTGAGGTGAAATGACTTGCCCAGGGTCACACAGCTAGTAAGTGTGTAAAGTGTCTGAGGCCGGATTTGAACTCAGGTCCTCCTGAATCCAGGGCCGGTGCTCTATCCACTGCACCACCTAGCTGCCCCTATTCTCCCCTTTGTAACGTCCCTGAGTTCTGAAGGAAGTGGCATGGCCATCATTTTAAAGATCAGAAATTGAGTCACATAGAAATTATAAGGATTCCTTGTATTTCAGTGAAGTTGGCCACCATGACAGTGAGAGCTTATCTAGCGAGTGCTAAGAACTCCCAAGGCAGAGCCCAGAATAAAGCCAAGGGTCCTCTACTTTCTGGTTTGCTTTATATCTTCCCTTGACCACACCCAGAGTGATCACAATGCTTTACAGGGATAGTTCTGCCTAGGTATTAGCTATGGAATAGCTGGAATAGGGAAGGCCTAAAAAAGCCCCAATTTCCCACAGATGGCATTGGTTAAGTCAGTGCATGCTTTTGCTTGGCCCTTTTTCTGGCTCAGGGAAAAAGCTGATGAGAAACATAGATCTTGTATGTGTGTCCTTTAGTTTTTCTTACCCACCTCCACTAGAATCACAACCCTGGGTCCCCAAGGCTGCTTCCCTTAGGATACCATGATACTCTTTCAACTGTGGTTTCATTTGGCTAGCTCTTGGTTCTTAGGGCCCTTCGTGAGTCAGACATGACAGCTCTTCTAATAAGAGGTCATAAGCCATGAGAAGAAGTCTTGAGAAATGTGGTGCGCTATTAGAATGTGAGCAAGTTCTTGGGGAATTTAGATATTTGGCCTACACAGTAGAATTACTGAAGCAGGATCTTGGCCAACATACCAGTGCTGACACTATCAACCAGCACCGCTGAGAAAGGTTTTGTAGAATTTTTCATGGCTATCTGGGGACAGGAACAGAAGCTAATCTTCCACTATGAAGAAAGTCAGTGGGCATCTATATCTTGTGAGAAAAATTGGTATCATAGCTGGTCAAAGACACTCGGCTTTGGAATGACTAGAGAAAGCTAATTTTCTGTTCAATAAATCTGATTATAGCTTATTAGGCAACAAGACCTATCAGTTATAGGGTCACAACATTACAGAGAACACCAAGCAGAGGAAGGCTAAGACATGGCACTTGATCTTTTCTCACAACTGGAATGGAAGGTCAACATAGGAGATATTTCTTTCCCCTGCAGTCAGTTTTTACCTTAGGTATGTTTTGTTGTTCAGTTGTTTCATTCATATCCAATTCTCAGTGACCAAATTTGGGGATTTCTTGGCAGAGATACTGGAGTGGTCTGCCATTTCCTTCTCCAGCTCATTTTATAGATGAGGAAACTGAGGCAAACAGAGTTAAATGACTTTCCCAGGGTCACACAGCTAGTGTCTGAGGCCAGATAAGAACTCACAAAAGGAACCTTTCTGATCCCAAGCCCAATGCCCTATCCACTCACTATACTACCTAGCTACCTTTTTAAAGTGAGCTCTTTGCCCCATTGTTCTTTAGAAGAATTAACAACACATCAGGACCTTGTTTTCACATTTCTCCAGAAAGATATGTTTAGCAGGCTAAGAAAATATAAGCTGTGTAAGGTCAGGGAATTTTTTTTCTTTTTATTTGCAAGCATTATGCCTGGCACATAGTAGGTACTTTATAAATGTGGGATCTTAATAAACTTATTCACATTACAGCTTATGCAGACTTATACAAAAGCTGATCTGGAGCAAAATGGATAAGCAGGTCCATTTTCTTAACCATGCCTTTTTAGAGAGAATGTTCTACTTGAACCCATGAAAATGCAGTTGGATTTTCAATTGTGCCCCAATTATGAGACTCATTTCCTCTTGTGGACCTTGCGAAACAAAAAGAGAGACTATAAAAACTCAGTTTGGTTATTTTCTCAAGCATCCAGTTTTGAATTGATATACAGGAAGAATGTAAGGCCTGCATTTTTTTTCACCACTTGATTCTCTGAATCCTGGAGTTAAGGCTTAATGTTTGTTTTGTCAATTTCCTCTGCCAGAACTGACCCTTTCTCTAAACAAGGATCCTGTTATAAGGGGAGGTGGATTATTTGAACATATGGATGTTAAGGAGTTCACATCATTGATAGATGCTTCATCTGCCACAGCCAATTTTGTTAATTTGGGAGAGGATTAGGAGTTGCAGGCTCTGGCCTGATTCTGGGGGAGGATCCAAGATGAATGCACGAAGTTGCCAGAAAACTATTGTTTCAAATATTGTGAAATAAGATTTAGATTCTATGTGTGTAAATTCTTGGCTAAAGAAAAGACTCTTTTTCCAATCCAGAGAAAAGACCAACGTCTCTCAGCTGCTATGATAGAGGTATTATATTCAATTCATATCAATTCAGGAAGCATTTAAGCATGTTTTAGGTGCCAGATGCTATACTATCCACTGGGAATCAAAAGACAGAAACCAAGACCCTTCCCTCAAGGAGTTTACTTTCCTTCGGGTATAGATATAGAGAGAGATATAGCTATGAATATGGATATAGATTTGTGTTTGTGTTTTATACACATACATACATATATATTAAAGAGAGAAAAGGCTTGGATAAAAGTCATATAATTAATAAATAATTGTTGGTTTTCTTTTGTGGCTTTTAATTTAGCCCTCACCTCACCATTAACTAAAGGTTAGTCTTTTGTTTCTACATAGAAAATTTGTACTCCTTTGATTTTGGATACTTTTGAATGAGGGATCAGAGCTGAGAATTCAAAAATCAAAAATCCTTAGCTTGGTAAAATGATCTTTACTAGTATTCTCTAATGGCTAAGGAATGGGTATGGTATTAAGGGGCATTGTGTTGTTTTTCATTTCTTTAAAAAAACATACATAAGATAATAAAAATTGGACCACTGTTCTATTCTAGTCTGAACATGAAAGAACTGAAAATGAAAATACAAAATATGAGATAGTCCTTATCCTTAAAGAGTCCAAATTTCAATCAGGGAAACAACACATCTTGGGGATGGGTAGTAAAGAGGGACGTTTTGTTTTGAGAAATGACAGCAATGGTACCTTAGGGAGTAGATTGGCACATACTTTTGAGTTGCAATCTAGACAAAAACTTCTAGAACTGAGGATTTTTCAATAAGTAATGGCCATTTTGTCCAATTTAACCAATGGCTGAGTTATAAGCTCCCCAAATACAGAGAATTATTTCACCTTTGTCTTGGTGTTTGTGAATATAGCACTGTACCTGGAACTAGAAAGTACTTAATAAATCCTTGTTGAATGATTGATTGTTCAAACAAACATTTAACCAGCTACTACTATGTACAAGGCACTGTGCTGGAAATTGGGAATACAAAGATGAAAAAAAACGGCTTAGCCCCTGTTCTAGTTGAGGAAGTGAAAGGAATACACATAGACATAATAAAATAATAAAAGTATATAAATAAGTATGGTCTCTGAACCAGAGCCCATGACTTGAGGGACTTAACCTATTTAGCTCTAAAATTCCCACCATGGAACTTGAGCTGTCCTGATTGGTCAATGCCTCATGTGGCTAATTAAATCTAGCTCTTCTGTTTTACTTTGTACCACCTTCTTGCCTACTTTTGCCCTCTCACCCTCTACCAGCTCTTAAAAAGGTATTTGAGTCCACTCCCCTAAATTCCACTCACCAATCCTGTATCTTTTCAAACCAACGCATCATTCCTTGATCTAGTACTAATCTCCAAATTTATTTTTTCTCTTATTACAATGTAACTTCTTTGAAGACTAGGACCTGTCTTACTTTTATATTTGTGTCTCCACTGCTTTGCACATAGTAAGTGCTTAATATATTTTATTAATTAATTAATCAATCAGTTCATTCATCCATTAATTCATTTGTTTTTTCATTCATTCATTCATGAGAGGCCAAACATAGCTTGAAAAATTCTAAGGGGGAGGGTTGCATGGAAGAAATCAGCACCTGATTTTTAAGGAAGGAAAAAGTTTCAATAGGTGGAAATATAGGCACAGTAGGTACAATGTGTACAAATGCACCAATGCAGGAAAAGACAAAATTAAATTGAGGAACAGAGAATAATCCAGTTTGGTTAAAATATAGAGTACATGAAGGGGAACAATGGCAAACAAGGCTGGGAAAACAAGATGGAGATAGGAGCCAGTGTGTGGAGAGTCTTGATTCCTTTGTCATTGGTCCTCATTGAAAATGAAGGACCAACAACAACGAGTTCATATTTTATCCTATAGGTAATATGAATCTGCCAAAGGTTTTTCAATAGGAGTGATATAATCAGAGCAATACATTATAAAGAATATCTTCTCAGTGTTATGAAAGATGAATTGAAGACAAGAATAGACTAGAAATGAGAAAGCTAATTTGATGGTTATTATAATAATCTTGGTCAAAGTAGATGACATTTAATAGCATTTATACATTTGCAGAGAAATCCATTATCTTGTTTGAGCCTCAAAACAATCCTATCAATTAGACAGGACATGAATTTTGAACTCTCTGAGCAACCTAAGACTCAGGTTACTTTATTTGCCCATAGTCAATGGCTAGCACATATCAGAAGCAGTATGAACTCTTATTTCTGCCTGGAGTGCAGCACACTAATCTATAATTCCATTCTCTTTTTAAAAGAATATTCTAAGGTTATAGACCTTGGTTAATGGGAGACTGATGGTACCATTAGTAGCAATAGGAAAATTAAGTGGAAGGGATATATTTGAAGATTAAGATGATATGGTCATGTTGAGTTTGATGTGTTCACTCAGGGTGGCATTTTCTATATGTTTTCTTAATTATTGCTGAAAAACTTATTAGGTTGGCTTTAGGAATATATTATTGAACTATACGATGCTATCAGATGGACCTCATAACAGCTGGTGTAGTTAACGTAATTGCTTTGAAATGTTTCTCTTAAGATATAGATATTTCCTCATTAATTTCCCATTACTTTTAGAGTATTATAGCATATCAGAGTTAGAAGGGACCTTAGAGATCATCTAGTCTAACTTCATCATCTTATAGATAAGGAGACAAAAAAAGTGGTGTGAAATGACTTGTCCAAAATCATATGGCAGATAGAAAAATATTTTTTAATATTGGAATTTTCAAAAATCCATTATGTAGACTTCTAGATATATGATTACTACACAGATAGATGACATCCAAGGTGCATCCTACCTGTGTGCAGCAGGCAGGTGATTTGAAGATTGTTACAATTATACCTCTTCCATTTGTTTGCCATGGCACCATTAGAGTTTTCCCAGAAGTCTTCTGTAAACATGACACACACATTACCTTATGGAGAATACTAAAGTATAAGAACCAGTTCTAGTACTAGTTATACCTCTAAGTGACCATATGATCTTGAGCAAGTTACTTCAAGTCTCTGGACCTTAGTTTCCTCTTCTTTTTTGTTTTTGCAGGGCAATGAGGGTTAAGTGACTTGCCCAGGGTCACACAGCTAGTACATGTCAAGTGTCTGAGGCTGGATTTGAACTCTAGTCCTCCTGAATCCAGGGCTGGTGCTTTATCCACTGCACCACCTAGCTGCCCCCTTCTTCTCCTTTTTTGAGGGTAGATTAGGCAATCCTTTAAAGTTTTTCCAAATTGTAAAATTCCATGAATCTGGGTTCTCTGAAAGTTGCTTAGTTCATTAGATTATCTACCTGACATCTAACAGAAAGCAGGACCATAAAGGAATGGCACATAGGATAAGCAAATTTGATGAGGGACTTAAGGGGCTAGGAAATTCTGCAACATCAAACAGTACCAAGAAGAGTACCAACAGTAGGTCTTAGGAATTTAAACCAGAAGGAAAGCACTGGTAGTCTGGAGTGATTGGAGAACATGTGATGGAAAAGGGAAGGTTGTTGGGAAGAGGTGAGATGGCTCAAGGAATGTGAAGAGGTGCTAAAGACAGAATTCATCTCAGTCTGAATGCATCTCTATCTAGTCAGCTCTGTAATTCAGAGTTGGGTTATTCAGTTACAGATTGTCTGAAGCATCCTCTCCTTCCCTATTGCAGAATTTTCTAACTTTTTTTCATTCTCTACCAGGAGGCCAACAGAGGACAGAGAGGAAAACTCAAGTTCATAATTTATTTTTCATTGCTGATTCCCAAGTCACTATGCTATACTGAATTGTGGAGATATTATTGCGGAAAATTTGTAAGCAATGAGAAGAATCACTACTGTATCTGTCTTGCTCCCAAATTCAAGTGGATTCTAGGGAGATGCACAATTTCTAAAATAATCTCTACAAATGTTAAATTATACATTTTGCAAATGTATACAGCATAATTAATAGTATAAGTAGAAAGTATAACACATGCTATGAGTTTGGTCCAAGTTTCGTTTTTCAGCCACTGGCTGTTGTGTAAGTTAATTTTCACCAGGGTTTTCTTCTGATTAGTTTTTTATACCATGACCCTTCAGCACCTAACATACTTTATATATTATCTTGTACTAGCTAATATCCTCTAGTTGTTTTATATGCTTTCTCTACATCCCTAGGGTCAAATATTTGACTACATGTGCTGCCCCCTTAACTAGATTGCAAGGTCCTTTAGGACAAAAATCCTGCCTTCTACGGAGCTTGTCTCAAGCACTTAGAACTATACCTTATAAGAGTCCCATGAATCTGTACAAATGAACTTTGATTGTCTGTGTAGTAGCTTTTGTAGAGACTGGGCCTTTGTTTAAAAGAAACACATTTTGTAGAATAATTTTCTTTGAGAAAATTTTATGAAACTATCAAAGAAATAACAAAGTTAGCAATAAAACTGAGTTACTTTAAAGAATATAGGACGTATAGGGGTCAAAGTACCAAAAGCATATACTGTGGTTGCCTGTACAGACTGTGCCAAAAATCTTAGTGCAGTTCTAGGCTTTTAAGTTTTAATAGCTTAAAACTGCACTAAGACTTTTGGCACAGCCTGTATTTCAAGGTAAGCCTTTAGATAAATACACGATTTTATTCTTCTAAACATAATGAGGACAAACCTTTGTACAGCTTACAAAGAGGACAAATCAGTCAGTTAAAACTCTAGGCAGTTATGCTTATATTCTGGAGTAATATAAGAATTGGATTTTTTAAAAAGAGACAATTGTCATTCTAAATGTGCAAAAATCATGATAACTGTGCAGGAATTGTTGGCAGCATCCAGCAGGGATAGAGACTTGAAATCCTGTTTAATATAAAAGGTTGCTGAAAACAAAAATTAATTGCTGAAAATTAAAAAAAAAAGCTCTAAAGTCCCAAGGGTGAAAAAATTAGTCCAGGAACAATACTGAAAGGAGACTATAAGTTAACAGTTACAAAGATAATATTATGCAGGAGGAATAGATACAGAACTAAATTATACATGCAAATGCTCCTGGTTGCAATTTAGTTCTACCAGTCACCCTTGCTTAGTTGCTTTTCTTCTATAAAGTCAATATTGGGCTAATAATTAACTAGTTTAAGGTGAACTTAAAGATTCTAAAATATAGTCACTAACCTGCATTGTATATGGACACTACAACCCTATGTAGTGAAAGTGTCTATCGATCTCCAAGAAAAGCTTCATTTTTTTCCATCTCTGTGACAGTCAACTCAAGTAAATCACATAATCTTAAATAGGATAATACTGAAATGTGATTATGTTAATATAAGGTATTTATTTTACATTTCTTATCCTGATCCCTGAGTCTTCTTATTTAAGGTTGAGGACCATTTAGGCATAAATGGATTAATTTTACTTGGTCACTATTTAATTCGTTGAGATTGATCAATTTAAGGTACAATTGTCAAGATTTCCACCCACTTTGGCAATTGTAGGAATGCAGATATTTTCCTTTTGCCTAAGGCAATAATAGACAGGGATGCAAACATTGCTTTAAAGAGGATGTCAGCTGATTTACATATTTTAAAAGTATTAAGATCAAAAGTAATGAGAGTTTAATCCATATGGCATGTAGGAGATAAATAGGAATATTAATACTATATCAAACACTAATTGCAGAAAACACCGGAGATCAGATTTTTGAGAATGGAACAGAAGGATAAAAAATGAAGTCTTTATGAAGTTAAGCTCTGATTCTCTTGAGGGGGAAAGGGACAATTAGGGTTGATGGGTTTTATCCAAGGATGAACTAGAGGCTTGGAGACAACTATTTATATATTTCACTTTACTTTACCAAGGAATATGAAAAGGCCTTTTAAATGAGCTTAGATCAGTGGTATGTGTCTTTTTTTTTGGTCTGAGAATCTTTTTTTTTCCCCTCTCATTAATTGACCCACAAAAAAATTGGAGGCTGAGGTGATGCAAAATCAGAACATGTGAAAACTAAAAATCCTCCATTGATGATGCTAATCAAAATATCTGGTTTTCATGTAGCACTTTACGTTTTCCAAAGTATTTTCCATGTATTTTTTTTTTCATTTTATCTTCACTACATCCATGTAAACTTAGGTACTACAGGTAGTATTGTCTCCATTCTTCAGAGAAGGTAATTGAGCTTCAGAAGCATTAAATAAATTCACCCTGGTCACACAACTAATGTATATTAGGAGCAGGACTTGAAAACGGATTTCTCCTGACACCTTTTTACAGTATACAATGAATAGAGAGTGAATAAGGCAAGCCCTGGTTAGGCAATTGCTATATTTTGTGCAGTTCTGTCTGACTCTTTGTGACCCCATTTGGGGTTTTCTTAGCTAAGATACTAGAGTGGTTTGCCATTTCCTTCTCCAGTTCATTTGTTAGATGAGGAAACTGAGGCAAGCAGGCTTAAATGAGTCACACAGATGAGAAGTGTCTGAGGCCAGATTTCAGCTAATGAAGAGGAGTCTTACTGATTCCAGGTCTGGCACGGTATCCACTAAGCTTCTGCAAATGACAATATTTCAGTGGTTGGCTTTGCTCAGATAAAGAGCAGACATAAATGCTCAGAAATTCTCTGTCCAATTCAATCCATATGAAAACTGTGCTATTTACCCATCCTTGCTAGAACATATATTTCAGTGTTATTTTTCCCCAGTAGTGGTCATGGGTTAAGGGGACCACCTCCCCCTGCAAAAAAAACCCCAAAGGGATACATTTATTATAAGACTGGCTGGAATGAGAGGTATGTTTTTTGGTCAAAATGAGACAGTTTTCCTCTATGTGAAGCTAATTAGCTTGTGTGGAAATTAGACATGGAATCTTGGTTTCAGTGGTAACACACTAACAAGCTTAGGAATAGCTGGAGTTGAAATTAAATTACAAATCAGGGAAAATAACCAAAAAAGTCTGACTGTTCCCTATCCCATCTGACTGTTTTTGACCTGAAAACAGGAAGTAACAGAAAGATCAAACATATTCTAATATTAAAGCTTCAGGATTGTCAAGCTTGAGCAATATAATTTGTACACCTATCTTGAATTATGCCTATATACCAGCTCGCAGACCTCCAAACAGAACCACTATAGGGAGAATCCCTGCACCCCTAATGAACCTTTTGAGAAAAGATTTGAAAAACAAATATCCTCAGGTGACCGCTACTTGGAAATTATTGCAGGAGCAATGGAAAAGAAGCAGGACAGAAATCACTAGGATTGCTCCAGATTCCTATATACTTTTCCCTTCTTAACGCAAGAAAATCTGCAGCTAAGGATGTAAATGGGCTTTTCTGAGTTACCCTGAACCTCCTCTATCTTTTTTTTAAACCTTTGTTTCCCCTTTGTCCTTATTTATTCCTTGTACATGAGATGCAAAATAACGGGCAGCAAAGAATAGAATCCAAGTCCTTGAGAAAGTGAGTCCAAGGGAAGATAGAAAAGAGGTGGAGTTTTAAGGCTCTTCAGATTTTAAGACATTAAGAAAGGTATAGACATCCTGAATTATCCTGCCAATATCCTGAAATAAAGAGATGAATAAAGTATCTGAAAATAAAATGGTTTCCAGTTAATGATTGACTTGGGCTTAACCAATATCAGTGAATCTAAGTCGTAATTAGTTCTAACATCCTATGGATTTATAGGTAGATAACTATGCATTAAGGATATGGAAGGAGGAAATTCATGAGTCAGGTAGGGTAATGCAAAGTAACTTTCCAGGTCCTCTTCCAAATCTCCAACAATAGTAGAGAATGAAGCCAAGGTCCTAAGATTCCATCCATGTTCGGAGGACATCAAACATATTAAAAAAGTGGGGGGGAGTATATTGGACTTGAGGTGTTCTTATAACCATATTTATCTATCTAGTCCTTTTCCTAAGCTTCTAAAAGTTTTGAAGTATTTAGCAGTTTTTCCAAAGTTTAGTGGTGAGAAATGAATATACTATAAGAATATATGAAGAGTTATTAACCTTCCCCATAGATAGCCTTTAACCCAGCAGTACCACTACTGGGTCTATTTCCAAAAATGATTAAGGAAAAAGGAAAATAATTTATATGTTCTAAAATGTTAATAACAGTTCTCTTTGTGGTGGCAAAGAACTGGAAATTGTGGGGATGACCATCAGTTGGGGAATGGCTGAACAAATTGTGATATATGATCATGATGGAATACTACTATGCTATAAGAAATGAGGAGCTCATTGATTTTAAAGTAACAGCAATATTGTTTTAAGAACAACTTTGAGTGACTAAGTCATTTTTGACTATTATATCTACCTAAATTAACTACAAAGAATCTATGAAAGAATATGCTATCTGCATCCAGAGAAAGAATTGATAAATAGAACACATATAATGATTTTATAGATAGATGATAAATAGGTAGATAGGTAGATAGGTAGATAGGTAGATAGATGGATGGATAGATAGATAGATAGATAGATAGATAGATAGATAGATAGATAGATAGATAGATAGATAGATAGATAGATAGATGATAGACACACATACATATTTGTGTCTAATGGTAGGCATCTACAGGGCAAGGGGGGACTGAAGGAGAAAAAAAGGAAAAAAATTACATGATTAATTATATATTTTAAAGGAATAGCAAGTTGTACATAATAGATTTGCAGTTTCATGTGCAATTATCTTTTTAATTATTCTACTATATTAAAGAAATGCTTGTTTTATTTCATAAATTAAAAATATTTTTTTTTCTTAAAAAAAGGCAGCTTGGGATAAAAAGTGGGGCAGCTAGGTGGTGCAGTGGATAAAGCACTGGCCCTGGATTCAGGAGGACCTGAGTTCAAATCTAGCCTCAGACACTTGACACTTACTAGCTGTGTGACCCTGAGCAAGTCACTTAACCCCCATTGCCCCGCAAAAAAAAAAAAAAAAGAGGCAGCTTAATGGTACAATGGATAGCACAATGGTCCTATAGTCAGAAAGTTCAAAGCTGGCCTTGGACACTTACTAGCAGACTGACCCTTGAGAAAGTCATCTAATCGTTAATTTCCTCAGTTTCCTCATCTGTAAAATGGGGACAGTAATAGCAACCATCTCCCAGGTTTGTCATGAGGATAAAATGAAATATTTGTAAAGCACTTTGAAAACCTTAAAGTGCTATATAAATTTTAGCAATCACTAAGTTCCATGAGGAGCTATATCTGCTGTAGGTGTTCACATACATGATATAGGTCATGCACCCTATGTGTGTTTAATTAATATGTTGATTAAAATTCCCTCTGATAAAAGCACGCATATTCCTTAGTATTTATATATCTGCAGTCACAAGATAATAAACTCTGCAACTCAGAATCTAATTTGTGTTCCCTTTATAAGTATTCAGATTATTTGGCAAGTTGCTCCCTTCCCTTCTATTCTTGGTCTTTTCATCCATTTATCTCTGATTTGTCTCTCCCTCATTTAGGGCATTTTTTAAAAAGTTTTGGTCCCAGGTGAACACAGGCCTGGACAACACTGTTGCAGGTTGTTCAGTTTCTTCAGCCCCTTTTCCAGATTCTTGAATTATCTGCCTGAGAATCAGTGACTCAACCTCCTTATTCCTGAGGATGTTTCAAACCAAAGGGTAACGAAGATGTGATTTCCTCAAAGAAAATTGTGAGCTCTCCCCTGTCCATGATATTTTGGCTTTTGGATGACGTTTAATATCAATGTGTACTTTTTAAAAGGCTATCTTCAATTTGAGTGGATTCATTTTTCCTGCAAGAGAATTTAAACAGGGAAGCATTTCATCAGCTTCTCTCCCCAAGTCCTGAAGTACTTCTGAAATGGGAAGCAAAGAAGTCTCTCACTGCCCTCGAGCCCTTTCACAACATCAAAAGCTTTAATGAAAATGTTTTCCTCAAACCTCAAGCATTTCCAAATATTAAATGTGAAGAGGAAAGCTTTTTCTCCAGCCTGGAAGTGTTCTAAAGCTGCAGGGGTTTTTTTTTTTTGGGGGGGGGCGGTTTTTCCTCCCTTATTATTCTGAAATAAATTTTGTCTTATTCCCCAACCCCCTAAACAGAGTAACATAAACAAACATACCTGTGTGGAGCTGGCTGGTCTCCAGTGTTATTCTCAGTGGTTCATTTGGAAGAAAGAGGAGGAGCAGACGTCCACCACAAAGAAAGAGCAAGCTGTTAGCCTAGGCTGGCAAATGCAGTGATGGAAGGAGGCTGGGAGAATGAGGGTTGAACAGCTTAATGGCAGGGCAAGAAGGTGGGGTGTTCTATAGAATTGTTATGGTGATGGTCATCATGGAGAGGGAAGTGGTAAAGCAGGTTTCATTCACAGAAGACCCATTTTGATTGAGCCTAAAGTCTTATGGGCTAGTTGAGGCCTTCCCCCAGGAATGCTATTTATTTTTTTACTTGAAGTTGCATCCTCTCTTGGGATGCTTTTTGTTATTTTTAGATGTCATGTGATCAAAAGTGCTAATTTATGGTTGGAGATAGAAAACTTCAGTGTTGTGTGATTATTTTCCACTGTTCTATGTCACTAATGAAGCATTTCAGGCTTATACAATAACACCCCGTGTTTTTCATTGACCCATAATTTTTTATTTTAAATTACTTTTTCCTGAAATTTACCCCACTGAGCATTAAATATTCAAAAAATAAAGACTCCAGTAAGGATATGTGACTTCACGAGAATGAGCATTCCCTCCAACAGCGCATACTGCTACACATGCAGACCCTTTTATCCTGTGCTGTTGTTGTCTTTTTCTGTTCATCTTCTTTAGAGTATCCAATAGATTTAGAGGCCTTTCTTGGGGTCTTACATTTTGTGGCTACCTGTGAAGCACCTGGGCTTCATTCCTCACTTTCTCTATGTGGCCAGCCCAAGTCCTTTTCTATTCACATACATCATGGATGATCTCTTTTTTTTTCAATAATAAAACAAAAACAACTTTTCATGTATACATGATTGTCAAGAATCTACTGCAGCTTACTTACACACACGAAGGTTTTTCCATTGCCTTTTGAGTCTCAGCACTTGAGATGATGGTAGACCACAATTTATAGTCATCTCTCCTTACCAAGAGAGGAGTTTCTGCAGCAGCCAGTAGTTTGAGGCTTTTTAGAGTGTTATTTAGTTAGCTGCCCAGAGATGTTTAAATGCCCTCTATCCTTTCTCTTCAGTTCTGGGCTCACCTCCTTGTCCATTAGCGGGACCTATCCAGGATATAGATAGATAGATAGATAGATAGATAGATAGATAGATAGATAGATAGATAGATAGATAGATAGATAGATATAAATAGATACATATGGGGGCAGCTAGGTGGCACAGTGGATAGAGCACCAGCCCTGGATTCAGGAGGACCTGAGTTCAAATTCGGCCTCAGACACTTAAACACTTACTAGCTGTGTGACCCTGGGCGAGTCACTTAACCCCTATTGCCCCACTAAAAAAATTAAAATAAAAAATAAATAGATACATATGGTTGAACTAATTCAATGGGCTGCCCATCCATCTGCATGACATTATCTGGGAAATATTCATTCTTGGCCACTTAGTTTGTCCTGTGTGGATTGTTGTAGATTTCACTGAGGAAATGTCATGTTTGGTTACTTGTTGCAAATAGCTTATTTAGTAGTTTCCTACTTGCCTTTAGGATAAAGCACCAACTCCCCAGCTGGGCACTTAAACCCTTTCACAATCCGGTACCAGCCTGCTTTTTGAGACCTTTCACATTACTCTCCTTCATGAACTTTATTTTCCACCCAAACTGGTTTGCTAATTGTTCCCAAATTCTACATTCCATCTGCCATCTCTGAGTCATTACTGTATGCCTGAAACTAACTCATTTCTCACCGTTGCCTCTTGGACTCCCTGCCTTCTTCCAAGGTTCAGCTTCTACAGAAAGTCTTTCTGTAGTCATTATTAGTAATTCCCTAGTCATTATTGTTCTATCTTTCCTCAAATTACCTTGTACTTATTCATGTACATATTGTACCCCATAACAGAATAATTAATTACTATTCAAGCTTTAAACTGCACTAAGATTTTGGGGACACCCTATATAAGCCATTTGAGGGCATGAATTATTTTTAGTTTTGTCTTTGTACCCTCTCCCTTTTTTAATTTAAGAAGCAATTGATGAATGTTTGTTGAATTGAATCTAGAAGCATCTAGAGACACTCATTACCAATAGGGACTCCTTTCTTCTTTTTGGACTTTACACAAGATAGTCTCTGTGACTATACAAACACTGGGGAACAGAGTTTGGCCTAATTTTATGTCTTTCTTGATGTTAATATTCAGCAAATCTTTAAACATGGTCCTCTCAAAGAGGCCCCCTGTCTTGGAATATTGCTGGATCTTCACTCACACGTGAAAAATCTTCACTTTGTTTGAAAAGAGTCTTTCAGGTTGTATTTCTGGTCTTCTTGTTGAAATTTGTGCCTGTGTGTTTTTGATCAACAAATAGTAGAAAGTCCAGTCTAAAGTCCTCTAGCTCCTCTGTCAATCGTATGTCCATTAAGATATGGCATGGAGTAATGGAAAGAACACTAGATGTGAAATCATGAGACCAGAATTCAAATTCCAGTTTCTAATTGTCTACCTTTGGACAAGCCAAATGAGCTCTCAGAGAGGACCACATTTAAAGATTTGCCGAACATCAATATCTAACATAGAAGGCATAGAATAGGGAGACATATAGTCACCAAAGTGTTTGCTACTGTCATGAAAGAAGAATATTGTAAATTCCAAGTAGAATGACTCTATCTCTCTTAATGCCACAACCTCTTGTGACATCAGTTTCTTTATCCATCATTTCCTGAGTTCCATTCCTCAAATAGGAGGCAGAATTGGCCAGAGTGACTACCTAGACAAAACAAAATTTCCAAACCTAAGATTTCAAAGAATTTTGATGAATAATCAGTTTTAATCTCAGTGTCAACTAGCAAACATTAGCACCATTGTGTAGATGAGGAAAAGAAAGGATTAACATTTGCCTAAGGTTATATGTAGGGAATTAGGATTCAAATTTAAAATTCCTCATCCCCAGACTTAAAACAAAACTTGATTTTTCGTAGTTTAGTTTAGTATGTTCATGCATGATGGTGGTAGATAGAGTGCTGAACTTGGAATCAGGAAAACCTGAGTTCAATCTGGCTTCAAATCCAGCTGTGTGATCCTGGGCAAGTGACTTCATCTCTCTCAGTCTCAGTTTCCTCATCTGTAAAATGGGGTTAATAATAATATGTGCTCCACAGGATTGTTGTGAAGATCAAATGAGATAACATATGTAAAGTGCTTTGCAAATCTTAAAGCACTATTTAAATATTAGCTATTGCTGAATGATGGTGAGACAAAAAAGGGCAGGGGGAGATTTTTTTTCCTTAAGAAATCTGGGAAACTATTTTTATAACAAGTGTTTCTGATAAAGGCCTCATTTCTCAAATATGTAGAGATCTGAATCAAAGTTAGAAGAATACAAGTCATTCCCCAATTGAGAAATGATCAAAGGATATGAACAGAAAGTTTTCAGATGAAGAATATCTATAGTCATATAAAAATGTTCTAAATCACTACTGATTAGAGATATGCAAAGTGAAACAACTCTGAGGCAGCTCTTTTCATGGTAGCAATGAATTTGAAATTGAGGGGATGCCCATCAATTGGGCTATAAGAAGTGATGAGCAGGCAGATTTCAGAAAAACCTAGAAAGACTTACAAGAACTGATGCTGAGTGAAGGGAGCAGAACCAGGAGAACATCATACACAGTAATAGCAACATTGTGTGATGATCAACAATGATAGACTTAGCTCTTTTCAGCAAGGCAGTTCCAAAAGACTCGTGATGG
The DNA here is from genome assembly GCF_019393635.1 of Dromiciops gliroides. Classification (NCBI taxonomy): domain Eukaryota; kingdom Metazoa; phylum Chordata; class Mammalia; order Microbiotheria; family Microbiotheriidae; genus Dromiciops; species Dromiciops gliroides. The sequence goes on along the minus strand of NC_057863.1, from coordinate 443,897,294 downwards.
AAAATGCTCTCAACATCCAGAGAAAAACTTTGGAGTCTGAATGTAAATTGAAGCATATTATTTTCACTTTGGGTTTTTTCCTCTCGTGGTTTTCTCCTTTTGTTCTGATTTTTCTTTCACAACATAACTAATGTGGAAATATGTTTGACATGATTGTGATGTATAATCTATATCAGATTGCTTGCTGTCTTGGTGAAGGGGAAGAGAAGGGATGGAGAAAATTTGGAACTCAAAATCTTACAAAAATGAATGTTGAAAACTATCTTTACATGTAATTGGGAAAAACAAAATACTATTAAGTGAGAAAAAAGAAGTCTGCTTAAGACAAAGTGGTGATTGTTGTTGCTATTCAGTCGTTTCAGTCACGTCCAACTCTTTCATGAGCTGATTTGGGGTTTTCTTGGCAAAGATACTGGAATAGGTTGTCATTTTCTTCTCCAACATATTTTATAGATGAGGAAACTGAGGCAAACAGGGTTAAGTAACTTGTCTGGAGTTACACAGCTAGGAAGTGTCTGAAGCCAGTGTTCTGTCCACTGTACCACCTAGCTGTGCCAGGACAAAATAGATTAGGCAATAATTATTTGCAGGCTTGAGGCACAATAATATTATATGTTATATGTGGACAGGGTTGACCCTGTCACTTACTATCCATATGACATGGAAATCTCTCAAACCTCCAACTGACCTCAACTTCCTCCTAAGTAAAATGGGGATAATTGTTTCAACACCGCCTTACAAGATTGTTCTAAGGATCACATGACATTCTGTATATAAAAATGCTTTGTAACTATAAATTGCTCCATAAAGTTTCACAGACATTGATCTTTTTCTTTTTCCTTTTCATGCGTATGTAATGCACTAGCACCCTGAAACTAATTGTTCACATCGAGACCATAGATTTGCATGAAAAAAGAGAATAATTCTTTTTTTTGCTTACCTTTCTCTTCGTGGTATGACTGGTAAAATGAAGAGGACTGGGGCCGGGAGGGACAGGGAAACTCCATATCATTTAACTAGAGGATTTTTGATTCTCCAGTCTCTGTATATTATTTCCTCTCATAAATGAGAACTGGCAATCAGCATATTTTTCTTCATTTCATTTGCTTTTCATGTAACCCCTGCTTTTATAACACTTTCAGAATAACGTGACTTTGTAATAGCTACACTCCTGGTCTTGGTTCTAAAAGTCAATGCTTTGATGCTTAAAGTAAAGCTGAGCATAAGCTTCTTGAGTAGAGGGCCTGCATCTACTCCTGCCTTTGTTAACTTCTCACAGCACTGGGTACAGGCACCGTCTGTGCACGGCTAATACTCCCAACTGATTGACTGAAACTTCATAGGCAGAGTTCTAAAACCTATAGTAGCCATATTTTCTAAACAAACAAACAAAAATCAGGACACATGGTCTGGCAAAGTATATTTCTTTCGCAAAGCCTCATTAAAAGTGCACTTTCTTTTCCTGGAACTGGTACTGTCCCAGAAAATCTGGGACAAACTGTTCAAGAAAACAATTTGGAATTCTCCTAGAAAAGTCATTGGATGGTACATATCTCTTGACCCAAGAATCCCACTACAGGTCATACACCCCAAGGAGATCACAAACAGAGGGAAGGGACCCCTCTGTACAAAAAAAGATTTATAGCAGTCTTTTTTGTGGCAGTAAGAAACTGGCAACAAAATGGGTGCCCCTTATTTGGGAAATGACTGAACAAATTATGGTCTATGAATAAAATGGAATATGATGGGAACTCTGATGGGAAAACAAGTATGTAGAATTCAGGGAAACTGGGAAAGGTTTGTGTGAGCTATAGGTTTACCTGAAGTCTCTGTCCTCAATCTACTTCTGTCGTCCTCCAGAGTATTAGAGGGAAGACATGGGAAGGATAAAGACTGGCATGGAAAGATAGCATGGAAAGAGCATTGTCCTTGGGAAAGATAAAGATGGCATGGGTGGGGTGCCTAGGTGGCGCAGAGGATAAAGCACCAGCCCTGGATTCAGGAGGACCTGAGTTCAAATCTGGCCTCAGACACTTGACACTTACTAGCTGTGTGACCCTGGGCAAGTCGCTTAACCCCCATTGCCCTGCCCCCCCTCCCGAAAAAAGATGACATGGAAAGAGCACAGGAGAATCTTGGTTCAAATCCCACCTCTGGTGCTTACTACCTTTTGACCTTGAACCAATCACTTAACCTCCTTTGGGCCCTGGTTTCCTTAGCTATAAAATGAGATTTGGAATGGATAGCATCCAAAGTTCGTTCCAGCTCTAAATCTTTTTTTTTTTCCAGGCAATGAGGGGTAAGTGACTTGCCCAGGGTTGCAGAGCTAGTAAGTGTCAAGTGCCTGAGATTGGATTCCAACTCTAAATCTAAGAATAAAACAGCCTACTCTTCAAGCTCTTATCTTCTAAGGCTGCATGACATTCACATCCTTTAGTTCCCTTTTTGTCTTCTGCACCCCATTAAGCCATAGAGATTACAGGTATACTTAAAACAATCAGCAATTGCAGTCTTGGTTCCTGCTCTAAGCCATGACTCTCCTAACAAAGTGAATGTTGCATGAAAGAACCTCCTAGCATAGAGAAAAGAGCACTGGATTTGGAAATAGGACACCTGGGTTCAAATCCTGGTTCTGCCACTAATTTGTGGGGTCTTAGGCAAGTCAATTCAAGGTGGTATAATTGGAAAGAGGACCAGATATCATTCATGAAACTTTTAAAAATTTGCACATTAGGGGCAGCTAGGTGGCGCAGTGGATAGAGCACCGGCCCTGGAGTCAGGAGTACGTGGGTTCAAATCCGGCCTCAGACACTTAACACTTACTAGCTGTGTGACCCTGGGCAAGTCACTTAACCCCAATTGCCTCACTTAAAAAAAAATTTCACATTAGAGAACAGGAGGAAGTTCAGAAGGAGGGAGACAAGCAAGGCAATATTGGTGGTACCAATTAAATTTAAATTGCATTTTTAAAAAACAATCTGTAATATTCACCATTTAATATCTAATTGATCTTCATTTTCAAGCTTTCTTTGAATGTGAAGATGTTTATATTTATTGATAATTTTCTAATTGATAATTACTTGGGGAAGGCAATTGGGGCTAAGTGACATGCCCAGGTTCACACAGTTAGGAAGTGACTGGGGCTGGATTTGAACTTAGATTTGATTAGATTGGATTTGATCCTCTTGACTCCAGAATCGGTGCTCTATCCATTGCCCTACCTAGCTGCCCTGATAATTTCTCTTTTTAAGAGGAAGAGAATCTAAGTTAAAATCCTGTCTCCAGCATTTACTATCAACTTGACCTCACAATTAGAAATCAAAGGAATGCCCATCAATTGGGGAATGGCTAAACAAGCTGTGGTATATGATGGTGATAGAATATTATTATGTTATAAGAAAATGATAAGCAGGATGATTTCAGAAAGGCCTGGAAAGACATGTATGAACTGATGTATAGTGAAGTGAGCAGAAACAAGAGAACATTGTGAACAGAGACAGCAGTATTGTTTGATGAACTGTGAATGACTTAACTATTCTCAACTATACAATGATCCAAGACAATCCCAAAGGACTAATGATGAAGTATCCTATCCATCTCCAAAGAAAGAACTGATATTGATGGAGCACAGAATGAAGCAGGCTGTTTTTCACTTTCATTTTTCTTTTATTTGAGTATTCTTGTACAAAATGACTAACACAGTAATGTTTTGTATAATTGCACATGGATAACCCACATCTGATTGCTTACTGTCTCAGGGAGTGGGGCAGAGAGAGAGGGAAGGAGAGATAAAATTTGGAATTCAAAAGTATAAATAAAAATGTTTATTTATCCTCTCCAGGCCTCGGTTTCCTCTTCTGTAAAATGAGGGAGTGAGAGTAGATAATCTCTAAAACGTCTTCCAGTTCTAAATCTATGACCTCTCTGTGCCTTTCTGTCTTCATCTATAAAACAAGGGGATTGGAGAATATGATCTCTAAGGCCCCTTTCTGTAATCCTATGATCCTTTAACCCACTAGAAACCTAACCCTCCCAGGAATGCATCTAAAAGGTTAACTAGATGAGTCAATAAGGAGCATGCAGCCACAGGGCTTCCAAATGGATTTGGATTTGGAGAGCTGGGGATAGATAGCAAAATGAGCTGATCAAAGCAGTAGGGGATGAGATCACATTTGCTGCCCTTTCTTACCTTGGAATATAGATTATCTCCTACTGTGGATATTTCCTGTTTTACAGGCTATTTTTACTAGTTAAAAATCCCTTTTTCTTTTCTTCTTTTACTTTGGTTTTCTTCTTGTTTGTTTGCTTCTTCCCATCTTGGAAAGCCTTGGGATTTTGAATCTCCAGACTTGTATTTGTGACTACAGACAGTCAAGGCATCTAGATTCTTGATTTATAAAATAGAGAAACACTTGCACCACCCACCTCACAAGGTTGCGGCTTGTGACAAGAAAAATCATCTTTGGACCTGAAGTCAGAATGACCTGAGTTCAGATCCTGCCCCTAACATTTATTACCTATATGACCTTGGGCAAGTCATTTAACTTCTCTCAGCCTGTTTCCTCTTCTATAAAATGGGATAATAATAGCACCTACCTCTCAGAGTTGTTGTGAGGACCCAATGATGTAATATATTTGTATAGTGCTTTACAGACTTTACAATGTTACAGAAATGCTACCAGCTATTGTTATCACTACCATTGTTCTCACACTACATTAGATGGAACTCAGCTAGAAATGGTCATGGGACAAGTTGCCCTCCTTCCATCTTTTATGATTAGTGTTTGTCAAACTGTTGCACAGATGGAGAAAACAATTGGAGTTTGGGGTTTTTTTTGTTTTTTGTTTTTTTGTTTTTGTAATTGGGGGGTAGCACTTTATATAACACTTTAAGGTTTTGAGAATTCTTGACATGTATTATCTCATTTGTTTCCACACAGTAAGCTTGGGAGATAGGTATGGTAATTGTCTTCATTTTTACAGGTGAGGAAACTGAGGCTGGAGCAATTTGTCTAGGGTCACACAGGTAATAAATGTCTGAGACAGGATTCAATTTCAGGTTTTCCTGCCTCTTAGTTCAGCCTTCAGTCCAATGAGTAGACATTAAGGTGTTGGGATGTAAATTTTTCTTTTAGCTCACTGAGAGAACTTTGGAGACAATTCTGGTTGTAGACAATATGTTATTGTTCTTCAGTCATTTTTCAGTCATGTCTGACTCTTCTTGACCCCATTTGGAATTTTCTTGGCAAGGACACTGGAATGGTTTGCCTTTTCTTTCTCCAGCTGCTTTTACAGATGAGGAAACTGAGGCAAACTGAGTTAAGTGACTTGCCTAGGGTAACCCAGCTGGTGAGTATCTAAGGCCAGATTTGAACTCAGGAAAATGAATCTTCCTTACTCAAGGCCTAGCACTATATCCAATGGACCACTAGACAAGATGACCAGGATGCTATTCTGTTCCCATATGGTTTGGGGTTTGTTTTTTTCTGATATATGTGTCTATAGTTTGAGAATTTTTCTTTCCATGTAATTTGGAGGTTATGAATATCCAACAAGGAGACATTAAAAATGTTTTGAATTTTTTATGGGTCAATGCTATAACTGCTTGACTGTGAATAACAGTTTTGTTTATGATGATTCTTCAATTCTAGCATAGCTTATTGGCTGAATTTTCAAGGATCTTTGGTATTTGTATTTGTAGTATAGGGGTATATCATCTTTTAATTTATAAAGGATATAGTAAGCTTCTAGAATGTAATTCTGGATACTTGATTATGTCTATCGAGATAGCCAATAGGTGCTCATTTTTGCACCCTGCAATACTATGTTGTTGCTAAAATTTCCTCGAAAATCTGCATCAATCAACAAGTCAAGACTAGAACAAAGCTTCTTAAACTATGGGTCACAACCCCTTACAAGGTCATGTAACTGAATGTGAGGGTTGTGAAAAACTTGGCAACAGTAAAAGGTTATGTGTACCTATTTTATATACCTGGGATCAAGTAAAAATTTCTCAGGTGGAAAGGGGTCGTGAGTGGAAAAAGTTTAAGAAGCCCTGCTTTGGAGTGATCTTAATGTTATTGTCATTTGTCCTTCGTTCTCAAAGAGGACCCGTGACATCAGAGGTGATGTTTTGACTTGCATGTGAATTGGATTTAAGTGAGGCAGAGTTGCACAAAGTTGCCAGACTCACTCTCTCCTCCGGGACAAAAGTCAAGATGACTGGTGATGGTGAAGAATGCAGTGGGTGACCATGGCCTTTCTAAACAACCTCTACAAATCAGGATTTGATTTATTGTTTTGATTGTCTAGACTTAAGAAAATCATGGATAAGAGGTTAATGTGGATTAAACTTAAAAGTGTGTCATGCACCTATTTTTTTTTCTGTAGAGCCAGTTGTTAAACATTTTACTAGCATACGACTGGTTATATTCTTCCTTGAATCAGCCATATGGAATTTTTTTTAAATGTGTCACACCCTGAAAGGGCAACTACCTATAAAAAAACACATCTTTAGAAAATCAGAGATTAATTTTCCCAGTTTACCACATAGTTGGAAGTGTCCAATATTGATCATTGGCCATCCATCTTCAGTAATTGTTGGATGGCAATGACTTGTTCTTGACTCTCAAAGACATCTAGGTGACCCAATGTATAAAGCACTAAGGCTCGAGTCAGGAAGACTTGAGTTCAAATCCAGCCTCAGTCACTTACTAGCTGTATGACCCTGGACAAGTTACTGAATCTCTGAGTGCCTCAGTTTTCTCATCTGTAAAATGGAGATAAAACAGTACCTACCTTTCATTTAGTCGATAAATATTTTTAAGTGCCTACTATGTGCCAGGCACTATACTAAGTGCTGGTGAGACAGAAAGAGGGAAAAGATAGTCCCTGCCCTCAAGGAGCTCACAATCTACCTTCTAGGGTTGTTGTGAGGTTCAAAAAGGATAATATTTGTAAAACCCTTAGCACATAGTAGGCATTTAATAAATGATTGTTCCCTTTTTGTATGACTATCACAAGCCCTCTATTGCTCTAAATAGATACCCGTAATTCAATCACTTCTTCAATGATTCTTTGTCAATATATTATTAAGTTCGTATGGTTGTTGCCCAGAGTGAACCTTTGGATCCTTGATATTTCAGACTCTTTAAATCTTTGGCGTGTTTATTATGTGGCCTAAGAACATCTATCAGTACTCTTGAGGGTTTTTTGAGAAAATATTTATCTTTTTTATAGCTGCCTTTGGGTGATCAGTCTGACATTTTGTGAATATTTTAATGTTTTTGTTTGGATACTTTCTAGACTTTTATCCATTTTGTTATGAAATATGTGTGTATATAGTATTCTTCTTAAAACATATATATGTATATGTGCTTTTTCTGGAAAACTAACAAAAAGTTAAACCAATTAGCTAGTTATCAGATAAACTGGCAAAACATTGCATAGAGCAGTGGGATGACCAAATGTGCATGGAAACACTTTGAAAAGTAGCTTTTGTCAATGAGCCAATTTCTCTTGGGATGGAGGTGGGGATCATACAAGGGAAGATGGAAATGCACTTGATCCATTTTGAAAACCATGGAAATAATCACTAAAAAAAACTCCATACTAGTTTATTCTCTCCAAAATAGAAAGTACCAATAACATTCTATTCCAGTGCCTCCTTATCGTGTGGAATTGACCTTGGGTTCTTAAAGACTACAGCAGGAAAATATCAGCTCTAATGGGTCCTCCCAAGCTAGACAATGGATGTCTGAGGACCAACCTAGCTAAGTTACAAGAGACCCATCACCAAAAGGCTGGCCACACATTTGGTGGGACGTGAAATTTTATCATAGCAACTCAAGAAGGCATGTAGTGGTTGCAATCTGTGTCATGGAAGGACTATCTTTTTTAGTTAAATCACAACTTTCTTTGGAAGTATCAGTGAAAAATGTATTAAAAAGCCAATCTGTACCCATTGCTAGTGCTAAAGATATAATGCTGGGGCAACTAGGTGGTGCAGTGAGGGGCAGCTAGGTGACACAGTGGATAGAGCACCGGCCGTGGAGTCAGGAATACCTGAGTTCAAATCCGGCCTCAGACACTTAACACTTACTAGCTGCGTGACCCTGGGCAAGTCACTTAACCCCAATTGCCTCACACACACACACACACACACACACACACACACACACACACACACAAAAGATATAATGCTATGGTAGATGACAAGTGGAAGAAATGAAGCAACAAAACAAAGCAGAGGAAATAAGGAAGATATGATATGGCATATGATATGATATGACATATGATATGATGGAATATAATGTAATGATATGATATAACATGTTATGTCACACTAAACTATATTGTAAGGCCACTAGGTGGCACAGTGTATAGAGTACTGAGCCTAGAGTCAGAAGGACCTGAGTTCAAATGTGACCTCAGATACATACTAGCTGTGTGACTCTGGGCAAGTCATTCAATCCTGTTTCCCTCAGTTTCCTCATCTGTAAAATGATCTGAAGAAGGAAATGGCCAAGAAAACCCCAAAGGGGATCATGAAGAGTCGGACACTACTGACAACGACTAGCCAACAACAACATACTATATTGTATCATATTATGCTAGACTACATGTTATTATATTATATATATTATATCTTATATTTTATGAGGATGATGATGACACATTCTCTATGTGATTGTTTGGTTTGATCTATGATCTAATAGCTAGTCAGGCAACCTTTCTGTTAATGGCAAATTCCCACAACACTGGGTCATTGAAATTTCAGAGGCAAGATTTACTAAGAGTATAGAACTTCCAGGAATTGATGATGTCTTCTTTGATGTCACTAGGGGGTAGGATTTGGAAAGAACTTGAGGGAAGATGTGGAGTTCAGTAGGTAGAAAGTACTGCTTCTCTTAAGATACTCCAGGAAAGAACAGAAAATTGGACAAATGTAAATGTATGGAAGTGGATAAGAAAAGGCATTTCGTCCTCTTTCAGATAAGGTTTACTGCAGAGCATCCAGCCACATACTTATGTTATTGTGCACCATGTAATTTCAGGAGCTCACCAGCAAGATTATGTTTCCTATTATGATCAATAACTAGTCTTAACTCCCCTCCAGATCCAAAACTTCTTTCCTTCCTTCCTTCCTCCCTCCTTCCCTCTCTCCCTCCCTTCTCTCTCTTTCTTTCCCTCTTTCTTTCTCTTTCTTTTTCTCTTTCTTTCTTTCTTTTTCTCTCTCTCTTTCTCTCTTCCTTTTTCTCTCTTTCTTTTTCTTTCTCTCTTTCTTTCCTTCATCCCCCTATAGCGTTGTGGCTCCAGTATCCCCCAAGATAGTAAATTCAGACTAAGCAATGAGAATTACATATATAAGCCTTTTGTTAAAAAACAAAACAAAACAAAACAATGGTTATTGTGGCTTGTGTCTCTTGTGGGGAGAGGGGACAAAGAGGGATCTGGTGGAAAGTTTTGGTCCCTGTATTGAGTATCTGAGGCCAGATAGAACCTTCTAAGAATAACGGAAAACTTCAAAGATTATCCAAAGAGCATCCATGGGTAAGACAGGCCACACCTTTCCAGACAGGCCTGAAAACAAAACTAGCAAGTTACAAGACAAGCATTATAGCCAGACATTTCCCTGAAAGCTTTTGGCAACTCCCTGACTGCTCTAGTACTCGTGAAATGCCCTGTTTCTGAATTTTTATACTCTTTCTAGTCCATATCCTACCCACAGCTAGATCCTTTGTCCCTTCTCCCACCCCTCCAAAGCCATTTCAGTGACATGATTCCCACAACTCTAGACTCTCCCCTAAAACTCTGCTTTACTGAGAAAGTCCAACTTTACTCCCTTTTCTGAGAAACTCCAACCATGAGCTCTTTCCTTTCCTTAGTCACCACTAAAGTAAATTACAAAAATGCACTGGGATTTCATTTCCCATAACCTCATGCCATTTAACTTGAACTTAAGTCCTCTGATGTGTTTTGACAAAACCTTTTCTCTCATCAACTCCCATCAAAGAAGCCGAGGCCTCCCACTGCATACCAGAATATCACCAGTCGTCCTGCCACTGGAATTGCCAATATATTGCCACTGGACTTCACTGACTCTGGAAGAAAGAGTGAGGCTGACAATTGTGCATAATTATGCCTTGCTGAAATCCAATTCTTGTGCAAGTCAAGGGATCACCATGATGTCACTGGTCTTCAAAAACAAAGATTGAACAACAGTGGCTTTCTATAAGAAATGCAGCCAGCCAGGTGGAAAACCCAAGCCTGGCCCACTCAGATTCTCATTTTCACCTGGTATAGTGACTCTAGGTAGTATCTGCCCTACCGTGTCTTATTCATGTTAGGCAGGTCACTTAATCATTCTCAACCTCAGTTCTTTCATGTGTAAAATGGGGTTAATATCTTTGTTGCTTCCCTGAGTTGTTTCCATGATTAAATGCAAGTATGGCTTGGAAACCAAAAAATGTTACTTAAGCAGAGGTAAAGTTATTATGACTACAGCTAATTAGAGGGAAAGCATAAGCTGTCAAATAAACTGGGCAGAAGACAAGGAGGTAGATCTTCAGGGACATTTAAGGTGAAAGCTCAAATCAGGAAGACAGGGACAATTACTTTGGAGTCCCTCCCATAGTGTTGTTATTGCCCAGGTATTTTTTAGTCATGTCTGACTGGCTGGAAGGGGCCCAAAGGTCTATCCCTCCAACTCCCTTATTTTAGAGATGAGGAAGCAGAAACCCATAGAGGTCATGTGACTTGTCCAAGGTCTCACAGTTAAGTAAGTGGCAAAGCTGGGATCCAAACCCAGGTCCTTTGACTCTAGTGCAATTTTAGCATTTTAAGTTTTTCAAAGTGCTTTACAAATATTATCTCATCTTATCCACACAACAATGCTTAGAGGTAAGTGCTATTATTATCCCCATTTTATAAATGAGGAAACTGAGGCATACAGGTTAAGTGACTAGCCCAAGGTCATACAGTGATTAAATGTCTGAGGTTAGCTTTGAACCCAGGTCTTCCTTACTCCATTCTATCCACTCTATTACCTATCCATTGTAGTTTGCCTTTGTGCCAACCACAACACATCCTTGTTTTATATGACATCCATATATGATCCTTGTGTATGTCTTCCCACAATCCTCCACTGAGAATCTATGTAATATACCGGAGACCTTTTTCTTGATCTTTTCACGTTTCATAGATACCAGTGCAAGGTTCTCAAAGAGAACCAAAGTGACATCGCTATGTTAGAGCCAAGTTACAGTGTGTCCAAATGTGGCTGATCAGGCTAATACGGGCTTGGAATGCCCTACCATAGGTCAGGCACAAATGGTCCATGTGAACATTTGGGGTGGTTTCTCTAAATCTGCCCATCTCACATTTCTTTTGAGCTCCTTCAGTTCTGCTTTGCTCATGGAGCATGACATCTTCTTATGTCATGCTGGGTGGTCCTGTGCCAGTGTCTCCCATGTTTCACAATAAATTCCAGAGAGAACTTGAGAATGTCCTCGTATTACTTTTTCTGACTACCTTGTGAGTTCTTACCTTGTGTGGATTCTCCATAAAATAGTTTCTTAGGCAAGCATACATTTGGCATTTGAACAACATGGCCAGCCCATCAAAGTTGCACTTGTTGCAGTAAAGTTTGAATGCTTGGCAGTTTTGAGATACTAATACCTTACTTGATGATATACACAATTCTTACATGAAGGTCCTCAATGAATATTTGGTAGAACATGAATGTCTCAATCTTAGGATACTGAGTCTGAAGCCTATGTTGAATGCATTTTCCCCAGAAAATGATGAAAAATTATTTTCCCTTGGCCAGAACTATTTAGTTTTTCATGTACAGCTATATCTTTAAAAGACTGGGTCACTTAAGCAATCTTGTGACACACATAACTCATGAAACTACAACTTCGTTCTTCAAAATTGTCTTGGCAAATATCTTTGCCTTTTGTAAGTCACTCTTCGTCTTTCGTTCTCCCAGGCTATGCCTACACAATGCCAGACATCTGGAAGAAAAGTGACAAGTTCATCCCTAAATCCAGATGTTCTGTGTATACAACAGAAGACATCTGGTTCATTAAAATCATCTGGGTTTTTCACTGAATTTTTCACTTTTCAGCTTCATGTTTAGATACAGCTTTTGGACAGTTTTCTCTCTATGCATCTTTCTCCCATCTATTTTGAAAATAATATAAAACTGCACTGAAAGAGGAGCTAGTGGCTCAATAGAAACTGGTAGATAAAGGTGTTTTTTTTTATTTAAGAAAAATAGCATCTGTACTGCTATCAGTTTTCATGAAGTATTTATTTACCAATTAGTCAGCACTGCAAACTGGTTGATTTAATGATATATGATTTATATATAATTTTTATTAATTATACCAGTGAAGATGAAGGGAAGGTATAAATCAATGTAGAAAGTGTCTTGCTTGTCACTCCTTTAAGGAAATATGTGTAATTCCTTTCCACTAGTTTTGTTTCCCCCTCCCCCTTCCCACACCTTTAAGTGTTTCTTGGGTTTTAGAAATGTTTACTTAAGCACCCTCCAAATAGTAGGCTGTCTTTCTGTTATTGCCCCCCTTCAATTACTAGAGAGGAACTAGGTTTTGATGTTGGCCTTTCACACTTGTTAACACAGTGTTAACAAGACTTTTTATTGATCTGTAACTTGACTCTTGATAGTTCCGGTATTTCAAAGGGAGAAACCAATAGGTCTGAGTAAAAAGACAACTTCCAGCATCATGGTCAGAAGAACAGAGCCTCTGAAGGTTTTCAGATTCTCCTCTTATGATACCATCCCACAGGTGGGGGGAAAGAATGAAAATAAATCATGAGACACCTCAGAACCCTAAGAAGTTTCTTATTGTAAACCATGATCGTCTTGAATACTAGCACCATTTATTTTCCCACACTTGCCAAGGGACCCAGTATACTTTTGTACACATGGGCAACACTCAATAAATGTTCTCCAAACATTCACTGGTCTACAAAATGCTTCCTAGCGATATATGTCATTATTTCTCATGATTCCTCAAATGCTTAGCAACAGCAGCAATACTTTGAGGAAGGGTTTCCAAAGTCACTTTCTTTGGCCTAGCCTTTCCTTAATCTTTGTTGGGGAAGAACTTCGAATTTCTGTAACTATTTAGCATATAAATGCCCAACAAGCTAGAAAGGTACTAGGAAAGGTGAGTAATACACTGCCCTTTAAAATGTGCATGTTCTTCAGAAAACCAGGTGGAACAAACACTGTGTTTGGAGTCAGGGAGCCAGTAAAATGTAAGCCTCTTGAAGGGTAGAGACTGTTTCTTTTTTTGTCTTGGTATCTTCAGCAATCTCATACATTTAATAGACCCTTAATATGTTCAGTTTAATTTAATTGAAGTTTGAATCCTGACTTACTTATTGTATGAGTCATTTTATTATATATATTTCTATAACATATTATTTTATATATAATATTTATTATATGAGTATTGGTAAACTACTTCTCCACTCTGGGTCAATGACTTTCAGCCTCTATCTAAATCATATGATCCAATACTATCAGAAAGGGCCACTACACAGGTTACTTTTCCATGAGCAGAACCAACTTCTTTTTGTGCCACAAGTGAACTGGCCCAGCAGAGCCAGGGGTATATTTTGTGGTCATGGAACAGACAGAGCAAAGCACTAATGAGAATGAAGCCAGTAACCTGGCCCTCCTTAGCACCATGTAAGGGCAAAGGAGACTGCTGGAAGAAGTCCCACAGCTGTGCCAACTGTGTCTATTACATATTTGAGCTATCTAATCTCGAATGGACCCTCCACACTGTATTTCGTGAGGTCTTGCTTGCCCTATGAAAGTCAGATGAAAGAACTAGGGATGTTTAGCGTGGAGGAAAAAAAAAAGACAGGAGGAACATAATCATCATCACAGATTTGAGGGGTTGTTCTATAGAGAAAGAATTCCATGTATTCTGCTTGGTCTCAGGAGGGCAATATGAGGAGTAATGGGCTGAAGTTCCAAAGACATACATTTGAGCAGGAAGTAAAGGAGAAATTCTTTTTTTTTTTTTTTTTTTAGTGAGGCAATTGGGGTTAAGTGACTTGCCCAGGGTCACACAGCTAGTAAGTGTTAAGTGTCTGAGGCCAGATTTGAACTCAGGTACTCCTGACTCCAGGGCCAGTGCTCTATCCACTGCACCACCTAGCTGCCCGGAGAAATTCTAATGAGAGCCATTGAAAGGTGGGCTGGACTGCTTCAAGAGATAGGGTCCCCTTTCATTGGAGATCTTCAAGTGAAGGCTAGACAGTCACTTGTTGGGTTTTCTGGGGTTTTGTTTGTTTGCTTCTGAGACTGGTTCTTCCCATCTTATCCAGGCTGGAAATGCAGTTAACCATTCGTGTTGTTGTTTGTTGTTGTTGTTGTGTCTAGCTCTTCACAATCCGATTTAGGGTTTTCTTGGCAAAGATACTGGAATGCTTTGCCTTTGACACTTCCTTCTCCTGATCATTTAACAGATGAGGAGACTGAGATAAACAGGGTTAAGAGACTTGTCCAGGGTCACACAGATAGTGTGTCTGAAGCCAGATTTGAACTCAGGAAGATGAGTTTGTGCCACCTAGCTGCCTGCTCATGGACCTGATCCTAATACTGATCAAGCCTGGAAGCGCTGACCTGCTATTTCTGATGTGGGTTGGTTGACACCTCCTTAGGCAGCCTCTTATCTCCCTCCATCCTGGGGGCTCATGACTTAATAAGATCAGCCTGATGAGTTTTAACCTCACGCAGCTCAGAACTTCTGAGCTCAAGTTATCCACCAGCCTGAACGTCCCCAGTAACAGGAATTACAGGTTGTGTCCCTCCATACCCAGCTTGTTGGTTATGGAATGGAAAGGATTAGGATTTAGATATGGCTTGGATCAAATGATGTCTAAGGTCACTTGCAATCCTGTTCTTCTGTGAGCATTCCATTCATGTTATATCCAAAGGAAGGATAATGTGGTTGCCTAATTTTTTTCTGTATTCGACTTTCTTAAATTAAGACAGACCTCTGTATTTGGGTGAGCTCCTGTCTGAAGGATAAAGCCATTGGTATTTTTGGTCATTGATTTAATTGTAACCAATATAGTGTTTTACATGGGGCAGCTAGGTGGTGCAGTGGATAGAGCACCAGGCCTAGAGTCAGGAAGACCTGAGTTCAGATCTAGCCTCAGACACTTACTAGCTGTGTGACCCTGGCTAAGTCACTTAACCCTAGTTGCCTCAGTTTCCTCATCTGCAAAATCAGTAAGAAAGAAGAAAATGGCAAACCACTCCAGTATCTTTGCCAAGAAAACCTCAACTGGGGTCTTGAAAAATCAGACATGACTGAAATGACTGAACAACAGGTGTTTTATACTAAATTACTTATCTGATCCATCTCCCACACAGTTGACAAAATCTTGCAAAAGTTAAGAATGGCCAGGCCACACCCCTGCTCAAGAAATGTCAGTGTTTCCCCATTGCTTCTAATATATATATATATATAGTGAGGCAATTGGGGTTAAGTGACTTGCCTAGGGTCACACAGCTACTAAGTGTTAAGTGTCTGAGGCTGGATTTGAACTCAGGTCCTCCTGTCTCCAGGGCCGGTGCTCTATCCACTGTGCCACCTAGCTGCTCCCATTGCTTCTAAAATAAAACAAAATCCTTAGATTGCCATTTTGATCTTTACCATCTGACTCCAAACTTATTTCATACTAATCCCCTCCATACTCTGCACATTCTAGCCAGCGGCTCTCTTTATATCTTCCAAACATAATTCTGCCTCCCACCTTTGCACAGGCCATCACCATGTTGAAAATGCCTCCTCCTCCAGGAAGCTTTTCCAGATCCACTAGTTACTGATCCTCTCTCCTTAAATTATCATGTATAGATTGTATCTATTTATAAGATATTTCCCCCCTCAGTATCCCAGTATAATATAAACTCCTTGAGGGCAGGGATTGTTTGTCATCTTCAGCTTTGTGAGATTGGCAGGAATTGACCTGGATCAGGTTGGAATGGATTGGATTAAGTTGACGAGTCATTTCCATGATTATAGACTGAGCCTTTACCAAAGTGATTTATGTGTTTTACTTGAGAGATACTGCACAATGAGACAATGTTTTCACACAGAGATTTTTCTGATTATCTTTTTGTGTGCATCGGTTCACCACATGGTCCCTTAATTTAGAAAATATTCAGCAATTACATGTGGAGTTGATATTTTACATAAAAGCAAAGATGTTCCCTGTTATGTATATTACTAAGGAAAAAAATCTTTTTTCTTTTTTTCTTTCTTTTTTTTTCTTTTGGCCACAGAGATACGTGGCCCCAGAAACAGCTCATTATTTTTGAGTTTCTATAAAACACAAAGTTCTTCATTTAAAAACAGAACTGCTCCTGGACGCTGGGTGAACTT
Organism: Dromiciops gliroides; assembly: GCF_019393635.1. NCBI lineage: Eukaryota > Metazoa > Chordata > Mammalia > Microbiotheria > Microbiotheriidae > Dromiciops > Dromiciops gliroides. The sequence continues at coordinate 443,880,855 of NC_057863.1, read as the reverse complement.
TGGTTGTTTGGGCTTCATTTGTTCCAATCTCGTTCGAAGTCCTTACAAATTTTGCCTTGTGCTTGAAGAGTTTCACTTTTTTCTTTCTTTCTTTCTTTCTTTCTTTCTTTCTTTCTTTCTTTCTTTCTTTCTTTCTTTCTTTCTTTCTTTCTTTCTTTCTTTCTTCCTTCCTTCCTTCCTTCCTTCCTTCCTTCCTTCCTTCCTTCCTTCCTTCCTTCCTTCCTTCCTTCCTTCCTTCCTTCCTTTCTTTCTTTCTTTCTTTCTTTCTTTCTTTCTTTCTTTCTTTCTTCTCTCTCTCTCTCTCTCTCTCTCTCTCTCTTTCTTTCTTTTTCTTTCTTTCTTTCTTTTTTGATGGATTTAAAATACTGCACTGATTTCCCCTGAAGAATTTCAGTTTGTAGGATTACCTATGTTTCCTCTGAAAGCTTTGAAATCTGCTGTCCCCAAGTGTAGGATGACAAGACCCTTGCTTTATTTATAGCTAGGGACCTCAGAGGTCATCTAATCTAACACCCTTCTATTACAAATGGAGAAACTAGAAGCCTAGAAACTAAGAGTTGAGAATTTTCCCAAATACATGCTAGTGTTAAAATGGCATACCTCCACAATTTAATTGGAGGTATGCTCTTGGCCTATTCTTCCAGAGACTGACATAATATGACAATTTATCCACTAAGAATTATTTATATGAATTTTGTTTGACCAACATTCAGCTAAAAGCTTTGGGTCCCAATTAAGAAAAAAAATAGAATATATTGACCTGCTATCTTGTCATGCCTCCCTAAATGCCTAAAAGCAGGAGTTTCAGAATTTAATTCATGATGGCAAAAGTGTTTCCTCAAATGGGCCTTCAGATCCAGAGAAATCAATTCATCTTAGTCTGAGCAGCAAGAATTAGCTAGATTTTCAGGCCCAGCCCTGGAAGAACATACACTAGTTTTTAGTAATGTTTTGTTATACTCACACCAACCCAAGAGAAGACTAGAAAAGGCCGACTTTCAGACCCAGAATAACATCAAGTTCACAGCCTGCTAAGCCAAATCAGAGTATGTTGCACATGTGTCCCATTTAGTTGCATTCTCTAATGAATGTACGCTATCTTAACCATTTTATGAGGCCCCTTCCTGCTGTAAATCCTCTAATCCCCATATTATAGATGAAGAAATCAAGTCTCATAAAGAGAGATGGCTTGAGGCAAAAGATAGAAGTCTGGTCCTTGGAGTAAGTATAACCCAGGTTCACATGCTGCCATCTCATATTGTCTCTGGCACTCTGGGCAAATCATTTAACTTCTCAGTTCCCTGTGGAAAATGTCTAAGATTTCAAGTTGCAGAAGCTGCTGATCTGCGTTGGCGGCGGTTGTTTCTTCACAAGGACTTCCTTCTACCAATAAAATCATGTTTAGATTGAGATGGGGTGGGGGTGGGGAGATAGAGCAGTGGGCTTGGAATCAAAAATACTCCTCTTCATGAGTTCAAATCTGGCCTCAAACCTTATCAGCTGTGAGACCCTGGGTGAGTCACTTTAAGTGTGTTTGCCTCAGTTTTCTCATCTATAACATGATCTAGAGAAGGAAATAGCAAACCACTCCCATATATTTATTGAGAAAACCCCAAATGGGGTCACGAAGAGTAAGACACCACTGAAACAATTAAACACTAACAGGTGGGGGTTTTTTAAGTTTTGGGTTTTTTTTAAGTTATGTGACTTGCCATAGTTTCATAGTAAGTGTCAGAATCAGGATTTCATATTAGGTCCAGTGTTATTTCTACTATTTATCTTTTTTCCTATCAGTGAAATAGTAAAGATTCACAAATTGAAATTGTCAGAGACTTATTTTTACCTATGATGGTTTTTCTAGTTGGGGAATAATCAGTCTTTCTGTAGATCTCTGAAACTTTACAGGCTTATCAAGGTTGACATCCCATTTCTTTGCCTGACAGGCTTTTTAAAACACAAATGGAAATTCTCTTCCATTTTTAGTTTAAGATTGAATAAAATTGCTTATTGCAGGAAGGGGAAAACTGGTCATTGACCTATACCCTATGTGGTCCAGGAGAAAGTGTTCTAGATTCAAAGTCAGAGGACCTGCGTTCAAAGCAGAGCTCTCTCACTTATTCATTGTATAGGCAGGTCATTAAATCTCTCTTGGATTCACTTTCTCCATCTGTAAAATAAGGGGGTTAGACTAAATTACCTCCAAGTCCCAACCAGCCATAAATCTAGGGCCTCATGTTCCTAGATTTGGGAGGAAATATAGATAAGAGCCTATGAACAAAAATTCTTTAGGGGAAGGTCAGCTCAGGAGGGGATGGAAAATTCTCAAAAAAGAGATTGTGTGAAAACACAAAGAGAATCAATTATGTGATGAAGAAAAGGGAAAGCTGCTTAAACACAGGGAACTCTGGTCCAACTTAGATTTTTTAAAAAGACATTTGTAGAAGAGGGAAGAAAGGGCAAATAATGGAAGATGAATACAAGAGTGTGCCATGGTCCTATAAAAATAGTGTCAGGGGCACTGAGGCTCAGAATGCGATGCCACTGGTGAGGACGAACAAGACAAACCTATCATTCTATGACAAGAAGAAGGGGTTTTTTGGTTTGTTTGTTTGGTTTTTGGTTTTTTGGGGTTTTTTTTGCGGGGCAATGGGGGTTAAGTGACTTGCCCAGGGTCACACAGCTAGTAAGTGTCAAGAGTCTGAGGCCAGATTTGAACTCAGGTACTCCTGAATCCAGGGCCGGTGCTTTATCCACTGCGCCACCTAGCTGCCCCCCAAGAAGAAGGGTTTTTGAAAGTTATATTGGTGAAATGAAGAGGAAAAAAGAAAGAACAAGATAGCTGTGTGCGGGATGAGATAATGATGATACACAATGGAGAGAGAAGACAGAACTATACAAATTCTGTTTTGTTCCGGATCAGAAAGAAAAGAACAAAAATGACTAATAGGTTGTTGAAACCAAAGAGAAGTAGAAGATAGGAGGAAAGAATCCAAATATCATTGTTGAACCCAACTCACCAGGCCCAGATAACCTACATCCCAAAGTATTAAAAGAACTGAAAAACATGATTACTGATTCACTATCAGGACTCTCTGGAAGATTGAGCAGAATGGAAGAAATGCTGCAGGATTAGAGAAGGGCAAATGTCACTCTGTTTTTTAAGAAAAAAAAGAAATTGAAGTCTACAAATGATAGATCAATTAGCTTGACTTCCCTCTGCTAAAATGCTAGAATGTGTTATTACAATCAATGATAAATAAGCATTTATAGGGGAGGAATGGTAAGAAAAATATAGGATAGCTTTATCAAGAATAGGTCATAATAGACTAACCTCATTTTCTTTTCTGGGTGGGCTTACTATGCTAATAGGTTAAGGAAATATTACAAATGTATTTTATTCAATTTTTACCCAGCACAGCATTTGGCCAAGTCTCTCTGGCTATTCTTGTAAACATCATAAAGAGTTATAAGCTAAACCTGCAGTTCCCAAACTTTTTGGTCTCAAGACTCTTACAGTCTTAAAAATTATTGAGGGGGGGGAGCAGCTGGGTGGCACAGTGGATAGAGAACTGGCCCTGGATTCAGGAGGACCTGAGTTCAAATATGGCCTCAGACACTTGACACTTACTAGCTGTGTGACCCTGGGCAAGTCACTTAAACCTCATTGCCCCACCCCCAAAAAATTATTGGTACCTGAAGGAGATTTTGTTTATGTAGGTTATGTCAATCAACATTTACAATATTAGAAATTAAAAGGGACAAATTTTAAAATATTCATTTAAAATAAACCCATTGCATATTAACATGACATATTTTTATTAAATATAACTATATTGTCAACAAAAATTAATGATAAAAGTGGCATTAGTGTACACATTTTTGCAAATCTCTTTAATGTCTGGCTTAATAGAAGACAGCTGGATTCTCATATCTGCTTCTGCATTCAATCTGTTGCTATATGTTGTTTTGGTTGAAGTATATAAGGAAAATTTAGCCTCACACAGATATTTAGTTGGAAGTTCAGGAATGTTTATTAGGTAAATAACATCTTAGTATCATTTTGAAAATGGTTTTGACCTTGCAGACCCCCTAAATGAGACTCAGAGACCCACAGGGGTCTTTGGATTTCACTTTGTGAAGTGCTAGGCTGACTATATTAGTACAGTTAGGTGTATTTGGAATTAGTTGAATGGCTAGACCTAAAGAGTAGCCATTAATGGGTCAATATGAGCTTAGAAGGAATTCTATCCTGGAGAACCTAGATATTCCATTCTCTATAGTCTTCCAAAGAGCATTTATAGTGAATCACATGTTCCAGTCCTTCCAACACCTTGAAATATAGGTTATCTGCACTTGGTGATGAGCTCAAAAAGAATATTTGAGTATTTTACTATTTTCTACTTTTCTTGGCTTTCAACTCCATTTGAACCATTTTGTGCCTTGTTTTCTGATCCAAAGCAAAATAAAAATTGCCTACTTCTGTCTTCTCTCTTTATTGTCTGTTAGTATTGTCTGATTCACCACACAAAGCTGTCTTATTTGCTTTTTTTTTTTTTTTTTAGTGAGGCAGTTGGGGTTAAGTGACTTGCCCAGGGTCACACAGCTAGTAAGTGTTAAGTGTCTGAGACCAGATTTGAACTCAGGTACTCCTGACTCCAGGGCCGGTGCTCTATCCACTGCGCCACCTAGCTGCCCCCTTATTTGCTTTTTGATCCTGTGTGGTTGATCAATGATCCGGATAGTGGTGAAGATAAAATGATTCTCAAATCTGCAGGCGACATGAAGTTTGAAGGGATGGCTAAAAAGGTTAAAAAACAGACTCCAAATAACATATAAAGATCTCAACAGACTAGAATGCTGGACTGAATGTAATGAAATAAAAGCTAATGCTGATAAATGTAAAGTCTTACAGCGGGTTCAAAAAATCAGTTTTACACATAAAAAAGGTCAGGAAAATGTGTCTAGATAGTAGTTTGTCTAAAAAAAATCTATGGGGGGTTTAGTGTGCTGCAAACCCAATATGAATCAACAGTGGATGTTTATATCAAACCAAGAAAGTGAATGAGATGGTAATTTGAACTGAGGCAGAGCATCCAGGGAGGTGATCATCCCACTGTGCTCAGCTCTCCTCAGACCACAGCTCCATTCCATTCCTCATAATGCATCTTAGGAAGGACTCAGGCAAGCTGGATAGCTTCCAGAGAAAAACAAAAAATAATAAAGGGTTTCAAGCTTGCATTATATAAATTTCTCTTGAAGACTTTGTGGAGTAGGGAGACAGGACATGATGGCTGTTTCTTCAGGTATTAGAAGGGCTGTTCTATGGAAGATAGATTAGACTCTAATGTGTGGCCTCAGGTGGCAGATTGAGAAACACTGGGTGGAAGTTGCCGAGTGGTCTATTTAGGCTTCCTATGAGGAAAAACTTCCTCACAATTAGAGCTTCCCCAAAGTAGAATGGGCTGCTTCACTGTTAACCCTTTCCTTCTCATGAGAGATATTGTAAAAGGAGGTTCTTTTTCAGGTACAAATTAGGTTGAATGGCCTCTGAGTTTGCTTCCAACTGAGATTGTCTTTCTATGATAATACTGCCTGCCCCTGCACCCAATTGTCCAGTAGTGAAGGCAAAGACAGAGGAAGGGACTGGAGAGAAAATAAAATGAGGAGGGAAGAAAGATTCAAAGGGAAGGATTAAGGGAGGAAGAGGGACAGAGACAAAGACAGAGACAGAGAGATATAGACAGAGAGACAGACCCCTCTGTCTGCAAGCCCCAAAGGGTACATTCCTCAGCCCTTTTTCCCCCTGTCACTAAAAGGAGATGACCAAATCTGTTCAAGGGAGAGATCTTGCGTGACAAACCTTTTTTTCCCCCTTTTCTCTCTAGGTTCTCACTTTTCCTCCCCGAGGGGCATGGCTCCTTGTTAACAAAGTCAAGCTGAATTTGGAAAGGAAAGAAAAGAAGGGAGCACTATCCTCTTTGAAACATGAGGATGGGGTATATTATACTTCGATAGCAAATTTGGAATCCCACTAATAGAGAGTCACTGACCAGTGTTTGGCAAGGCTTCTCCGGTGCTGTGATGAACAGTACTTTTGCTAGAATCTGCAGCTCTGCAGTGATACCGATTTGGGGCTTGGAGATGGAATCTCTGAGTCAATTGACTTGAGAGAATGTGTCCTAATTGAGGGAAACCATTGATGTGCACTTAAAATGAGGAGCCCCATCTGATAGAAAACTAGATATTTTCTGACTTCTAATCTCCCTCTTCATCAGAATGCCAACTCAGTTCTCAGCATTTACAGGGTACACATAATCCAACTGGGCTTTTGGACTTTGTTCTAGGTTTTTCCATCTTCTGCCCTCCTTACTTTACTATTTATTTGTTTTATTTTGTTGGCAAATTGAGGTATTGAGAAATTCCTTTTTTTTCTGAAAGAACAATTGTAGCAATTAATTCGGGTCTCTCTTTGCTGTCCTCTGTGTGCATTCTGCTGGCCATGGATTTAAAAGATTAGACTGTATCAATTAATATGTGCCCTATTTCAGGGCTGCTTTCCCAATTGCAAATCTCCTTCCTATATAGATTAAAACTCCAAGGTCCCCGTGATAGTGGAAACATAAGGCTGTTAATGCTTCTCATGACTAAGTTAAATTAACAGAATCTTCTTTCCATATGATTTCAGAAATCAAAGTTAGATAGGCATCTGAAATATAAACTATATTCTATCACCTTTTTTATCTATGAAAATCTGGGCTTACATATACTGGAAAGGTTCAACAGCCTGGTTATTATCAATTAAAAGCCTGAAGCTGGAACATCATAATAGAAGGATAGAGAATAAGGTTCATTTTTCAAAAAGGTCACTGACAACAGATAGGAACAGGCAGTTTTCAGATGAAGTAATCAAAGCTATTTATGGTCACATAAAAAATACTCTAAGTCACTATTGATTAGGGAAATGTAAAGTAAAACAACTTTGAGGTTACTACCTCACACATATCAGATTGGCTAATATGACCAAAAGGGGGAAAAAAGGAAATGATAAATGTTGGAGAAGATGTGGGAAAATTGGGGCACTAACTCACTGTTGGTAGAGTTGTGACCTGATGCAACCATTCTGGAGAACAATTTGAAACCATGCCCAAAGGGCTATAACGCCATGTATATCCTTTGACCCTGGAATACCACTACCAGGTCTGTATCCCAGAGATCATAAAAAAGGGGGAAAGGACCCACAGGTTCAAAAACGTTTATAGCAGTTCTTTTGGTGGTGCCAAAGAACTGGGAGTTGAGGGGATGCCCATCGATTAAAGAATGGCTGAACAAGTTGTGGTATATGAATGTAATGGAATATTATTATGCTATAAAAATGATGAGAGTTTTCAGAATAACCTGAAAAGAGTTCTTTAAACTAATACATAGTGAAGTAAGCAGAATCAGAACATTGTACACAGAAGTAACAACATTGTGCAGTGATCAACTATGAATATTTTAGCTCTTCTCTTCAATACAATGATCCAAGACAATTCAAAAAGACTCATGATGTAAAATGCTCTCCATATCCAGAGAAAGAACAACTGATGGATTCTAAATGCAGATCAAAGCATACTATTTTTACTCTCTTTAGTTTTTTGTGTTTTTTTTCCTTTTGGTCTCTTCTTTCACAACATGACTAATATGAAAATATGTTTTACATAATTGCATCTATACAACCTATAGCAAATTGCTTACGGTTTTAGGGAGGGGGAAAGGAAGGGAGGAGGGAGAAAATATGGAACTCAACTTTTTTCTTATATGAATGTTAAAAATTGTCTTTACATGTAATTGGAAAAAAATAAAATACTATTTTAAAAATTAAAATAAAAAAGACACCAACCATACCTTAGTAAATCATATAAATTCATTGACCTTAGTGACTCTTTTTCCCATCTTTTTGCCAAGACCACTAATAATTATCTCTGTGTTTGTAGACATATAACAGATCCTTTGACCTGGTTCTATCATCGATAATCTAGTCACAACCTAGCTTTCCAGATTTATTTGATATTACTCCCCTTCATGTACTCTCTGTTCTGGTCAAATTTGCTCAGTAGTTGTTCCTTTGACATACTATCTCTTATTTTGTCCCTTTGCTCCAGATGGTCCCCCTACCCAGAATACACTCCCCACCTTTCTTTTTTTTGGTGAGGCAATAAGGGTTAAGTGACTTGCCCAGGCTCACACAGATAGTAAGAATATACTCCCTTCTTGCTCTTATCTCCGAAAATTCCCAGCTTTCTTCAAGGCTCAGCTCAGGTGTTAGAGCTCTTACCTAAAGCCTACCTAGATTCCCCCACCCACCCATCCATTTGTGGTCTCTCCTCCTTCACATTATTTATGTTTACTTATCTGTGTACCAATTATATCACCACCAGCAGCAGCAACAGCAGAATTTAGACCAGGGACTGTTTGTATTTTCATATTCTTGGCATCTGTTTGTTGAATATATGTATACACAATAGATCATTCTTGTCAAATTGGTACATAACACACACAAATAACCATATTGTGCATATGTATTATATAGAATATGAAATAATTTTCCAAACCTGTGATTTCATTGGTAAATGGAATTCTTATAGAAAAAAATTCCCTCTACCATTAGAAGGAAAGCCTTATCACCAGGTTGGTCATCAAAACAAATTTCTACAGTAGACATGTTCTGGGAGGTAAAAAAATAAATAAATAAAAGGAAAGAAAGGGGAAAAAACATGCTTCAATCTGTACTTTGAGTTCATCAGTTCTCCAGTTGGAGGTGAATAGCTTTTTTTCATCATGAGTCCTTTAGAACTCTCATATTGATTAGAGTTACTAAATATTTTATTCAATCATCTTTACATTATTGCTGTTATTATAGTATAAGTTGTCCTGGTTCTGCTTACTTCACCTTGCATTCATTCATATAAATCTCCCCAGATATTTCTGAAACCATCCTGTTTATCATTCATTTACCACAACTTATTCAGCAATTCAGTGGATGGGCATAACCTCAGTTTGCCAATACAAAAAGAGTTGCTATAAATATTTTTTGTATATATGGTATTTTTACCTTTTTCTTTGATCTCTTTGGGGGTATAGACCAAGGAGAAATATTGCTAAGTTAAACCATATGCACAGTTTAGTAGGTTGGGGGGCACAGCACCAAATTGCTTTCTGGATTGTTTGGACTAGTTCACAGCTCTACCAATAATGCATTAATATATCTATTTTCCCACATTCCCTCCAGCATCTATCATTTTCTTTTTTCTGTCATCTTAGCCAATCTGATAGGTATGAGGTGGTATCTCAAATTTGTTTAAATATTTATTTCTCTAATCATCACTGATTTATAGCATTTTAAAATATGACTATTGATAGCTTTGATTTCTTCCTCTGAAAACTGCCTGTTCACATACCCTAATGATTTATCAATTGGGAAATGGTACTTATTCATATAAATTTGGCTCACTTCCCTATATATTTGAGAAATAAGGCCTTTATCAGAGAAACTTGTTTCAAAGATTTTCCCCTCAATTTCCTTGTTCTAATTTTAGGTGCATTCATTGGTTTTATTTGTGCAAAATGTTTTCACCTTTATGTAATCAAAATTATCCATTTTGCCTCTTGAGACCTCTTTTTTGGTCATGAACTCTTCCCTTATCCATAGATCTGACAAAAATATCTTCAATGCTCTACTAATTTGCTAATGACATCCCTCTTGATGTCTAAATCACATCCCCATTTTGAGGTTGTCATGGTAAATGGTATGAATTGTTGGTTTATGCCCAGTTTCTGCCAGACTACCTTCCAGTTTTTTCAGCAGTTTTTGTCAAATGGTGAGTTCTTGCCCAGTTGCTAGGATTTTTAGTTTTATCAAACACTATGTTACTGTTCTCATTTGCTTTTGTGTATTGCTTGCATAATTCATTCCATTGATCAACAACTCTTTTTCTGATCTAGTACCAAACTGTTTTCATGATTACCACTTTGTAGTAAACTTTGTAGTTTGAGAGATCTGGCATTGCTGGGTCTCTTTCTTTCCCATTGTTTTTCATTGATTCCCTTGGTTTTCTTAATCTTTGTACCTTCAGATGAATTTTACTATTTTTTCTAGCTCTATAAAAAATTCTTTGGTAGTTTGATTAGTATGGCACCAAATAAGTAAATTAATTTAGGTAGTATTATCATTTTTATTATGTTGGCTCAACCTACTCACAAGCTATTACTATTTCTCCAATTATTTAGATCTGTCTTTATTTGTGTGAAGAGTGTTCATATGGTTCCTCTGTATGTTTTGGCAGGTAGACTCCCAAGTATTTTATACTGGCTCTAGTTATTTTTAATGGAATTTTTCTATCACCTCCTTCTGGGTTTTGTTGGTAATGCATAGAACTGCTGATGATTTATGTGGGGTTGTTTTAGATCCTGAAACTTTGCCAGAGTTGAGTGTTTTGATTAGTTTTTAGTTGACTCTCTACGGTTCTCTAAGTAAACCACCATCTCATCTCCAAAAAGTGAGTTTTGTTTCCTTGTTTCCTATTCTTATCCCTTCCATTTATTTTTCTTTTCTTATTGTTATAGCTAGCATTTCTAATATGATACTGAATAATAATGGTAATAATGGATGTATTTGCTTCATTTCTGATCTTATTGTAAAAGCTTCTAGTTAGTTTAACTTTTTAAAATCTTTCACAACCAAGATCAAGCCTAACCTCCTAATCTTACTTCATGTTATTCTCCATCATATATTCCATATTCCTGCCAAACTGATCTTGCTATTACACATCATACTCCATTTCCCTTCTCTATGCCTTTATAGAGTCAGTTTGCCATGACTAGAAAGCCTCCTTCCATTTCTCTAACTCCTAGAATCCCTAGCTTTTTTAAAAGTTCAGTTTAATATTCACTTCCTATAAGCCTATTCTGATTTCACTAGTTGCTAGTATTCTCCCCAGCCAAAATGACTTTGTATCTACTGTGTATGAATTTTGTATTTGCTTGTCTATGATAATGTTGATTCCCCCAAATGAATGTAAGTTCCTTGAGGTCAGGGACTGTTTCCTTTTGTCTTTGTATAACCTGCACCTTAACAGTGCCAGGCCTGCAGCAAGCGCTTAATAATGGCTTCTTGGTTGGATGATTTGTCCATGGTAGTAAGTTGCAGAGTTGAGTATAGTGCCTTGATAAGACCACCTCTGGAGTATTGTCTTCAGTGAAAGGCCCTATAGCCATTGAAGATTTTCCTAGGTTCCATTAGCTCCCCAAATCCCCACCAATCCAAATCCCACCCATCCTTTGGTATCTTACTAAAGTCTTACCTCTTGAGTGAAACTTGCCCTAATTAGTCCAACCTTCCCTGTCTTTCTCTGAATTACAATGACCTTTCACTCATAATCTGGTTGCTTTAAATTCTCTAATTGTTTCATGTATGCCGTCTTCCCTCTCCAAATATATTTTGTGGATTATTATTTAGCATTTATTAGTATTGTTTGAACCTACCTTTAGGTGGCTAGAAAATTGTCTAATCCAAAAAACTCACTGCAGAGGTAAGGCTGATCTCAGAAATACTTTTAGTCAGCTAGATAATTCTAAGAAATGCTTAGATCCCACCAAGTGTTTATTTTGGGTCCTCTCAGGTCTTTGTTTATTGCAAGTTATTTTTATTTTTTCAATACAAGGCCAATGGGATAAAGAGAAATTCAATTTTTTTTCACTGAAAAAAAAATTTTAAAGCCAATCTTGTCACTAGCCCAGTCATTTATGTGTCATTAGTACTAGTGGTTCCTAGGGAAAGAATCCAGCCAGAGGCAAAGCTATGAAGCAGATGGGGTTTGCCTTCAATGTATCAGGGGAAGGCATGGAGTGGTTGAAAGAGTTTGGATTTATAGTGAGAGAACTGGGGTTTGAGGTCCAGCTGTGTGACCTTAGCCAAGTAATTTCAGTTCTCCAGGCCTCATTTTCCCCACATAGTAATGAAGGAATTCAAATAGTTGATCTCTAAGGCCCCTTTCTGTTCTAAACCCCATGATTCTATGTCCCTGACTACTTCCTCTTCCCTTTCATCATCACCTTATCTAAGTATCTAGTGCCTTCATGATTCCTCTGGATCCCCAGAGCCTTCCCTTCTCTTTACTATCTTCCCCTTCTCATGTTCCATGTTCTACCAGACTTTGTCCACTCCCGCCTCAATCAAACATGTCTGTACTACATCAGGGTATTAACTTATATGACAAAAACTAATGTGATATACTTGATGATAATGTTATTCCTAGAACCTTCAAACAGCTAGGTGGTGCAGTACTGGACCTGGAGTCAGGAAGACCTGCATTCAAATCTAGCCTTAGACAATTACTAGCTGTGTAAACCTAGGCAAGTCACTTAATCTTTATGTTTCCTCATTTGTAAAATATGAAGAAGAATAATAGCACCTACTTCTCAGGGTTGTCATGAGGACCAAATGAATTATCATAAAGTGTTTAGCAGAGTATCCAGCCCACTGTAAATGTTATATAAATGTTAACGATTAGCTATTATTAGAATCATGAAATCTCAGGTCTGTTAGACCATCTATCCAATTCATAGCTGAGTAGGAATCCCTTCTCCACTATGCCCAATAAATGGTTGACCAACTTGCACTTGAAAATCTCTATTGATGGGGAACTCTACACCTCCCAAGGCAGCCCATTTCACTTTTAGGTAGCTCTTCTTAAAAATCTTTTGGAAGCTTTTTCATCCATCAAACTTAAATGTTTCTCTGAAAATTATGTTAATTATGCCCTCTGAAACCAAGAAGAAGTCATCCTTCTATAAGAGAGCTCTTTAAATGCTTACAAACAACTATCACATCATCCCCAAGTTATACCCTAAAAATCATTCATCCTCAAATTGATCAACAGATCTTTGCATGATCTGGTCTCTAATTGAACAACAGAATTAGGACCCACTTGGTCACTATGCCAGTCCCCTTTGTTTGGAAGTCTTCAGGTTTCTCAATGTTCTTCTTAAAATGGGAAGCCCAAGGGTCAACATTATAATCCATGGGTGGCCTGATCAGGGAAGAGAACAGCAGGGCTATCATCTGCCTTATTCACTATTTTGTTTTTCCATGAACATAGCCTAAATTCACATCACCTTTGGGGACTGTCACATCACACTATTGATTTATATTGATATTTTAATTAACTAAAATCCTCAGGATTTCTTTCCCTTGAACAAACTGTTCTCTAGGCAAAAACTCTCACATTTTGTACTTTTGAAATTGATCTTTGGAATCCAAATGAAAGAATTTTCATCTCTATTAAATTGCATCTTCTTTCTTTTAACCCAGCATTCCAGCTCATCAAGTTCCCTCATCCAGCATGTTAGCTTACCTCCCAGTTTTGTGTTACCTACCAATCTTTTTTTATTCTTTTTTAAAAAAGAATCATAACAATATCTTATTATTTTCCAGTTGCATGCAAAGATAGTTTTCAACATTTGTTTTCATAAGATTTTTAGTTGCAAATTTTTCTTCCTCACTCTCTTCCCTCCCCCCTCCTCAATACAGAAAGGAATCTGATACAGGTTATATATGCAAAATCACATCAAATATATTTCTGCATTAGTCATGTTGTGAAAGAAGAATCAGAACAAAAGGGAAAAACCTCAAAAAACAAAAACAAAAGTAGAAACAGTATGATTCAATCTGCATTCACAATCCACGGTTCTTTTTTCTGGATTTGGAGAACATTTTCTATCATGAGTTCTTTGGACTTGTCTTAGATCATTGTATTGCTGAGAAGAGCTAAGTCAATCACAGTTGATCATAGCACAATGTTGCTGTTACTGTGTACAATATTCTCCTGATTCTGCTCACTTTATTCATCATCAGTCCATTTAAGTCTTTCCAGGTTTTTCTGAAATGTGTCTGTTCATCATTTCTTACACCACAATAGTATTCTATTACATTCATAAACCACAACTTGTTTAGCCATTCCCCAGTTGATTGGCATTACCTCAATTTCCAATTTTTTGCCACCAAAGAATAGCAGAGAGCTGCTACAAATGTTTTTTGTACATGTGGGTCCTACCAGTCTTATGTGCATGGCAATTGCACATTCATCCAAGTCATTGATAAAAATGTTGCACTGAACAAGGCCAAGTCAGTTCTCTGGGACACTATACCCTGGAGACCTTCCTCTAAGACCACATCAACCAAATACTTACTACTCTTTGAGGCTAGTCATTCAACCAGTTCTAAATCCATCTAATTACACAATCATATAGCCCATATCTCTCTGACTCATCCATGAAAATAGCATGGAAGGTTTTCAAATGTTTGGCTGAAATCTAAATATACTGTCTAGGGCATTCTGTACCTCTAGTTATCTGTCAAATGAGCAAGTGAGACTGCCTGGTAACAGGAACTTCAACACTTACTCAGTTCATTCAGCCCCCTTACTTTACAGATGAGTAATTAAATAATTTGCCTAGAGTCACAAAGATAAGTAAGAGGGAATTAGGATTCAAACCCAGGCCCTCAGGCTCCAAACCCAGTTTGCACCTCCCCACACAATCTTTCATGACCTCCATTTGATGAAACCAAGATGATTCTCACTGATTGCCACTTCCATTTCGAAATGCTCACAAATATCCCTTTATTAGTACAGTGTGTTCTAGAATTTTGCCAGGATTTAACTTAACCTGATAGCCCCACCTTCTTCTCTCATTAGAAAGTCATCATTTTGCCTGTCCCTAGTGCTGTAGTTCCCATCTTGTTCATGACAGCTTTTCAGAGATCACTGACAGTGATTCATAAGTCATCTCTGCCAGGTATTTCAGTGACCTGCAATGTCCAAACCTGGTGGGTTGAATTATTTCAGAACAATACTTGATGCTCTGCTACCACCCCCTCATTTATCTTGAGTTTTATATCCCTGTTAACCATTTTGTTGTTGTTGTTCTCTTTCCCTAGTCCAAAGATCATTTCCCTCGACAGAAAAAAAAACAGAAGCAATCTAGTATTTTATTTTATGGTCATGTATCATTCTCCACATTTTTCGTATATTTATCCCTTTGCTTTCAAATGGGGAGCCCTTCTCATGTAATCTTTTCATATTAATAAGGCCCATCTATATGCACAATACTTTAATCCAATGTCACTGCACTGATTTCTGGTTTCAGGATAAGGAGATACTTGGGGACAGGCCTCAGATCATGTCATATAGATAACTGCTCATGGATATGGCAGATGCACCCTAACTCCACCTCCTCCCTACTCCCCAGACCAGACTTCCTAGCACTGCCCTCTTGCTTTTGAAGATTTCAGTTGGGCCTTGGAGTATACCTTCAGTCTTATAAACTAGTGTTTCTAGATATTTTATATCCTTAAGCATAACCACAGCCTCCTCATTGGACTTTCTTTGGTTTAAGATTTCTTGCTCATAAGAGTTTGAGAGAAAATGATAATTCCTCTCACCAATTGTCTTTTCACCACCCAAACAGTCTACCATCTCTCAGATACACTGCTTTCTTCATTGAACACTCTGCTCTCTAATCCTGCCAACCCCCTCTTTTAATATAGAAGGTCCTTCACACTTAATATTTTGAAAATGAAAGCATTTTAAAGGAGAAGAGTCCTAAATTAAGGTAGGTTAAAGAGATCATTTTCATTAACAGACTATAGGTGACTACGGGCTTATTTAATCTGTCTTTGATCATATAGGAAACAGGATAACAGAATCATCTCTGATATCCCATACTTATTAGATACCAGGTATTGCTTCAGCATCTCCCACCTTTCTTCCAATGTCTAGATTTTATTTGATCTCTTTTGATATATCTTTCTGCTGGAACAAGAAGACTCTCATAGTACATCTTGCTTTTGGTGGTGTGTCCTAAACTTGAGGTGGCAAAGTTTGCTGCTAAGGTCTATGTAGTAGTACCTGATGTTAGTGCCACTTCATCTGCCTCTAAATTCCTGGCTTATTATTGTGGTTCTCTTATTTATTGTGCATGGAACAATAAAGCTTCCAATAAAAAAAGTAATCAGAGTAAAGTAGATGGATACTTTAAGACCAGAATTATGGGCTGGGATGGGTGATAAGTAATTCTAAAGGGAGCTAGTTGTATAATTTATTTCAGCATAGCTTCTAAGAGTCATGATCATAGGGTCTAGGGAAAGCCAAATGATTGATTTTGCAGAAAATATTTGTTGTTTTAATTACAGAATCATATGGGTCTTTTGGCAACCAGCAGATGCCAAAACAGACTTTAAGCACCATCTTGAGAAACTTGTGATTTGCTTAGTGTGCTTGTAATTTAAAGCATATGGCTTCACATTCAATGGCAGTGTCCAAAATGGAGACATTAGTCATGAATCACCCCATTGGAGAGATTGCTTTGCTTCTGTAACAAGTCTTTTCAAACTGTGTATTCAAATGGTTCTGTTTAGGGGTATAAACAAAAATCAGTTCTCCCCATTTTAGCAGCATGTTACTGGGATGCACATGGCATCAAAGAGCCCTGCAAACAAATTTCCCCAGTAATCTATGGCTTTTGGCAGTATGGACCGCCTCCATCTGAGTAAACAAAGCAATTTGGTGACTGAAATGTGGGCTTTGAGGTGAGCAGAAAGTCTGGAAGTGTATTTTCTCTTTCAACAACTCTTCCTTCCTTCATCTTCTCTCTCATTCAGCTCTTCAAAGTATAACCAAAATTCAAGGATGGCTAGGCGATTTGGGACCATGGAACTGTTGGTGCCTCAGTCTATAGTTGCTCTTCATACAGGAAGCTGGCACTTCTTATAACTGGAACACTGTGGCTTCTATCAATACGGTCTTTCTGCTCAAGAAGGTCTAAGCTATTCATGGCAGGGGCTATAGTTGTAGCTCTGCCTCTTTGCCTTAAGGACTGTGTAGTGTGATAGTCCAGTGGAACGAGAGATGGAATGGAGAGAAATTTTGGCATAAGAATTTTAGGTCTGCCACTTAGTAGCTAAATAACCTTAACTGATTAATAATAATAATAATAATAATAGTCAACATTTCAGATTTGCAAAGCACTTTACAAATATAATAACTTTTATCCTCACAAAAACCCTAGGGGATAGGTGTGATTATTTCCCCCATTTTACAGATGAGAAACTGAGGTACATAGAGGTTAAGTGACTTGCCTGTGGACACACAACTAGCAAATGTCTGAGGCTGGATTGAAACTCAGGTCTTCCTGACTCCAGGTCCAACATTCTATCTATCCACTGTACCACCTAACCTCCTTGGGCCAGTTCTTTATCTTCTCTGGGTCTCAGTTCCTTACCTATAAAATGAAGAGGACTAGTTGATCTCTAAGGTCCTTACCAGCTCTAAATCTATGATGCTATTGTCCTTTGGTTCCTGTGATTTAGAATAAGCCATTCTATCTGATGGCTTTAGATGGCTTTAGAACTGGAAGAGAGTCCCAAAAACATCTAGTACAACCCCCTCATTTTACAGATGGGAAGATTGAGGCCTAGGAAATTATGTGACTTTCCCAACCTGACATACTTGTAAGGGGGCAGATCTGGAACACAAACCCAGCCTTTCTGATCCTTACAGTCAACACTCTTTCTCTTGCACCATGCTGCCTCCCAATGATGGGTGTATTGTCCAGCCTATTACTATTCTTTCCCAGCAGTAGCTGTTAGCTACTCATTTAGTATGTATATGCCCAGTGCCTTCATTTCTTCTACTCACAGTGCCTTCAGCTTGCCATATGAGACCTTTTTTGATATCCAGTAGTCATTCATCCACTATAACCATTCAGCTGAGTGACACTGGATTCTAGCAAATAGTTCATTAATAATAATGGACTGACTATCCTCCAGGGTTTCAGAGGCAGAGATTTTCCTACTTAATAGAAAAGTTTGGCTTCCAAATGACAACGAAACTACTCAGGAGCTAAAAGTGGCATCACGAGGAAATTGAGGACAGTCACTTTTCTTTTTGGATCATCAAGTTTGGTACTGTATTGGGGTCACATTACGAGTTGCTTCCCCAAAGAATGTGCTGCCTTTCTTGATTGGAGTTCCTAATGGTTTTTAAATGAGAGAATGTTGAATGCAAGTAAAAAACAACTTGATATTTGTAAATTGTGCAATTCCTCAAACATTTATCTGGGACAAAATGTTTGCCGAATTGGTATATATGGTATATATGGATGTGCAAAACATTTTGAAGGAAAAATTGATTGGATTTGGCAACTAATTGGATATAAAAGATAAAAGACATAGGTAAATCAAAGATGATTCCAAAGATATCAAATCTGTGGGATTGTGAGGCATGGGTATAAATTCTTTAAAGGTAGGAATGTTGTAGTTTTTCATCTTCATATCCGAGTAGCTAGTAGAGTAAATGTACATAGTAGATGGTAAATCATCACTTGTTGAATTGCCTGCCAAAAGCAGTTCAAACACAGCATAAGATGACATCCAAGAATAGTTTTCAAAGTGAATTTTAGCTCAGTGCTTTGTGCACTAGGAGAAAAACACTGCACTGATGGGGTGAATGGGGTGAAGGTGGTAGCTATCCAAAATGAAAACAATAAGCTGAGCCAAGGATCGGAGGATCAGAGATACAGAGCTGGAAGGAGGTGCATATCTATTTATAGACCTCCCACTTCTGAGGCAGGGGATCCTTGATTTTCACCTTGAGTAATTGATGCTCAGGGGCTAGTTGTAGCTCTGGCAACAGAAACTTGCACCAAATAACAGTAGTTATGCTTTGTCAGCAAATTCGCCAATGACAGGCATCAATTCAATCTGACAAACCTTGATAAAGTGCTTACTATATGTAGTGCACCCTGTTGGGTACACAAAGATGAAAAATAGAATTGTCCCTGCCTTAAGGAGCTTAGAATTTAGCAGTGTCTTTCCCCCCATTTCATTATCTTTGACTTATCTGTATAAAAAGGGTTCTTAACTTTTGTGTGTGTCACGGACCCCTTTGGCAATACAGCAGCCAATGTTCTCTTAAGCAGAGCCAACTAGGGCAGAGTGGTCAGGGCTTTGCTCAGGGCACCGAAATTTATAGGGTGCTGACAGCACCCGGGATATTTAGTGGTATACAAACTACAAGCTTATCCCTTAATTAGTGGTAATAATTAGTTAAAATAGGAAACTACCAGATGGCCTACTTCCTTCCAGTGGGGCAGCACCTCAAATGTGCTCCTCCCACCTCTTTGTGATAGTCTCACCAGCAGCACATTGGAGGGCATGTTTTGTTCACTTGCTCCGGGTGCAATTTGCACTACTTGCCTTAGGCACAAAAATTGCTACTTACTGCTCTGCTTTTAAGATCTTTCTTTCGGGAGAGCTTAATGCTCTGTTGATATTGTCTCATTTATCTTTACAATTTCCCCCTGAGATAAACAGGGGTTGAGCATTATTAGTAACTGCCAGATTTGATGAGGGCCAAATCTTTGAGGCACAAAGAAGTTGGGCATCCCTCCTTAGGACATGCAAGAGGCATGTGACAGTTTGCATTCCAGTCTTCTCTTGGATGGTGGCTGATAGGAGATTTTTTTTTTTAACTTGTATGGTGTGAAGAAACCTGAGCAACCTTTTGAAAGCACAGGCTAATTTGCATGGAAGTTTTAAGATGCTTAGAAAGACAAAGGTCTAAACAGGGCTTCTTAACCGGGATTCTGTGAATTTATTTTAAGAGTATTTTGATAACTGTATTTCAAGATAGTTTCCTTTGCAATCCTGTGTATTTTATTTTTTACATTTAAAAATATTATTCTGAGAAGGGATCAATAGGTTTGATCAGGCTACCAAAAGAGTCCATGACACAACCCCTTCCAGAAGCTAAATTGCAAAATTAGGGAGCCATTTACCCTTGGGGGAGGGGGATATGTGAATGAGTTCAGAGAGAATGAGGGATTTCAGAGTGAACTTCTGGGAGCAGCAGCAACATTATGTAAAACACAATGTAAAACACAATTTTTTCCATTAAAAAAAAAAAACAGCTCAGTACCCGGAGAAAGGAAGATAGAAAAATATGGTATTTTGTAGAATACCTTCAGAGAGATAGGTAGATGGATGGATGGATGATATAAAATCTCATTTGATCTTCAAAACCCTATGAAATATGTTTGACAGATATTATGCCAGTGTTTCAGGTAATAAGTAATAGTGCATTTATATATACTTTATAATTTATAGAAAGCTTTCCTCACAATAACCCTGGGAAGTCAGTACCACAAATATAATTAGCCGATTTTACACATTAGGAAACTGAGGCTCTTGGGGCAGCTAGGTGGCGAAGTGCCTAAAGCACCGGCCCTGGATTCAGAAGGACCTGAGTTTAAATCCGGCCTCAGACACTTGACACTTACTAGCTGTGTGACCCTAGGCAAGTCACTTAACCCTCATTGCCCCACCAAAAAAAAAATAGAAAACTGAGGCTCATATAAATTAAGTAGCTTGCCCAAGACTACCCATCTAGGACTTGGGGTTTTGTTTGCTTGTTTGTTTATTTTATTCAGTCATTTTTTTCAGTCATGTCCATCTCTTCATGACCCTATTTGGACTTTTTTTGGCAATGATATTGGAGTGGTTTGCTATTTCCTTTTCCAGCTCAGAAGCCAGAGAGAGATGAAGAAAGACAGAAAGAGCAAAAGGAAGAGACACAAACAAAAGGAGAGAGACAGAGACAGAGAGAGACACAGAAAGAGAGATCATGGGAATGAGTTAAAATAAATGTAGTTGAAAACAATACAAAGGTCTTGGACATTACCAGAGGTAGGCAGAAAAATAATGACTTTTATCTAGGTACAAAGTTAAACTGAACCTATAACAGTTAAATCATAAAAAGGGTACTTAATCTATATTTAGACATTGCATTTCTTTTAACCCTTGCTCTATATCATGTATTATATTGCTTATAAGAAGAAAGCAAAAGTAAGCACTGTAGGTATTATTTTCTTAACAAATTAACAAACTTAACAAACTCTTATTGAAGAGTTAGCCTTAGGAAGAGGTCTTGGTGGTCCTCTTGGGATCCCTGCCCTTTGGGCCTGAGTGCTCAAGTCTCTTCACCTGGTATCAGTTAGTTGCCCAGAGTGCAAAGCATATCACCTAGAAGGAGTTAATTCACTTGCATGGGGTGAGCTTTGCATCCCTTATCCTATTTTGTGGTAGAAAAACCATATGGCACAGGAGGTTTAAATATATTTACGTGAACGTTCTAAACTGTTTCTCAAACAATGATCTAAATTTGTTTATGTTTCACTGAAGTAAAAACTCAAAGCTTTTTGAAGTCAATCTTTCCAAGTGGTCATAAACATTCTCTCCAAATCTCCTCTATTAGCTTTGGGTAATTTAAATTTTGTGAGGGGGGGAGTAATGTCATTAGCTGACACTTTGGTTTTCCATCTTTTAAAAATAAACAGATGGGGGCGGGGGGCAGCTAGGTAGAGCAGTGGATAAAGCACCGGCCCTGGATTCAGAAGTACCTGAGTTCAAATCCAGCCTCAGACACTTGACACTAGCTGTGTGACCCTGAGCAAGTCGCTTAACCCTCATTGCCCCACAAAAAAATAAATAAAAAATAAACAGGTGGACTTCAGGAGAATTTTAATAGTTATTCTCCTGATTCAGTTAATTGCTGGGTGTAAAAGACTAGTAAGAACATTAGGTTAGTTTGGAAAGGTATGGGTTTTATTATTAATTTTCTGGCAAATTTGCTTGGTAACTTTCTTTCATTTCAGACCTCTTGCCTCACTTTCTTATTTTGAAAGACAGTGATAGTCCTCCACAAGTACCTACCTTGCAGAAGAGGTGTAACTGGAAATCTGTTCAGCTGGGGCAAAACCAATTGAGAGTCCTATCCCCCAAGCAGAAGGGAGGACCACATGGGGGAAGGGGAGAGGGATGAAATGGAAGTATTCTTCATGATCCTGGATGCTCCACAAAGAGGAGTCAGACTGCTCTAGGGAGGGGGAAATGCTTCCTTAAAACAGTACACACCAAGTGAGGGCACTTCAAGGTCTAGATCTTTCTCAATGGAGGGAAGGCTGCTTCAAAAAAGAGTCAGACTTTTGTGGATTTCTTCTTCAGAGGGGCCTAAGGGCTAGACTTCTTCAAAGGAAAGAATTGTTTTTCTTGAGCAGGAGCAATGTGCAAGGAGGCAGAGGCATTTGGTGCCTCAGAAATGTCAGGAAAATCATGGAGAGAAGAGGAATTAAATTAACCAGGCTAATGCCCAGGCATATAAAGATAAAAGCATGGACAAAATGAAGTCCCTAGGCCACCACATTCCCATTCAAATTGTGCTGGGAGATTGGGCTGCCCATTCCTCTCCTTCCCCTCTCTTCCATTAGTTTGAAATTTTCCTCCATCATCTTCTCTTGGAACCTGCCTTCCTCCCCCAACTTCTGCCCCTCCCCAAACACTTATAGGCACAAGCCAGCAAAGGACTTTGTGTAGGGAAAGATACAACCTTCACCCCCAGAATCATGAAACCATAAATCATAGATTTATAGCTAAGAGATGCCTCAAAAGCCATCTAGTCTAACTCTCTTATTTTACAGGTGAGTAAATTAATGCCTTGAGAGGTTAGATGAGTCAATTAGTCAATTTATTAAGTTTTAGAGATACAAAGAAAGACAAAAAAAACAGTCCCTGCTCTCAACAAGCTTAGAGTCCAATGGGACAGATAATATGGATAGATAAACCAAATACAAGAACAACTAGAAATAGTCAACAGAAGGAAGGCACTATAATTAAGAAGGGTTGGGAAAGGCTTCCTGTAGAAGGTGGTATTTTATTTTATTTTGTTTTATTTTATTTGTGAGGAAATTGGGGTCAAGTGACTTGCCCAGGGTCACACAGCTAGTAAGTGTCAAGTGTCTGAGGCTGGATTTGAACTCAGGTCCTCCTGACTCCAGGGCCAGTGCTCTATCTACTGTCCCACCTAGCTGCCCGTAGAAGGTGGTATTTTAGACGGAAATTGAAAGACGTAACAAGGCAGAGATGAGGAAGGAGGGCATTGCAGACATGGAAAACAGGCAGTGAAAATGCCTAAATTTGAAATTGGAGTGTCTTGTTTGAGAAACATCAAGGAAGCCAGCGTCATTGGATCTCAAGTTATAGGGTATAAGAAGACTGGAAAACTGGCAGGGGGACATTATGAAGGGCTTTGAACAGCAAACTGAAGATTTTGTATTTCTTTCTTGGAAGTGATATGTATGAACATGTGGAGCAAAACCCCAAGCACCTTAGCCTAGATATAGCTATACTTCCTTAGCATAATTTATAAGGGTATATTCAGTGTTCAGGAGGATTAGCTCCTCTGGTGGCTTGCTGAGACCTTCTCAGGCCTGCTCATCCACCTTTGGTGTCCACCTGATTTACCCAAGTCTCACCCGTGGCTCCAAGGAGCTATGGCATGCACAATGGCCACACCCCAAAAAAGGAGTCTTGGCAGATGGCTAAACCAGCTTGAGGGGAACTGACAGACTCAAACCCATCAGTGAGTTAGGGGTATTTCTACCACAAGCATGTAAAGACTTTCCCTGGCAGAATGAGCAGATGAGAACAATTTGTTCCAATGGCCATGAAGCTGGCTGAAGCAAGGACAGGCATCGATGATGCCAAGGTTATCCAATGCATCCCGGGCCATTGCTTGTCATCTTGACATCTGTCCAGCCGCTGGACTTTAATGACTCTGGAAGAGAGAGTGAGGCTGATGACTTTGTTCCACGCTGCTTCACTTAAATCAAGTTCACCAAAAAGTCAAGACATCACCTGTCATGTCATTGGTCCTCTTCAAAAATTAAGGACAAGGGGGCAGCTAGGTGGCACAGTGAATAAAGCACTGGCCCTGGATTCAGAAGGAACTGAGTTCAAATCCAGCCTCAGACACTTGACACTAGCTGGGTGACCCTGGGCAAGTCACTTAACCCTCATTGCCACCCCCCAAAAAAACTTCAAAAATTTAGGACAAAACAATAGTTTATATGAACTTTCATATTTTCAAATGCATGTATAAATTACAAAAAACTTTTTCATTAATCATCTAGTTTGTAAACATATCTATGAAATAAATTCTAAAGAGACTGTGCAAGGAAAAAAGAGATCTATAAACACACAACAAAAAATGTATTTAAAATGCTAAATACTGAATATTATCCCTTCCCCACTCATATTATGAATGGTATATGTTCTCATAAACCATCATATAAATTTTACATATTCTCATGTAAAATCTATGTGTGCTTCCTCTTCTCATGGCACAGGAAGACTAAGAATATGGCCATTGGTTTTTTCGTGTTTAAATTTTCTTTTAAAAGAAAACATTTTGGCTCCTTGGAATCAGCCACCTGGCAGAGAAGATGTAAAATGATCCTCAGGCCTCTCTGCCCTGTCTAGCTTTTGGAAGAGCCCAAATGCATTTCTTCCCCCCACTACAAGATTTACAGGAAGCTAACCACTGCTCTGAAAGACAGATATGCAAATCTGGGTGAAACTGGAAGTATTCCAGAGATCATAAATAAATGTTAATCATATAAGGAAAACAACAAGGAAGATTTTTGTTTTCTACCAAAGTCTCCTCCCCAGACTGTTAACAATGCTGCATGGGGCCTGATCAATATATTAGCGCTTGAGAACCAAAGTCCTTTGGAATAAATTAGTCTGGCAGGAAAGAAATAAACAAAGAACAAATTAACATGTTTTTAGACATTGCTTAAATTTTCATGAATGTAGACCTTGAGATGGTATGATGAGTTCCCAGGAGTCCCTGCTAATATTTGGCTGTAATTAAGAGTTGCCCTTTCATGTTTTATCTGATGTAGGTGGGAAATCACCAACATGCTTGCTGTGTTCCTTCCTCATGCTTCCTAACAAATGCCTCTGTTTACTCATTAATAATAAATAAAAGCCTCATAAGTAGGCCTATTACCTTGTCATACTTCACTCTTTTTTCACCTCCAGCTCAGAGTTGCCACATTTCAGGATGCTAAACCAATGAGACACTACAACAGACATTCCTTAGTAACCCACAGATATTACATTTTCTGGAACTCAAATAGACTTCCCAACTATTGATATTCCTCCCTGTGTGTCTGTGTAGGCAAGATGGAGTTGGGTTTTTGTATTTCCGTTGTTAAGGCTGAATGGCTGAATCTTCCCAGGGACTTTTGGATTTTGAGTGGTACTGGCAAGGATTACCCAATATATGGAGGTCTTGAGTTTAAAAGTTAAGAGAGGGAGCAGTGGGACAGCTAGGTGGCACAGTGGATAGAGCACTGGCCCTGGAGTCGGGAGGACCTGAGTTCAAATCCGGCCTCAGACACTTGACACTTACTAGCTGTGTGATCCTGGGCAAGTCACTTAACCCTCATTGCCCCACCAAAACCAAAAACAAAACAAAAAGAAAGGTTTGGGGGTTGTGTGTGTGTGTGTGGTTTTTTACAATTTATTTTCTTGCATAAAATTCCCTATGGCCCTTGAAGAACAAAGTGAAAGACATCAATTTTAAATTCTCCTACCAGTTACAGACAATCTCTCAAAGGAGATACTTGGGAAAGAATATTTTCCTATTTGCCATAAACCTGGCAGGAATATATTTCATGAATTTAGAACTACACCATGGAATTTAGTTGAACTATTTTTTTTTACTTACTTTTTAGTGCTAGCTGTAGGGAGAAATTTTTAATAGCCTTGGGAAGTTAAGCACCTTTAAAGATGATAGCTCCTAGACTAAAATAACTTTTTAAAACAATATCATTTCATAATCCCAGCACTAAGTGGTAGTAACTACATAAAATATATGTTTTGGCATAACCATCTTCTTGCAGATGTGGACAATTATATCCAAGGACAAAAAAGATATGTAGGAATACACTGAAAATGACATCAAATTACTGGGGGGGGGGATTCATATAAAGGTCATTTAAAAAAATTTTTTTTTTATTAGTGAGGCAATTGGGGTTAAGTGACTTGCCCAGGGTCACACAGCTAGTAAGTGTTAAGTGTCTGGGGCCGGATTTGAACTCAGGTACTCCTGACTTCAGGGCCAGTGCTCTATCCACTGCGCCACCTAGCTGCCCCATAAAGGTCATTTTTCAAAAATCATGTTTTGGTGTTGTGTCTTTTGAAAATATATGGGGGTGGGGCAGCTAGATGGCACAGTGAATAAAGCACCGGCCCTGGATTCAGGAGTACCTGAGTTCAAATCCGGCCTCAGACACTTAACACCTACTAGCTGTGTGACCCTGGGCAAGTCACTTAACCCCAATTGCCTCACCAAAAAAAAAAAAAGAAAAGAAAAGAAAAGAAAATATATGGGAGTGCCTATCTCTGTTCTAGGTTTTAGGGAACTTCACTGGGGTTTCTAATATATTGCTATTTATAAATTAGAGGCTATAGCACCAGTCTTTGGCATTAAGCATTTATTAAAGTCTATTAAATGTTAGTTAGTAAAGGGGACAGCTAGGAGGCGTAGTGGATAAAGCACCAGCCCTGGATTCAGGAGGACCTGAGTTCAAATCTGGCCTCAGACACTTGACACTTACTAGCTGTGTGACCCTGGGCAAGTCACTTAACCCTCATTGCCCCACACCACCCCCAAAAATGTTAGTTAATAAAGAGAGAGAGCACATTGCTCAGAATTAGAGTTCAGAAGCCCTACATACCTAGATAGAAAAGAGAGAGAGTGGGGACCGCCTGGCTGCCTCCTCCAGCATCCCAGGCCCAGCATAAAGTCCCAGGATGTAGAGAAAAGAGAGGGCCCCCCTTTCCCCAATGGTTTTTTTCCTCTCACACATAGAGGTGGGTCACTGCACATTGATCCAAGCTAATTGGCCAGTAAGATTCAAATCCATTGATTGACAGGATTTGGGGTGATCCTTAACTCCCTTTAGGTGGCCAGGAAGGTCAATCTACATTTCCTTTGCAATTCTACTGACACTGCGCTGGCTTTAACAGAGGTTAAACAAGACTCCCTAGAGTGGCCCCCCCAAAAAAAACATTATTTTCTCACAGTGTGTTTGATGTAATCAGCTTCTGAAATAAGTAAACTATAATTGGAATGTTTCTAGTTCAGCTGGGTTAAGTGTGCCATATCCTCAATGTTCAGAAATATTGTATGGATATATTGACCTATGGTTATTAATTGAACCTAAGGAAAGGCAAGGTTCAGCGAAATATTTCAGGGGGGTAGTTAATTATATAATAGCTAGGTTCAATTAGTTTTGGAT
Source organism: Dromiciops gliroides (assembly GCF_019393635.1). Classification (NCBI taxonomy): domain Eukaryota; kingdom Metazoa; phylum Chordata; class Mammalia; order Microbiotheria; family Microbiotheriidae; genus Dromiciops; species Dromiciops gliroides. Next base: position 443,853,615 of record NC_057863.1, on the reverse strand, counting down.
GGACAGCAGGCCAAGTAGCTTTCCAGCAGGGTTTCACAATACTATTGTAGTACTTTTTCATAATGTGTTAATGATGTTATTGTGAAATATCTAGTCAGACCAACATTCTCTGGGGTATGTCTCTATTTCAAAGGTACCATTTACTTGTTTTTCAATAAAGAGGGTTTAAAGGTGACCAACCCAAGCAAATACATGGGCCCTAAGATCAGAGGATGCCATATAGTCTCTTTGCACCTAAAGAATGGAATTTTTAACCCAAAGTGTTAACAAGCTCCTTTAACCTTCTTTAAATATTCAGATTATCACCTTCTAAAAAGTAAGGCAAATGCATCACAACTACAAATATACTCTATGCTGCAATGGATAAAAAAAACAAAGTGATTTACTCCTCACTTTATAATCAGAGGGCAATAACTAGATGCCTAAAAAAGGGCTAATATGGTTTTACTGATAAACATGCATACTATATATGCATGTGTATGTATCTATACATATTTCTATCTATCCATCCATCTATCTACCTACCTATCTATCTGAGTTGTTTTTCAGTCATTTACATTGTATCTAATTCTTTGTGACCCCATTTTGGGGTTTTCTTGGCAAAGCTACTGAAGTGATTTGCTATTTCCTTCTCCAGCTCTTTTTACAGACAAGGTACTAAGGCAAATAGGGTTAAGTGACTTGCCCAGGGTCACATAGCTAGTAAGTATCTGAGGTTGCATTTGAACTCATAAAAATTAGTCTTCCTGATTCCAAGCCTGGTGCTCTATCCATTGTACCAAGTATGCATATGTATATGTGTGTATACATCCCTACATAGACATACATATGTGTATATGTGTGTATACAGGAGAGAGAGAGAGAGATCAAAATTGCTTAGACAAGCAGAATGAATATATTTAGCTCAAGTCTGGGATAGTTTGTTTAAAAAATTTTTAAAAGACATGTCCAAGGTCAAGGAAAAGGATTGGATGTATTTCAACATTCTTCCCTGCCCTCTTACCTCAGCTGAAAATGCTATCACCCTTCTCATAAAACTTTAGAGTACTTTGTCTGGATCTGTCCTTTGCTTTATCACATTCTATCTTCTAACTTACTTATTTGCGCACAAGTCATTCACTCCCTGTCTTCCCGAAAGAAGGGACTATGTCATTTTTCATCTTTGCTTCTCTTGTGGTAGATCCATAAGAATTTTTAACATTGAGTATAATTCTGAGTTCAAATCTGGCCTCAGACACTTGACACTTACTAGCTGTGTGACCCTGGGAAAGTCACTTAACCCTCATTGCCTCACCAAAAAAAACCCCCAAAAACCCACACTGAGTATAATTTCAGAGCTGACATATTATGACTTCTCAAAAACAAAAATCCATTGTGGTTTGCTTGCTTTTATTATTTGAAGACAAGTCATAGGCCAACTTGTTTTTGTAGTTTTGTTGATAACTTGTTTTTTATACCAGTCATTTCCCCCACTAAGTGGTACAGTGGATAAAGTACCAAGCCTAGAGTCAGGAAAATTCCTTTTCCTGAGTTCAAATCTGGCCTCAGACACCTCCTAGCTGGGTGACCCTAGACAAGTCACTTAACCTGATTTGCCTCAGTTTCCTCATCTGTAAAATTACCTGGAGAAGGAAATGGCAAACCGCTCCAGTATCTCTGCCAAGAAAACCCCAAATGTGGTCACAAAGAGTCAGACACTACCCCAAAAAATGACATTTTCCCAGATATGGCCTCCATCTCATTGAACCCTCCCTTGAAACAAAGAAAAACAGTTACTTAAAATCATCTGTCAAAGGTAATACATCCAACAGGAATGTGGCGGTCTACACCTGTAGTCCTCCACCTCTCTACTGAGAGGTCATAAATTCATAGGATCATAACCTGTTCTCCAGGACTGACACTACTCATTATAATTGAGCTTAATATAAATGATAGACATTTTTAATACTGATCTTTGAATAGAACTTTTTAGAACCATATTATCAACATTTTTCTATTAATATCAGGAATGTCCCCATGCTAGGAATCCATTCCATCCTTATGTCCATCTCTCAGAATCCTTACCTTCTTTCGATGCTCAGTTGAGGAGGAGGAAGAAGGGGGAGGTGGAGGAGGAGAAGGAGGAGCCAACTTCTAGACTAGATTATATCCAACGACCTTTTCAGCTCTCAGGTTGCTTCTGTACAGCCTCTATCTTTGAATGTAGAATTTGTAGCCCTCACATGTGTGACTTGAGATGCTGACCAGGGACCTTAGAGAGGACTTTGGCTTCATTATAAAAACCACCTTAGAAATGAAGTGTTTTCTTTTCTTAGTGTCATAATCTTTTAAATGAGCAAACCAAATATGACATAACTAGAGCTGACTGATTTTCTTTTTTTCAATCTTAGATCACATTTTAAAGTTGAAAGACATAGGTGGCACAGTGGATAAAGCACTGGCCCTGGATTCAGGAGGACCTATGTTTAAATCTGACCTCAGACATTTGACACTTACTAGCTGTGTGACCCTGGGCAATTCACTTAACCCTTATGGCCCTGCCAAAAAAAAAAAAGTTGAAAGACAGAGCCCAGGTTTGTTATTAATTGTGAATCCTGCCACATGATACAGGTGTTATATGTACTAAGTGTCTTATTGTATAATCTATCTATGTAGGTTAATCTGACTATGCATGCTGAAATTAACAGGACAAAAAACTATGGACTAGTGCAACAAATTATATGTAACGAAAATTCACAGAGCCATAGTCTCCTTTGCTTTTGTTCTTTATATACTGGAATGTTCATGTTTGTTGATAATTGCTAGATTCACACTAAAAAGAAAATTTAAATTAAAACCAAAAAAGAAAGCACTGGCACCCCAAAGTAACAGTCTATACAGATTATTGAGCCCAGTGAGGTAAGGGACCAAAACTGGGTCAAGAGGAGAGTATTACCTCTTTCCTTTACCTCTTCTGTCTGTATTTCCCAGAGGGAAAACTATTAAACAATAGAGAAATCCACAATGGGAACCGAGAACTACAGAATCCAAACTCTGCAAGTCATTTTTCCAAGAAGGGGATTTGAGCTCCATGATTTAAAAAAAAAAAAAGCCAGCCTCAGCAGAGTTCACTGATCAGTGATGAGCAGCTTTTTCCCCCCAGTCCAGATGGTACATAGAGCCAAGCCAGGCAGAGACCCTTAGTCTCCTGCTGCCTTTTTATGCTGGCCCTTGATTGCTAATGACCCCCAGCTGGACTGGCTCCCTGACCCATTTAACCCCTCTCCACTGGACCTCTCCAGCTCCTGCCAGGAGAGGAGAGGTATGAAAGTCGGGGGTGGAATGATGCCAAGTCATCCAGGGCTGCCACCCCTAGGTTTGAGACAATGAAGTGGATCTCAGCACCATCACCAAAGGTCTTTCTGAACCGCCCAATGGAGAACACATGTTAATCCATTTTCTATAATACATGCAACATGATAAATATGAGCAGCTTTTCTTATTGTCACCATTCTGTACAACTTAAAGCTAAGGCAAAGTGGTCCCCTAAATAGATGTTTCTTTCGGGGTCCCAGGGTAGAGAGTGCCAATAGAACACCCAGAAAGAAATTGTTATTAGTTTGAAATTTTTAAACTAACCTTTGCCAAAGCCACTAGATGGATTTAGTAGAATGCAAAGGCAATATGTCATGATGCAAAGCCAGGGTAAATGCAGCATAAGGGAGGCAGATAATTTCAGATCCTGTAGTAGGATGTATCATATAGGAGATACCTTCATTTGCAGATGCATCCGTGACAGCTTTGTAAATTTGCTTTCCTTGATTCTGGTGCCATGGGTTCTCTTTTTTTGACATTTGAAATTTGACATTTGACATTTGAAATTTGTAGACAAATCTTGTGTCCAAACTCATGGACACATGAGCAATTTATAAGCACTTTATTATAGAATAACATCTTATCAGAGGGAGAAAAATCACCAGGCTATGTCTTGTTGCTATAATAGGGTTGGGTTGTTCTGTCTTGTCTGCTCAAGGTAAATGCTTTGGGTTCATTGAGGGTAAACAGTACAATGAAGCTGAGTGGTTCTGTTACCCTAAAGAACTAAATGCTAAATTCTTGATCTGAATACAGCTACAAAAGCATTCTGCCATTCTCTTTTGTCTCCATCTTTCAATTTTTTATTGGCTTTTTGGACCAAATTTGCATCCTGCATAATGCTACAAAGATTTCCCTGAAGAGCTAAACAAGATAGGAAGTTAACCCAATGATATTGATGTGGAATTTTTTCACTTAGTATATCCCCCACCCCCACACCAGATCCTTATTATTTCTTTGGAATTCTAGAAAACTGGTGCTAAAGTAACCGTGATGTTCTAATTTCTCATCACTTATGTAGCCAGGTTTTTGTTTTGTTTTGTTTTGTTTTTTGTTTTCATTTCTCTCATCTAATGTGAAGCTCAGTCCCATATTTCTAATTTCATTTTGGCTTATATTCACTTTCTTTTCTGTTTCTGATTAATTTTTCTCTCATACCCACTAGCCATTTGGTTGCACAATCTTACCAAGCTAAAACAGCTCAGCTTAAACATGTGTTATAAACCAGGCTTATTCAGGGAATCTGTGATTTCACTAGTGTGAGTCCCTTCTCCACTAAGAAATCTCACAATCTCACGAACCCCTAAGCCTTACTAGACTTTTCATGAATAGCAAGGAGCCAAAAATTGTTTTCAAAAGTTAAATCAACCTGTGGCCAATCTTCAAGCCTTGGCAAACTAAGGTAGTAGTCAAATGATAGTTCCAGTACCTGTGGCTGGTACTTGTAACCTTTCCAGATGGGTGCTTATTTTCTATTGGTTTAGCCTTTGACAAGCCTGTGCTCCTCCTACACCATGGTAAGGCATCAGAAGGATGATTTTTGTGAAAGTTTACAATAATAACAAAAGTTTTTACAATACGCGGGGACATATTTCATTTACTGAATGTATTCATTCATGTAGTATGGTTCCTGTAGAGTTTGTAATACTGACTTGTGCTCTTACACATAGAGGTGGGGTTGCCTTATTGTGATGTTAGTTCCACTAAACCTCTTCAGAAGAGATACATTTCCTTTTTTGTTTAATTTTTAAAGACAATCTGGGTTAAATGATTTGTCCAGAGTTGTGCAGGTAGTAAGTGTCTGAGATCATATTTGAACTCAGGTCCTCCTGACTCCAGGGCAAGTGTGCCCACTATCCACTGTGTCACATAGCTGCCCCTCCATTTCCTTTTTTATAATGAATAGCATTATAAATAGGGGAAGCATGGAAAAGCGGATTGAAAGATGGCCTCAGAGCCAGGAAGACCCAGATTCAAATCCTTCCTCTGGTATATCCCAGCTACATGACTCTGGGCAAGTCACTTAACTTTTCAATGTGACCAAATAACTTTCTAAGACTATAAATTGCAGAGGTGCTGACTCATATGTCCCTATTCCTATCTTATAACAAAGTCTCAGCATATTTATATTTTTTTCTGAAGACCAATTTGAAATTATAATACCTGGGTTAATATTCTGGCTCTACTACTACTATCAATGTGATCTTGGCTCAACCTTTCAAGGCTTCCATTTTCTCATCTGTGAAACAGCAGAAAATTTAATGAGATCCATAGTTTTTTCCTTCTTCTGTGTCATGGGGGCTCTTTCAACAGTCTGGTGAAGCCTAGGAACCATTTCTCAGAATAATGTTTTATTGCCCACATTCATAATTGAAGGAAATACTAAAATTCAAGGAGAAGTTAGTGAAAGTAAATACATAATGTTTTCCCATTTAGCTTCACAGACCCCCTAAATTTATCCACAGATCACTTAGAAGTCCATGGACCCCAGGTTAAGAATACTTGAACTAAATAAAACATCTCCAAAGTTCCTTTAAGCTTTAGACCTGTGACAGAATATGCTTGAGGAAAATATCAGTTTATCTGCCTTCATTAAAATCCTTTTAAAAAAATAAGTAGAGTTGAGGCAGCTAGATGGCGCAGTGGATAGAGCACCGGCCCTGGAGTCAGGAGTACCTGAGTTCAAATCCGGCCTCAGACACTTAACACTTACTAGCTGTATGACCCTGGGCAAGTCACTTAACTCCAATTGCCTCACTAAAAAAAAAAAAAAAGTAGAGTCAAGCAGCATATTAATGCAAAAGCACTGAATTTTTCAGTTAGAAAACCTGTATTCTAACCCTAACTCTCTGCTCCTTAGACCTGTGTGCCCCTGGGCAGTCACAGTCTCTGAGCTTCATGTTTTCATTATTTTTTTTTAAATGAGAGATCAGCATTAGAATATCTCAAAGATCCCTTCCCTGGACCCTATGACTCTTTCATATATGGGAAAACTGTATTTCTAAAAGTCTAAGTGACTTGCCCAGGACATCACAATTATTGGCGCTGTCATAACTACGCTCTAAATTTCCCAATTCTGTTTTACTAGTCTGTTTGTAACTTTGTGATATATTTGCAGCAGGGGTTTCTGGGGTCCTTGTCCCTAGGTTACCCTAAATCTGGTATCAAATATGCTTCTTCCTCAAACATTCATCGTGTTTGGTCAATCTTCAAAAAGACCTTCTTTAGTTGTGCTTTTATCTACTTTTATCCAAGACCTTGTTTCATTGTTCTTTGTTGATCACTTAGTGGATTGCATATTCTCCTTCAAGGCTGAGACTCTGACTTTTAAAAATTCTTTTTCTCCCTACTCCTTAGTATGCTACTCTATAGATAGCAGGTTATTAGTAAACATTTGTTCAATTGATCTTAATTAATAGGATCATAAAATCATGGATTTAAAGCTGTGGAAGGGGTCTCAGAGGTTCTCTGTCTCATAGCTTCATTTTACAGATCAATCAACTAACCAGTAAATATTTATGAAGTGCCTACTATGAGTCAGGCATTGTGTTAAGCCCTGGGGATACAAAAAGAGGCAAAAGACAGTCCCTGCTGTGATGTTTAAAATCTTAATTGTGGTTGCCAAAAATTAAAAGGCTTCAGTACCAGTCTTTGGGCATTAAACATTTATTAGAGCATACAGATATTTACAAAGAGTTCAGAAGGTTATGAAAAAGAAGTCCTACCTAGCCTAGAGTTCCAGCTTGGTTGGGTTCTTCCTGAAGTCCTCCTCCACAAGCCTGCTTTAATCAGGAACTCTCCCATGAGCCTGTTTTAATCAGGAACTCCTCCTCAAGCTGTTTGTGGAAGCTTTTTTATAGATCTGGAACAGAGGCGGTCCTTACATACTGCTTCAAGGTGATTGGTTGGCGTCATCCAAATCCATTGGCTTTGAAGGTGTTCTCAAGTTGAGTTCACAGTCTAGTTTCTGAGAACAATACCTTCTTAAGGGATAGCCAGGTGTGATTATAATCCAATTAACTTGAAGTAGGCTTAATCAGCAGTCAATTACTCTCACTTGATTCAATCAGTCTTGATTAATCTCCAGGTGGGTCTTTGAGTATCTGCTAAATCCCATTATTTCATCACATTCCCCCCTTTGTTTCTTCTAGGAACAGGTGTTCCTTGATGAAACAGTAAAAAAAAATAATTAAGTCTTTGGAAGTCTTTTCTCAGTTCTCTTGTCTTCTTGGAGTGGTAAGATGTCATCAGGAGGAAGCTGGATTCTGGTCTGGAAAGCTGGATTCTTCTTCTTTAACTGTTTGAATTGCTGGATTTTTTACTAAACCTTAGCATAGCATTGTCACTGATCAAATTTAATACATTCCATTACATTCCCTCCTTTATATAATAGAGGGTTGAGGTAGTTATGCAATCTATAACACTTCTTACCACCATGTGTCTGGATCAAAGCCAAATTTAGTAATATATTCATGACACCTGAAAATGTTATGGAAAGGTTATCATACCACATCTCATGGTTTTGAGACATCCAGTAGTTGTGCTAGGCCACAGGTGGATGGATTCTGACCATGCTATCAGACTTAGTGAAAGAAAAAGAAAACTTTTAGAAGGTAGAGAGGAAGAAACTGGACTGTATCCAGCAATTGTGGTCTATATAGTTGCCATCATAAGAAAACCATAGACTTACATGTACCTGTCTCTCCTTCTGTTGTACATATATTCTCTACAGGGCCTATATCAAACTCATTGTAAGAGCAGTTAGTCTCTGAGATGATAAGTTTCCATACTGCCATCATGGATCTTACAATCTAATTGGGGAGACAATGTGCAAGCAGATATAAAGCAAACTATCTTCAGGATAAATCAGAAATAATTAATAGCAGGAAAACTCTAGAATTAAGAGGGTTTGGAGAAGACTTCCTATAGGAGATAGAATTTTAGTTGGGACTTAAAGGAAGTCAGGGAGGTCAGTAGCTGGAGTGGAAGAGGGAGAGCATTCCAGGCATGGGGAACAGCCAGAGAAAATGCCAGGAGCCAAAAGATGATGTATTTTGTTCTTGGAACAGCCAGGAAGCCAGTGTCACTGGAACAAAGAATAAATGTCAGGGTGAAGATGATTGCGTAATCATCAAATCTGAGAATTCAAAGTGACCTCAGAGGAGGGGTTGTCCAACTTCTGCATAAAGATCTCCTAGGAGGAGAACCTTGAAAACCAGGAAGTTTAAGTGATTTTGCCCGATGGCATATAGGTATTAAGCTGGGCTTTGAATACAGACTTTCTGACTCCAAGTGCAGAACACATAATTTGATTGAATCAAATTATTAGGAAGTCCAGGTTGCCCCACAGTATGTAATGATAGCTAATACTTACATAGCACCACATAGTTTACAAAGTCCTTTCCTCCAAACACTGAAACAGTGTCCCAAATTTTCCCCATGTTGACATTTCACAATAGTTAAATTCACTTATCATTGTACATAATTTCTATCACAACCAGAAATCCTTCCACTGGCCCCTCAATCTGTTTGAGAGAATCAAGGGAAACAGCTAACTAATGTTTTAACATCAGAGTGAAATGTAAGGAATAAATAGGCATTTATTAAGCACCTATTATGTGCTAGGCACTCTGTAAGGGAACACAAAATACAAATACAAAGAAAAATAGTTCCTTTTGTTCAGAAGCTTATGTTCTAATAATGGGATAGAAAACATATTGAGAAGTGAGGCCCAGGGAAGGGAGTGTTAATCTGGGGAATCACAGGGAGGTGAATGGCACCATAGGGCAATCAGTGATTATCACACTCTTTCCAGGATTCCAGTGCAGGTTTTAGGATTGATTTCATTACGGCTCACAGGGCAAAAGTAAAGGCAGATGGCAAGATCCTACTGCGTAGGCCCTGGTTTCTTGATGCATGGCTGGATGGGATGGCATGGTCTGGGGTACTAGATAATAATAATATGATAACTAGCATTTATATATATATAGCTTTACAAGTCGTATCTCATTTCTTCCTCACAACGACCCCAGGAGGTAGATCCTATTACTATCTCCATTTTACAGATGAGGAACCTGAGACAGTTGGAGGTCAAGTGACTTGCCCAGAGCCACAAAGCTAATAACTGACACTAGGATCTGAACTCAGATCTTCCTGACTACAGATCTATTAAATTATCAACAACACCACTTAAATGCCTTCATTATAGAGAAAGATACATGGGTTAGTTGAACATATTACCATTCATCCATTGCTCAGAATAGCTCAGTCTCAGGGGCAGGGCCAAAGTTGAGTGAATCAACTCCCTGGGGTTAGGAGGAAGGGTATCATTTATGGGTCTCCAGTCCTCCTGGGGAGAAGGGAGGAGGCAATGGAAGAGCAAATAGAAAGATGCCAACATTGGGCAGGCTATGATGTTCCTGGAAACAAAAGATTGTGAAGACTTGGAATGAGTGAGTGATGAATAAATTCTTGGGGGGTTGGATGGAAGGAAGATATTGCATCATACAAATATTCAGAATAATAAAAAGTAAAACAAAGTGGAAGAAAAGGCAGCCAACAACTAGAAGCACATGCTAAATCAGCAGAAACTTTTGAAAGGACAGTGTTTTCCAAAACTTTCCACATCGAACCAGCCCTCATGAGACATTAGAGTTTTTGCCCTAAATTTCTGGTTTGCTTTAAAGAGAATTTCACTAGGTCAGAATGACTTTTCAGCCTTGTCATCTATTCACAGTTTAACCTTGGCAAACTCACTTTAGAGCTTCAAACTTCTGGAAAATGTAGATAATATTTCTTTATTCAGCAAAATTGTTCTCTGGTACTGTTAGAAATTGTTTCCCTGCCTCCCAGGGGATTAGAAGTCGTCATGCTCACTCCGACCAAATGCTAACCCATTTGATGCTGTCTCTAGGCCAAAGCACATGTTAGTCTTTCCTTCCTAGGTCCTTCTCCTCCCACTGACTTGCCTTTCCAGGCTTCTCCTGCATGCTCCATCGACACTTACCTGTTCTATGTCTTTCCTCTCTGTACACTACTTTATAAAGATATCTAGCTAATCTAGTGTTGTAGAGTGGGCCTGAATCAAGTTAGCCCTCTGGTAGTTTATGTCTAATATTGGAATGAAATGAGATACTCATAGGTCATTCAACAGTCAACTGAAAGAAATTTAGCTAGCAATAGCAAAAGAAAGACATTCAACAAGGATATTCAGTGATATGAGAAGGGAAGAGAAGTTTTTATTAAGAGCCTACTATTGGGGCAGCTAGGTGGTACAGTGGATAAAGCACCGGCCATGGAGTCAAGAGGACCTGAGTTCAAATCCGGCCTCAGACACTCAACACTTACTAGCTGTGTGACCCTGAGCAAGTCACTTAACCCCAATTGCCTCACTTTTTAAAAAGAGCCTACTATGTGCCAGACACTGTGGTAAAGGCTTTATAAATATTATCTCATTTGATCCTACCAACAGCCCTGTGAAATAGATGTTATTATTAACCCCATTTTACAGTTGAGGAAACTGAGGCAGACAGAGATTCAAGTGACTTGCCCAAAGTCACAGCTAGTAAGTGTCTGAGGCTGGATTTGAAATGAGGTCTTCTTGACCCTATGCCCAGCACTCTATCCACTGTACCACCTAGCTGTCCTTAGTCACCACATCGATTTATCTGAGCACAGCTTCCTAGTTTTAGTTATACTTTTGTTCCATAATCAGAAGCCTCAGAGATGGAGCTGGAGCTTCTCATGACCTTTTTCATTCAATAGAACTAGAAGCCATTCCAATACCCTGAGCCATTCTTTTGAGCCAAACAAGTCTCAAGGAGAATTTCAATATCTCCTAAAGAAAATTATTTGTCTAATCCATGTTGGGCTAAGGCCTTAGGAAGAGATAGACCAGCCTCAGTAGCAGACACCTTGGAAATATTGTTCCTATCATACTGCATCTTTGTTGTCAGGATCCCAAAGGTCTTTAAAGTAGCTTCCACAATTTAAATGGCTTTGGGACTGTTACTGGACAGACTGGCCCTTGGAGATGTAAGAGGCCTGTCATAGGCAGAATTGAAGGAGGAAATTTAAAAAAAACAAAAAGGAATTTAATGAATGGCTCCCTGAAGGAACAACTGAATAGGGGGAAAGGAAGACCAAGAATCCCAGGTTTTGCTTTGTCCCTTCAGAAGGACTGAGTCCCATATCTAAACAATCTGGTCTATGACGTGGGTGATAGTAAAATCTTTGCAGTTCACAGCAGGTCTGCCAATGAACAGAGCTGATGAGCAGCAGTAGTAGTGCCAAGAGCATCCAGGCTAATGCAAAGATACTGACAATTCCTGGATAGTCATTTATCCTCAAGATGGTTCAAGGTCAACTATAATAAAGCAACTAAGAGACCATTGCCCTCTTACAGGTAACCTGTCTCAATGCTGGGGCCAAAATTTCCCTGTGCCACCAGCAATTTAGTGTGAACTGGCTACCAACTAGGACCTCTCACTCTCAGAGAGCATATGGAGGGCAGGTTGGTAGGAGGGAGGAGTAGAAAAGGGGGGAAAATAAAAAGTCTTTGCTTATTCAGAGGCTTCTGATGGACTGCCTCCCCTTCTTTCTTGGAGCTATGTAGAGTCACTCCCCTCTTATTGAGAGAAAGCAAGTCATCTCTCAACAATGCCACCCTACTGTCCTGCAAACCCTCTCTGGGGAGGAATTGTCCCGTGACCATTGAGTGCCATACTGGCAGTAAGAGGGAATGGCCTGTCAATTCTAAAGAATAAGAAAATGGCTTCAGTGGACCTACCTTTGCCATTGGCCATTTCAGTGTCACTACCCACTGGGGTCCTCACTTTTGCCAACTGCCACTGTGGTCCAGCAGCTGCTACTGATGCTAGGACCCAGTCAGGGAGTTGCCATTGACTCAGTGATTCTGGCTAGTCCACCATGTTGATGACGTCAGGAATAGTCCATTGAGATGGTCAAGTACCTCAGAGGGACCACCCAGGCCCAAGGAAAAAGACGCAAAGCAAATTCCTCTAGGCTAGTACATATTCTCATATCTCCTGTCCTAAAGCAGTTGCCGGTATTTCTGCCCGAGTAAGTCTCTTTTGCTCTCTGAGACTTTTAGTAAGGGAGAAATGAGGGGCCTTGAAGAGTTATTTCAAGAACTGGGTGCCCTCCCTGACTTGGGCATAGTTCTACATGAAGAAGATTCAGCTCTCTCCACCCCCACCCCACCCCTGTTCCCAATAAGGGGCAGCTATGTGGCATCGTGGATAGAGCATGGATAGAGTGGATAGTGGATAGAGTCAGAAAGACCTGAGTTCAAATTCAGCATCAGATACCTACTAGCTGTGTGAACCTTGGAAAAGTTATTTAACCTTGGTTTGCCTCAGTTTCCTCATCTGTAAAATAGGGATAATAACACCTACCTCCCAGGGTTGTTGTAAGAATTAAGTGAGAAAATAATCATAAAGGGCTTAGCACAGTGCTTTGCACATAATAAGAGCTATATCAATGCTAGCTATTATTATTTATCATTATTATTAATAACAGTGAAGGGGCAGTCCCAAGCTCCGACCTAGGCATAGTAGTTAGTGGGCCTAGAGACCACTGTTACCCCCAAATTTAAAAAAAAACTACAAATCCAACAAATGACATTTACTCCTATTTTCATCAAGGTGCAGTTCTTAATGATATAGAACATGTTTATACAGGTCTCTCCTTGCTATTTACAGTCAGTTTACTCACAGGAGTATTAGAGGATGCTTCATGACAAGTCACCACCATCACCAGACAATCAACAAAAGTACTTTGAGAAGCAGGCAGCCAATCAGGGCTCCATTTCCTCTGCCTCACCCATCCTCCTATTTCAACCACATGGATCTGTTACAATCCTGCATGACTAAGGCTAACTGTTGTGGGTTAAATTGACCCACAATATTAAACTTGTGTTATTGTTCAGTTGTTTTTCAGTCGTGTTTGACAATTTGTGACCCCATTTTGGCTAGAGGAGAGCATAAAGGAGAGTCTCACAGGCTGGGCAAGTATGGATGGATTCCTAATTTACTTGTTGAAGGGAAAATCCAAATGGACATCACAGATTCACCTGAGGACTGAGTATTTTAAGTGCCAGGCACTGTGCTAATAATTGAAGATATTATGACAAAAACAAAAATAGTCCCTTTACTCCAAGACCTTGTATCATACCGAAAGGAATCCACATATTAGAAAACACAAAATGTGGGGGGCAGCTAGGTGGCACAGTGGATAGAGCACTGGCTCTGCATTCAGGAGGACCTGGGTTCAAATCCAGCCTCAGACACTTGACATTTACCAGCTGTGTGACCCTGGACAAGCCACTTAACCCTCATTGCCCTGCAAAAAAAAGAAAAAGAAAAAGAAAACACAAAATGTGTGCATAATAAATGGAAAGTAATATGGGGCAGGGTGGAGAGCACTAACAACTTGGGGAATCAATTCATCAATCAAGCATTTATTAAGCACCTACTATGTACCAGTTGCTGTGTATACAAGTACAAAGAATGAAACCATCTCTACTGGCAAGGGGTTTACATTCTAATGAAGAGCCAAGAACATGTAAAAAATATTTGATCTCCCTATATGATGATATGTGGATCTGGGTATATCTGGGGCTCGTCTGCAGAGAGATGGTACTTAAATCTCCTTGAGGTGATGAGGCTAAAGAGTTTAGAGAGAGAATAGATATAGATCAAGGTCATAACCTAGGGGAACACCTATAGTTAGGGGCCATAATATGGATGATGAGCCAGCAGAGGAGACTGACCACAGGTAAGAGAAGAACCAGGAGAGAGCAATGTCCTAAAAATCCACATGTAAGAGATGACATTTGAACTGAGCACTGAAGCAAGAAAGAGAATCCAAGAAAAGGAGAGAAATAGAGTACTTCAGGGGAGAGTGAAAACCCATGTAAAGAGCCCAAACCAAACTGCTACTGACTGAACTGGACTGAAAACTCAGTACCTCAGGTTTTGCTGCCAAATGTTTTAGAGTTTTGTACCTGTTAGGGTGTTAAAATCAAAGAATCACATCAAATACATAATCTCCTCTAAAGCAAATGTTTTTCCATCTTCATACCCTTTAAGAACAGACTGGAAGTATTAGAGAGAGTTTGTTGTTCAATTGCTTCAGTCATGTCTGGGTCTTCATGACCCTATTTGGGGTTTTCTTGGCAAAGATCCTGGAGTGGTTTACCATTTCCTTCTCCAGCTCATTTTATCTATGAGGAAACTGAAGTAAAGAGTGTTAAGTGACTTGCACAGGGTCACACGGCTAGTAAGTGTCTGAGCCCAGATTTGAACCCAGGTCTTCCTGACTCCTGGCCCCATATTTGCTCTACTTCACCATTTAACTTCCTTTCTATAGAAAATAAGGAATCTTAGTTTGCATTGAAATGTCATGATACAGGTGCAAATTCTTAAGGCATTTTTGTACAATTATAGTAATTGTAACATAAGTAGAGGAAGTGACAATACACAGGTTGGGTGATTTCTGATAAACAGAAACAATAAATATATCAAAATGAATGAATAAGACCCAAAATGGATTTTATTTTGGCTTTTTAGACTGAGCAACTTGTCCAAATAATGCTATCAGTTTTTACAGAGTGAAGCTATAGCCCATGATTGATTTCAAATCTGGATGAATAAAGGAATTATTTCCTCGGGTTAGAAACCCTGCGAAATCAGTCGGGTTTACAATGAAAAGGATGGAACTGATTATTGTTTGTAGCTCTGCCTCACACAACCCAAGTGCCTTCTCAGGGCCTCTATCTATCATCCTGCATGTCACAAGCCAGTGAATTGCAGGATTTAGAATATCAGGCCTAGGATGTGCCCCATTCATGACTTTAGACCTGGGCTTACCAGAAGGACCTTAGTCTAAGTTTGCTTCACCTGTAACACCGTCTCCGTGGTATGGGTTTTGAAATCTGTACTAACATCAATCAAGAAAAACAATTGAAAAAATCAATACCGGCCTTCTTTGTGAAGGTGAGAGACTAAGGGTTGTGCAAGGTCACCAAGCTCACTCTCTCCTCCAAAGCCATCTGGGTCCAGTGGCAAGATATACAACAGGACAACTGGAGATATTTTCTGATGATTGGAGTTAAGTGACTTGCTCAGGGTCACACAACTAGTAAGTGTCTGAGTTGAGATTTGAACTCAGGTCTTTCCAACTTCAGGGCCAGTGCTCTATCCACTGCAGCACCTAGCTAGCTGCCCAGGGAGCTAAGGGAATGGAATACTGAATATACAATCAGACTTGGTTGACACATTAATTAGTTTTGCTGAACTGTTCACCTCCCCCTCCCCATTCTGTTTTATTCTTTGTTAATATCTCTCTGGTAGGGGGAAAGGGAAATGACATATTGAAAAATAAAGGTGATTGGGCAGTTAGGTGGCACAGAAGATAAAGTACCAGAACTGGAGTAAAAAAGACCTGAGTTCAAATCCAGTGTCAGACACTTACTAGCTATATGGCCCTGGACAAGTCACTTCACCCTGTTTTCCTCAGTTTCCTCATCAAATGAGCTGGACAAGGAAATGGCAAACCACTCCAGTATCTTTGCCAAGAAAACACCAAATGGAGTCAGGAAGAATCAGAGACAACTGAATGACTGAACAAAAATAATATTTTTAAATAAGGAATTATGTGTATTGATTTGATATGTTGCATAATACAGAACTCATCAATGTGATATTAAACAGTAGGGTTATGGGGCAGCTAGGTGGCGCAGTGGATAAAGCACCGGCCCTGGATTCAGGAGGACCTGAGTTCAAATCCAGCCTTAGACCCTTAACATTTACTAGCTGTGCGACCCTGGGGAAGTCACTTAACTCCCATGGCCCCACCAAAAAAAAAAAAAAAAGTAGGGTTATGTAAAAGGAAGAGTGTTGGATGTGAGTAGGCATAAAAAGGCCTGAGCTCCAAGGTCTATTTGCCTCAACTATGTGACTTTGGAAGTACTTTCTCTTTAACCTCTCTCCGATGCCATTTCCTCATTATAAAAACTGATAATACCTTTACTGTCTAGTCAGATGGTTGCTATGAATATCAAATGAAATTCCTATATGTGGAAAGACTTTGGAACCACAGAGCACTAGATAAGTATAAGCTGTTACTATTGTCAAAAGTTTCAGGGTGTTTTCCACCTAGATCCCTGAGACTGTTCCTGTTTTCTGTCCTTACTGGGTTCTGGTGCAGCCCTTGACTGAACAAGGTTCATCATGCTGATGGAAACTACCCCTGCTTGGGGAGTAAGAGTCATAGCAGACAGGTATCAATATTGATGGAGGTCAGGAATACAGAGCATCAAGTCAATATCTGGGTCTACACAGACCTATTCACTCATGGGAAAAAATAGAAATGGGCTCAAAACCATGGATTTGCAACAAGGTCATAGAAATGGGGCTGGAGAGAGGGAAAGGAAAGGTTCAAGTTTCTGCCCTGTAATGCCTCAGGACCAGGGAAGGGGTCAAGGTAGACATGGGTTCAATTGGTCACACTGACAGAAGGGCGTACCTTAAGCTTGCCTCCAGTATGAGCCAAATGTGATCCCCTTTTTGCTGCTGCCTCCAGTGAATCCACAGGCCAGCAGCCATCCAAAGGATATAAGCAGTGACATTTTCTAGAGCTCTTTGGAGAAAAGACACTATTCTGCAATGCAAATTGTTACAACTGTAGCTGAGTTCATTCTTCTGTCTTCCTTTGAATTGTGACCTTTGTGTCAAATCCCTTTTCTACTTGAAGGAAACAATGTATAAAATCCTCTACCTACAGAATAATTGCTTTGAATAGTGACCTCCCCTAGGGAAATTTTTTTTTCAGGGCAATGAGGGTTAAGTGACTTGCCCAGGGTCACATAACTAGTAAGTGTCAAGTGTCTGAGGCCGGATTTGAACTCAGGTCCTCCAGAATCCAGGACTGGTGCTTTATCCGCTGTGCCTCTGTCCCCTGGGGAATTTTAAAGGAGGATTCCGTTTACCAAAATCTATTTTATGCACAACTTTTCAGGAATGTATTTGTATTTATAACTGCTTATTTGTATCTCCAGAACATAGCATAGTGCCTGGCATATAGTAGGTACTTAATAAATGTTGGTTGGTTGATTGATTGATTGAATGCATCTATTACACAGGACAAAGTGTATCCATAACAAGTTTGATATTTTCCACTTTCCAAGTGGCTACTGTTTAGAGACAAGATTCTCCTACTAAAAAATAAGGAAAATATAATGTATAACTAGAGCAATACTAACCTACGAAGATTAATGTGACATTCTTTCAATTACACATTTCAAATATATATTTTATTTTAAAAAAACCTCTAGACTTGTAATGGAGAGATTTAGATTTGAATCCTGTTTCTGACTTAACTAGTTGTATAACTACTGGCAAGTCTGTTATCACAAGATCATAGACTCAGGTCTAATAGGGACCTCAGAGATCATCTAGCACAACCCCCCTTATAACACTATGAAAATGTCAGTCATTACTATTAGTTTTTGTTATTTTGCGCATTAGTAGTGTCCAATTCTTCATGGCCAATTCTTTGTGACCCCTTTTGGAGTTTTCTTGGCAAAGTTACTATAGTGGTTTGCCATTTCCTTCTCCAGCTCATTTTACAGATGAAGGAAACTTAGGCAGACAGGGTTTAGTGACTTGCCCAGGATCACACAGCTAGTAAGTGGCTGAGGTCAGATTTGAACTTGCATCCTCCTGACTCCAGCACTCTTTCTACAACACCATCTAAATCACCTCCCATTCACTTTAAAAAGAAGTATCCCCAGTGTTTAAGGATAGGGCTCCATTAATGTAAATGAAATGTACATTTCTTCAACTTCTGCTAAATGAAAATAAAGAAATAGATGGTCCAATTTTACATTTATACTACAGTATGAACATAAAAAGGGTAGGTACAGTTATTAAAATCCATTGGGATGAAAATGAAAACAAACTTGATTAGAAATCTGCCATCATCAGACTTGGCAGCTTAAAATACCACCTTTCCTTACTAGGGTTCAGAAGACTCTAACAAGGGTTGCTACCCCAAATCCTTAGGAATATCCTTGAGAGTTAAATGGAAGATACTTTGTTTGTTTATTTGGGCTATGCTAGCAGAATCAATTCAACCAGGAAACCCATTAATAGCTAAGAGACCAACTACACTCATGTGCCTTTCTCTCCCCCTAAAAGTTACTGTACTTGAATAGATTGCTCAACTTGCCTCAAAATGTCCTGAGGCACAATGAGAATATACTGTCCTGGTCCAGAAGAGAGGTATATACACCTTTCCCTTTGTTAGACTAACGGAGCCCTCTTGGAGTGGGGTAGGGGATGTTAAGGATAGGTGTTCTATAGGTTGTTGTCTATGTATTGTCAAGATCTCATAATAATCAGATCTCATTTCAAAGATGCAGTGGAAAGGACACCAGATTCCATGAAAAATCAATTGTTTGTAAAGGAAATGGACCATGGCTTAATTTGACAAGTTATTTTCTCTTCAGAGATTTTAAGTGTGCTCTCACAGGAGAATTCCAAAACCAGGCCTATTACAAAGTAGCTTCTTAGTGTTACGGTTCAATTGACCTTTTCCTCCTCTTACTTCTATCACCTCGAAAGAATGCAGAGATCAATTGTATTTTTCAAAGCATTTAACTAATACTAGCTCAGGCCATATTTTCCAGAAAATACAACCATATAAAAGCTTTCCTTTTTCTCTGCCCAGCCGAGTATGTGCTCCAGATGGCTTTCAACTCACTCACCGATGAACTGCAAATTATCTTAAAGCAGCATCTCCCAGATTGGCTTCATTGTTTCATACCACGATAGCCTACCAAGGAAGCTGCCCCACTGCGTTGGACTGAAGCTGACCGCTAACCAGGAGATTCCGTTCCTGGCTGCTTAGATAGGAACAAGTCATTTTGGCTTAGGAAACACAAGGGCAGAAGAACTAGAAAGAAGTTAACTAACACCTGACCTTTTTCTTAAAGATAACTTCTCTCAAAGCTCCTAGACTACAGAATATTCTCCAAACATCTATTACAATGGAACAAGTTTGCTCTTTAGGGCATTTGTAGAAAGTACTTCTCTTTTTTTGGCCTAAAAATACTCCAAGATTTTTTCTCAACACCTGGGATGGCTCAAAACCAAATTTTGTGTTCTCTTATTCTAGGTTCAGAAAATTGTGTCGAACAGAAGCTGAGAACACCTCGCAGAAGATGTCAGCAGCCCAAAATGCTGAATAGCCCTGAGGATAACATGTACTATAACCAGTTAAACGTGAGTTCAAAGTGGCCATAAAGCGTTTTACTGGCTTTGTTTCCAGTTAATAATTCTGTTATTAATACCTGTTCCAGCCCCTCCAGCCCCACCCCCACGCTCTTCTCCTCTCCTCCTGAACATGTGCTTATGCTCTTTATCTGTTGCTTTCATGTCAGGATGTCTGCCTTCACGGTGAATAATTGATGCGGTTTATCAAAGACGAGCAAGATGCATGCTTCATCAGGCTCACTTGAGCCCTTTGATCAAAAAAATTATGCTGTGACTTCTGATATTATCAGCATCTGCTTGCATTCAACACAAAATCACTTTGAATTAAAAATTAACGACTTGCTGCTTTGCTTTGACTGTGTGTTCTTGGCCCTCTCCACAGGGAACTCTAGAATATCAAGGGAGCAAGAGGAAGCCAAGAAAATTTGGGTAAATATCTGTCTTCTTAGTTCTAAGCAACTGTAAACAGAAGGAGTCCTTTGTGATATTACAGAAAATGCAAAACTTTCTAGAGAGATTTCTAAAAATAAGCAATTAGAATACTCAGCCATTGTTAACACTGGGAACTTTAAAAAAAATAGTAGCAAGGATACAACTTGTATCTACTAGTATCTAAGAAGGCTGTCCAATGAGGGCATTGGATTAGATGGTTTTTTAGGTCCCTTTTGGAAGCGACATTCTAGTACACTGGGAGTCTATGAAATTGTTTCCTACTGGCAAATGTTCTTTTCCATTCTTTCCCATAGGTACTCCAAAGAATTTTGGTTTCCTTTTAGTGTGAGAGAGATAGGAGGTGTAGCCTTTTATCTACAGATTAGATATAGCATGCACACAGAGACAGACAGACAGACATAAATGTACTCTGCAAGTATGACAACTTCTACAGAATAACCCATGGCTCAGAATTCTATCTTTACCTGTAAAGATCATCCCCAGAGGTCAAGGGGAAATTAGGGCTTCTGGTTCTTAGCTAGTAGGATGAAGAGACAAAAAGAGGAACTCATCAGGGTTGATACTCAGGCTCTTAGGGAAAGTACTTGCATCTCTAAGGAACCAGAGACAGACAATTTGTTTCCCATAAATCAGCAGTTCCAATACAATAATAACTTCCAGCCACAGCTCTCTTTGCCTCATTATAAGTGTGTGACCCAGAAGTGAAAGGTGTGGCAGGCAGTCATTAATCTCCCTAGCCATGCAGGTTCCCTACAAAGTGATTTAAAGAGAGAGAGGAACTCTTTGGGATACCCTTAAAGCAATGATGCTTCTACATGATTCCAGCCCTGTCCCATTCAGACTGTTTGTATAACATTAGCAGCCCTACTGATGGTGATGACATCAGGACTACTTTCACTCTGTCTTCTTTTCCCCACAAAATTAATTCCCTTTCCTTATCGTAGCCAAATCAAAGTGCTTGATGGGGAAGATGAATATTACAAATCACTGTCTGCTGCGGATTCCATCCCTGAAGAGGACAGCTCCATACACTGTTCCCTGATTTCCTCATCCTCTGGAGGAGAGCCTTTGGCTAAAAGCTGAGCTGTGCTACCTTCCCCTAAATCTGCTGCTGCTGGTAAGAACAATCATTATTAAATCCCTGAACCAGCCTTTAACCTGAAGGCACTGAAATCTCATCAGGGAGTATGTCTCCCCCTTGTTAAGTGACCCACCTTAACAAAGAGACACTGCTGTTTCTAGTACAAACCACCTTAGTCCTGGTATAAACCATTATTTCAGGCTTGACTCAGCAATTTGATGTCACATGGCTAAAGAAGAATGACTTCTCACTGAATGTTGGAATAACCCCTTAGCAAAAAAAAAAAAAAAAATTAAAATCACACACACAATGTATGGCATTACATCATGTCCTGTTTGAGCAGAAACATCTGAAAACACAAGTTTGACTTTCAAAACCACCCAAAAAGAGAGGGGGCAAAGGGAAAATGTTAAAGTCACTAGGAAGACTGGGTCTGGTGTTACAAAATGTGCTCCCTACAAGTGGTATTTCACCACCCTCCAGTTCAAAGCTAACAATCTTGCTCACAGTGCTACTGGCTCCTACCACTGCTCTCTCTGCTCATTAAGTGTTTGCTCTCTAATTGATGAACTGCATTCTCTGTGAGTAAAAGTGAGTTAAGCTGGAAAGACCAAATCAATTGCAGTAACAGAGGAGTGCTGGAGGGAATCATTTAACTGACCACAGCGTTATGGATTGTAAGCCTTAATGCAGGTTTGGAGGTGCACAAAAAGCAAATGTGTAATGGGAGAGGAGGGAATAAGGTGTTTATTTTATTAAGGACTGAGGAGCTCATAGAGTAGTAGACAGCTAACTATCACCAATGGAAAGTAATAATAACTCTCAGGCCACAGTTTGTATTCAAAATTCAGAAATGCTTTATATAGTTCATATTTAGAAATTTTTAAAAATCAGTGTATTTTCAGTGGTAAAGTATCATCTCCCACCCATTCATCATGCAGTTTTTATTAGATTTTATGGCCAGAAAGAACTTGTATTGTCTGAAATAGTTTCAGTCATGTACAACCTTCTCTAATCTTATCTGGATTTGGGATCTCTCTCTCTCTCTCTCTCTCTCTCAAAAATGTGACTTTTGCTCAAATTAACTACTCAGACTATACAGTCATTAATGGTCACTAACTGGTTATGAATCAACCTGACCTAACTGATGAGTTATAAACCAAACCAAACGGCAAGTTAGAGAAGGTAGTGTGGTGGAAAGAGGATCCATCAGACATGATTTCAGAGGAGTAACAGTGTCACTTATATGCCACCTGACTCACTCAGCAAGAGCTGGTGAACTGTAGGTATGGAATGAGGAAGACATCGTCAAAAATGGTAGGTGTGTTGATTTGCTTCCTTTTCCTGTTCTTTGTTATAAGGGAAGATTCTATTTAGTTGGGGGGGGGGGTGGAGTCAGGGATGGGGAAGGAGTGGCAAAGAGTGACTGACTTTTTTTTTTTTTTTAAAGGATATTGGGGCAGCTAGGTGGCGCAGTGGATAGAGCACTGGCCCTGGAGTCAGGAGTACCTGAGTTCAAATCCGGCCTCAGATACTTAACACTTACTAGCTGTGTGACCCTGGGCAAGTCACTTAACCCCAATTGCCTCACTAAAAAAAAACAAAAACAAAAAGGATATTGATTCTAAACATACAAAATGAAAGAGAAGTAGTTTAGAATACAAACATTTTGGGGTTGAGTCCTGTCACTGACAAGCTAAGTCCCTTGATTTCTCTGACTTCAATTTCCTTACCTAGAGGTAGAGTGTCTGGCATAATAGGTGCTTAATAAATGTTTTATGACCATTGACTGACTGACCAACCAACTTCTCTGTAGAATAGGGAAAATAATCCTTGAACCATCCACCTTACACCTATCTTTTTGTGCAAAAGTGCTCAATAAATGTGTGTTGTCACAATTTTATACATACAAACTAGTATGACTGGTATAACCATGTGACCAAGAACACCAGTTATTCAACTGGTGTCAAAACTGTAGTACCCATTTGTATATTTAGACATAATATCCCAGCACCCATCCTTATGCCTCAGTTTGTTTACACAATTATCTCATTATTTGGCATTATGTAAGTTCATTTTGTTGTTTCAGTTATGTCTAACTCTTCATGACTCCATGTGAGTTTTTTCCTTTTTTAAAAATAATATTTCCCCAGTTACATGTAAAGGCAATTTTTAACATTCATTTTAAAATTTTGAATTCCAAATTTTCTCTCACCCTCCTTCACCTCCCCTCTCCCTGAAACAGTAAGTAATTTGATATAGGTCATACATGTTAAATCATGTAAAACATATTATTATATTAATCATATTGTAAAAGAAGACAGACTCTAAGGGGAAAAAAAACTTGGAAAAATCCTGAAAGTGAAAAATAGTATGCTTCAATCTTCATTCAGATTCCATCATATTCTCTGGAGGTGGATAATATTTTCCATCATGAGTCCTTTGGAATTGTCATGGATCATTATATTGCTGAGAATAACCAAGTCATTCACAGTTGTTCATCATATGATATTGTTGTTACTATGTGCATTGTTCTTTTGGTTCTGTTCAATTCACTTTGCATCAGTTTATCTTTGCATCAGTCTTTCCAGATTTTTCTGAAATCAGCCTGCTCATTTCTTATAGCACAGTAATCTTCCATTACAATCATATAACACAACTTTTTCAACTATTCCTCAATTCTTTGCCACTACAAAAAGAAATACTCTAAATATTTTCCTCACTCCCTGTTAGTTTTTTAATCTCTTTGGAATATAGACCTAGTAGTGGTATTTCTGGATTAAAGGGTATGCACAGTTTAATAACTCTTTGGTCAAAGTTCCAAATTGCTTTACAGAAGGGTTGGATCAGTTCACAACCCCATCAATAGTGCATAAATGTCTATTCAGGGCTTTCTTGGCAGAAATACTAGAATGGTTTGCCATTTCCTTCTCCAGCTCATTTTATAGATGAGGAAACTGAGGTAAACAGGGTTAAGTGACCTGCCCAGGGTCACCCAGCAAGTAAGTGTCTGAGGCTGGATTTAAACTCATGAAGATGAGTCTTCCTGTCTTTATCTGTGGATGGAGACCCTGAAGCTGTTTGAGAGGGCATCACAAGGGGAGGGAGCACAGCAAGGCTGGGTTGTAGACCCACCATCTTGTAGCTTCCTATTTTAGCCAATTATTCTACATAACTAGTTGTTAAGATCAATTGTTTCTACCTACTGAAGAAATAAAAATGTCATCAGTGGCCTCTAAATTTAGATGCCCTGAGACAAAGTCCTGATTGCTCCACCCTAATTATGTCAGGGGTGAGGAGGAAATTGAAGCCCAGAGATGACTCGTACTTGGGTAACACGTTGACAGTCACCTAAGCAGTAAATAATAGTGCCGGGATGAGACTTCATTTCAATTAATATTTTTCAAGCATTTGCTATGGACAAGGCACTCTGCTATTTTCAGGGGTGCAAAACCAACATGAAACAGTCCCTGCTCTTGAGGTGTTTTTGTTCTACTTGGGGGAAGTAATAGGCATATATTTTTGTTGTTGTTGAGTCATGTCTGATTCCTCATGACCCCAATTGGGGTTTTCTTGGCAGACATACTAGAGTGGTTTGCCATTTCCTTCTCCAGCTCATTTTACAGATGAGGAAACTGAGGCAAACAGGATTAATTGGTTTGCCCAGGGTGAAACCACCAGTAAGTGTCTGAGGCAGGATTAAAGGATTTCAATTATGGTTTCCCTAACTCCAGGCCTGGTGCTCTATTTCCTGGCAACCTAATCATAACATAAGAGGACAAAGCTAGCAAAGAAGGGCTCAGACAATGGGCTCCAGGAGTTTTTGAGAACAGAGCTTGCACTGATTCCAGGAAGGATTTGGGATGGCTTCGTGGATGAGGTAGCACTGAGCTGACCATTGAAGGGAGGAGAGAGGACTTCTCTAAGGCCAAGATGAAGAGGCAGTGCATCTCTAGCCCAGCAGGCCTGCCTCTGGGGATGGCATGAGGAAGAGAGGTAGAGGATGGCATGTCCACCTTGGGGAATAGCTAGTAGGCTGCATATGGTGGTAAGACTGAAATATAAAGTGTGTGAAGTGAAATAATGTGAGGAACAAAGCTGGAAAGGGAGATTGAGGCTAGATTGTGAAGAAACTTAAATACTAGGATAAGGAGTCTGTAGTTTATCCTAGAAGTAAAGACACCTTGAATTTCTTTTTTTTTAGCAAAGGAATGAGATGGTCAGGTGCTGAAACTTAGGGAAATTATCTTGGCAGCTATGTGAAGGTTTGATTAGAAAGGAAAGACCAGGGGGCAGCTAGGTGGCGAAGTAGATAGAGCACCAGCCCTGGAGTCAGGAGGACCTGAGTTCAAATGGGGCCTCAGACACTTGACACTTACTAGCTGTGTGACCCTGGGCAAGTCACTTAACCCTCATTGTCCCACCAAAAAAAAAAGAAAAGAAAGCCTAGAAGAAAGAAGATTAATTGGGATCTAATTAGAGAGTTTAAATGAGAAGTAATGAAGGCTGAACTGAGGTGGTGAGCTTATGAGTGGACAGAAAGAAATAGATGAGTAATGTGTAAGTAGATATGGCAAGGACACAACTTATTAGACATAAGGGAGGAAGTATTGTGGTATAGAGGAAAGAACACTAGCTCTAAATTCAAATCCCACTTAGGACACTTCTTTTTTTTTTTTAGTGAGGCAATTGGGGTTAAGTGACTTGCCCAGGGTCACACAGCTAGTAAGTGTCAAGTGTCTGAGGCCAGATTTGAACTCAGCACCTCCTGAATCCAGGGCCAGTGCTCTATCCACTGAGACACCTAGCTTCCCCCTAGGACACTTACTATGGACATGACCCTGAGCAACTTGTGGTGCCTCCTCGGACTTCCGTTTTCTCATCTATAAAATGGAAGAGTTGAGCTAGTTTCTTTGTAGCTCAAGATCACCCTGTGATGAGGGAAAGAGAAGAATCAGTGATGCCTCCAAGGTTATGAACCTGAGTGACTAAGAGGAAACCAGGTCTTTTGACTCTAGATCCACTGCTCTTACCACTACCCAACCCTCTCTATTCACCTGTTTCAGTAGTGTGGCATCAACTAAGGTTTATCATTCACCTGTAGATGATGCTACTGAAGCCAGTTGTTCTTCAAGGCACACCTTGCTTCTGGGCAGAGTAGGAAACTACCTATGTGGGGTAAACAACCCCCCCCACAAAAATCTCACACACCCCAAGAAAAACACCCCTAAAAAATCTGTTCCACTGGATATGTTACCAGTGCCTAAAATTACCATGTTATTCCTTTAAGTTCTGGTGTCTACCTCAGTGTTTTTTGAATGCTGAATAATATTTATGAATTTTACTTGAAGCCACTAAATACTACTGCTCTAACAACCACAATAACCACCACCACAATAATAATAATAATAATAACCATATAATAAAAGTAAAGATCTCAAAATATTCTTTAGAATTCAACAAATTATATGTACTGGAACCAGATCATTATCACAAATAGAACTATCTCCCACAATCGTCCCAGTATAATATTGAAATTTAAGATCATATTTAATAGATGTAGCTGCACCAAATATTCCTAATTCCCAAGTTACACAGACTAAAAGGGTTTCAAAATATAGAGAAATCTCTAGCAGAAGAAAGAAAAAGGTGGGGAGAGGATGAAATATGACTCTTCCCCATTGTCCTTTCTGCTGCTCTTGTTCCAAAGTTGCTTCCATCAAGCCTACAGAAAATGAGCTGACATCCAAATACTTTTATTCAATTACAAAAAAGCCATTTTTTCCATTTGTTAAAATAGGTCACAAAGCATTAAAAATAAAACAGCAATAGTAGAATAGTGACTTGTTCCAGAACTGTTCCTATCTGAACTCCATTGAAAAAAAGATGAAAAGAGAGATGAATAACATTAATATTAATACACCTACATATGGTGCTTTTCAGCTTATTAAATGCTTTCTCTCAAAAATACTGTGAAGTAGCTAATATGATTGTTACAATTCCCATTTTGCAGGTGAGTAAACCAAGGCTCAGAGACTAAACAATTCTAAATGAAATATGGTAAAACAAAAAACTTCTCAGTTAGAGCTATATGAGACTTTAAGAATGAATTCATTTTTCACATTAGCTAATTGCTAAAAAAAAAAAAAACATTTAGGATGTTTAAGTTTTGCTCTGAAAAGATATAAAAGAAAAACCCAGAGTATGAGGCACTATTAGGAGCAGTGCAGAGGATGATAGAACACAGAAGTGGGGCCTATGGGCAGTCAGTAAACATTAGGTGTCTATCCTCAAAGGAAGATGGGATAATTGAAAGAGAGAGGGGAAGATTAAGGCAACAATGAAGATAAACATCACCCACTACCCAATTTTGCATAGGATCAATTCTGTTTCATCTATGACTGCAACTACAGGAATACCATAAATCAAGATTAAACTTGGCAGAAATACTAGAGCAGTTTGCCATTTCCTTCTCCAGCTCATTTTACAGATGAGGAAACTGAGGCAAACAGGGTTAAGTGACTTGCCTAGGGTCACACAAGTGTCTGAGGTCAGATTTCAACTCAGGAATATGAGTCTTCCTGACTCCAGGCCCATCACTCTATCCATTGTACTACCTAGATGCTTTAGCAGGTTTTATGAATATGAGAGCAAACATCTGGATATTTACTTTTAAATATCTGAGTTACTGACCATACATGAAAATGTTTTGTTCAGAATTTTTCAAAATAAAATCATAGAATTTTACTGTTTTAAGGGATGTAGAAGTTATCTAGTCAACCTTTCCATACAATTCAGGAATCTTTTACAGCATCCTTGACAGTTGAACAACTAGCCTCTGTTTAAATACTCCCTGCCTTAAATCCCACAATCCCGTGACTTCTAATGAAAGGGAATTCACTACCACCAAAAGTAACTTTTTTCATTGTTGGATACCTCTAATTGTTAACAAATTATTTCTTTATATTGAGCCAAAATCTGCCCCATTGTAACTTCCACCCAATCATCCAAATTGATAGCTCTCATGTCTCCCTTACTGCCTTCTCTTCTTTAGGCTCAACACCCTCTATTGTCCACCTAGTCTTCCTGTGACACAGTTTCTAGACCCTTCACTATCCTAAATATCATCCTATAGATGCCCTCTTGTTTAGCAGTTATCTCTATTAAAATGCAATGTCTAGTATAAAATACGATTGTCCAGATGTTGCCTTTCAGACTAGTGTAAAGTACAAAAAAAGTATTACCTTCTGTAATCTCTGTATGTTTAAACTTCTGCTAATGCAGCCTAAGGTTGTGTGTGTGTGTGTGTGTGTGTGTGTGTGTTTATAAGATACAGCAGAGTGCCAAACTTGGAGTCAGGAACTTAGGGGACCTAAGTTGAAATTCAGTCTCACTTATTTACTAGCTATGTGACCCGAACAAGTCACTTAACTCTGTTGTCCTCCGGGAAAGAAAATATTTAGGAATCTGATCATTTTTTAAAACCATCGGGCCTAAGTATAAAGGGCAGCTAGGTGGTGCAGTAGATGGAGCACTTAGCTTAAAATCAGGAAGATCATCTTTATGAATTCAAATCCAGCCTTAGACACTTTTTAGCTGTGTTAACCTGGGCAAATCACTTAACCCTGTTTCCTCAGTTTCCTCATCTGTAAAATGAGCTGGAGAAAGAAATGACAAACCACTTCAGTATTTCTGCCAAGAAAACTCCAAATGGGGTCACAAAAGAATTGGACATGACTGAAAAATGACTGAAAAGACACATCATACTGTGCATTCATATTTAGTCAAATAAAATTCACAGACCTTTGACATATGACCTGCTAAACCAAATCTCTTCTGCATTTGTGCAATTAATCACTTTGGCCAAAGTGTATGATTTTACACTTATCCTTGTCAAGTTTTGTCTTATTTAGCTTTATCCCACCATGAGTTTTCCATTAATTCTAGCAGTTTCTTGGCTTCTCCTTCATAATCTGCCCTGACTATGGTCACATCCATTCCAGATGCATGTGAATTGGGGGCAATATTCTTTAGCCTGCTGAGGTCATTTTGAACTTTATTCTTTCATCTAGTATATTAGTTACACCTTCCAATTTGCTTTCATTTGCAAATATAATAAACATGTCATCAATATCTTTCTATAATTTGGTAATAAAATTTTGAACAGGACAGGTCCATGATTACACAGGTATTGTTTGACTGTTGCATAACCAATGATCCTTTCCTTCCTGTAAATATATAATGAAATAGCCTTTCACTTTAGGTTATATTATTCCCCCCCCCAACCCCCACCATACATTCTTAGTGTTAGTCTCCTTCATTTTCTCTTTCATGATTCAATGAGGCACAATAAAATTAAATCATACCCATGCATTTACCAATTCTTAGCAACTGAAACTTTCCCTTTGATCCTAAAAAAATGGAAAGGAAATCTTAAGCAATTGAAAGATTTCCCCTTCCCTTCAGCTGTCCCATCATTGCTGATGTCCTTTTGACTTCATTTTGGCTTAGCTTATTTGATCTTCCTACTTATCTTTACAACTTCTCCTCAGATAACACTAGACAAGCAGCCTGTGTCAATAATTTTTCAGCTTAATATGCTATGCCTACTTAAGAACTGAGCTTCAACTCCAAATTTCCAGAAGAAATACCCTTTGCACTGTGTTACCCATTAGTGACAGCCAATTTTACATGGAAAGACTTGAACTCACAGATGGCCAATGACATGAGAGCAACATCAACTATTTATGTCACAAGACTCATGACCTGTATGTAATTGTCTGCTACAGATCATTGGCATTTTTAGCCATTCGTAAATTCTCAGATTTCTCCCCTGAAGCAGACCAAAAAAATGTTGCTATCTATTTGAATTGTCCCTTTCCAGACATAAAAAAGATGACAGGTCAGAGCCATAGACTGTGTTTAGACTTAGAACCCAACATAGCTTTACAGGAAAAAGTTTGACCAAAGAATCAATGATTTAGTTTGTTACTCAAAACAAAACAAGCAAGCAAAAAAAAGATATTAGTGTAACCCATATAAAGACTATGGGGGTCCTCATCCCACTCCCACTCAAACTGATGAGTCCCAAAAGAGCTGGCTGGCTACTTCTCTCCTTCATTGTTCTAGGGATATCCCTGTGGAGCAGGAACGTTTTCCCAGTTTGAGTCTTCCTGTTCTAACATGCTTTCCCTAGTATCAATCAACACTTATAGTTTATATCTCCTATATATAATTGATTAACTTGGTGAATAGTGCCCCAAGATCAATTACTCCATTAACATAAATTAGCTCTTATAAAAGTACTTACAGGGGGCAGCTTGGTGGCACAGTGGATAAAGCACCGGCCCTGGATTCAGGGGGACCTGAGTTCAAATCTGGCCTCAGACACTTGACTCTGTGACCCTGAGCAAGTCATTTAATCCCCATTGCCCTGCCAAAAAAAAAAAAGTATACTTACAGAGATGACATAGGAAGAATATTGGTTACCAAGCATTTCCCCAATACTGCCCCTCCCATCCCACCCCACTCCACCCTAAGGAGAATGAACTCAAACTTAAAGCAATGTGTCTTAATTGCTGGATAACTAGATAGGACATAGCACCTTGGTATTTATTGGTCCATACCTGGGACCTGTCCTGTAGATTGGTTCTGCAATAGGTGCTACATAGGAGATATGCTTTTTACCAGGCTTGGATGCAGGCACACTTGGTTATAGACTCCATTTCCTATACCTCTGATGGCTCATTCTTTTGACCTTTAGAAGTTCACAAGACATAGCTGTTTCTAATACTTCTTCACCTGAAAGAAGAGACACAGCAGAGACAGAAGCAACAGCACGACCATGTCTTCATGAACCTTGGTTTAGCTTCTTACTCTGAAGTAGAGAGCAGAACCCTCCATTACAAATGCCCAGAATCAGGCTTACCACAGTCCACGTGGGCAATTGCATCAGGCAGAGCACACTGTTGGATGACCCTGAGGATTAGGCTCTTGTCAACTCATCTCCCTTTAAGTTCATATATAACTAGGAATGGTGATAAAAAAGACTCAAGGTCTTTCTCCCCATCCAGAGGCTTACAGCATTTCATCCTCCTTTACTAAAGCACAGCTAGGGAAAGAGAGGAAATGGTCACAGGGACCTTTGAATGCACACCTAGTTTTACTTAGCAGCCAATTAAAAGTTCCCTCTTGGCCACGTAGGAAACAATCATAAAATACTTACACATACTCTGAAGTGAAGAATGACACCCTTCATTACACATGCCCAGAATCAGGATAACCACAGTCCATGTGGGTAATTGTGTCAGGCAAAGCAAACTGTGGATACCCCTGAGGACTAGGCTCTCATTGACCTGTCTCCCAGTACATTCATATATAACCAATAGTACAGAATGTGGCAACTAAGAATATTAATAAAATAAATTTTAAAATACTTGTCAACTGTGAGGTCATCCTGTTGACCATGTTTTGATGGGATGGAGATGGAGCTATGGAGGAAGACAGGAGCAAAGATAATAAAAAGGATACTAACCTTGGCACTAATCATACTTGGAGAACAATTCAACTCAACAAATTTCTAATTACTTATGTAATCTAGCATGTAATGGACCCCCTTGTGGAGGATTTTTAGAAGAACAAGAATTACATGAGATGAGAATACATCAATGAGTTGCAACCTATACAAATGAAAGATCCATGTACTTATAAAACATGTAGTGTAGACATTTCCCAATTGATAAATGGTTAAAGTATACGAACAGGTGATTTTCTAAGAAATAAATTGAAGATATAAATAACAATCAAATATGAAAAGTACTTTACATTCTTAATAGAGAAATACATACTAAAGCATCTTTAAGGTTCCACTTTAAACCCATTAGATAGACAAAGTTGACCCCATAAAAGAGAATGACAAATATTTGTGGGGCCATGGTAAAATAGACACTCCACTGTTGGTGGAGCTGTGAATTGGTACTGATAGTCATTCTGGAAAGTATTTTGGGACAATGTCGCAAAAGTTATTAAACTTTACATACCTTTGACCAAGCAATACTACTAAATAGTACTAAATAATACCTCAGAAAAATCAAGCAAAGAATAACAGTATCTATACATACAAAAATATTTATAACAGCTGTTTTCTGAAGGAAATAACTAGAAACTAAGGGGATGTCCATCAGTTGGGGAATGGCTGAACAAATAAAGTATATGAATATAACAGAACTTCATCATGCCCTGAGAGAAACCTGAGAAAACTTGTATGAACTGGGAATGGCTATTTATTTTGCTTGGCTATGTATATATGTTACAAGCATTTTTTCCCAATTGGTGGAAGGAAAGGAAAGAAGTACTTGTTAAGGGGGAGTGGGGTGGAGGAGTAAAGCCATTTAAAATAAATACAAAGGGCAAGCTACTGTGCTAGGGATACGAAGATGAGAAGCAGCATAGTCCCTGCCCTTAAATTGTTGATAAGCTAATAAGAGTAAGAGAGAGGCTACAGAGAAACAAGACAAGAGATATGGAAAACAGGATCATATGTCCTTTCAGGGTCCCAACTTCAACTATATAGACCTTTAAATGTTCATGAAGTTCACTGATCTAGAGCTGAAAGAGACCTCAGAAGCCATCTAGTCTGACTCCTTTCATTTTATGGGTTGGGAAACTGTGACCCAAAGAAATTCAGTGATTTGTCCCAAAATCACACAGGGATTGGGTGTCAAGGGTGAGATTTGAACCAAGGTCCTCACAATCCAAAACCAGTATTCTTTTCACATTCCCGGACTTCCCAGGCTAACTCTCCCAGTTAGGGAGTTGCTCCTTCTGGAGCCACTTTGTAAAATACTTTTATAGTTATTGGGAAGTTTTTCCTTGTATGGAGCTGAAATATGCCTCTCTGCAATCTCCACCCAGTGTTCTGTTCTTTAAGCCAATTAAAATGAGTTTAATCCTTCCAGTGTCTACTTTGACAACTATTTCATCTCTATTGGTTAGAGTAGGGTCAAGAATGCCTGTTCCCCTCATCCTTTACTCCTTTTCAACTCAATTTTACTTTGCTTTCAGTTCCAAATACTTTCTCTCCTTCTCCCCCACCCATTAACATAGCAATAAAAATAAAACCATTACAAGAATGTATAGGCACATAAAACAAATGTCCATATTAGCTGTGTTCTAAGAAAATGAAAAGAATAGAAGACAGTAAGCTTCACTATTCATGCTAAGTCTATCCACTCTCTATGTGGAGAAAGGGAGCATGTTTCATTATGAGTTCTTTAGAACTATGATTGGCCATTGTGTTGATCAGAGTTGCTAAGTCCTTCAAAGTTGATTGTCTTTACCATATTGCTGTTGCTATAGAAATTATTCTCCTGGTTCTACTCAATTCATTTTGCATTAGTTCATACAGGTCTTCCCAGGTTTCTCTGAAACCATCCCTTTCAACATTTCTTCGAGCACAATAATATTCTATCATCCTTCATAAACCACAACAGATTCAGCCATTCCCCAATTAATGAGCATCCCCTCGGTTTCCATTACTTTGCTACCACAAAAAGAGCTGCTTCAAATATTTTTGTAGCATGTTTCTTCACTTTTTAAAGGATGAAATTATCAGCAAGACAAGTGAAGAAAATCCCAGATGCTCTGCTTTTAGCAGAGATATTTCCAGCACATGTCCAAAATAATAGAAGTTCTTCATCACCACTCTATCCTGCCTTGGCATCAGATTTGTGATCTGATTTTGGAACTCAGCATTCAATTTCTCCCTTTGGCTGAGCAGTATTTCATAGACCACTGCCACAATAGTTCTTCAGTTTATCTCACCATCAATCCTCACCCAAATACTTTCTACTGCACTGACCCTTCTGGTTAGTGGATTCCCTCACAGTAGTATTTCCTTTTGCCCGTACTTATATATCATGAAAAGATATTTAGACTCAAGTAAAAGTAGGATCACTTTAAAGTCATCTAACAATTCTCCATGAAATAGATTATCTTTTAGTATTTTGTTTTTCATATATTGGCTGGAGAGAAAAGCCTTCTCATTTCTCCTTTCTCTCTCCTCTCCTCCTACTCCCTCCCTCCCTCCCTCTCTCTCTCTCTCTCTCTCTCTCTCTCTCTCTCTCTCTCTCTCTCTCTCTCTCTCTCTCTCTCTCTCATCTCTTCTCCCTATCTCTCATCTCTTCTCCCTGTCTCTCATCTTCCCCCCCTCTCTTCTATTTCCTCTCTCTCCTCTTTTTTTCATCCTTAGAGCTGAGATTATATATAGGCAACTACTTGAAATACAACACACTGAGAAACTTTTTAGCACTGCTTTTATAGATATATATTTTTTCCCATTAACAAACATTTATTGAGTACTCACCATGGAAAAGTATTAAGTTGGGCTCTTGGGATAGAAAGAAAAACAAGCATTCTACTGGGGGGAAGGGACAAGGATTCAAAGTGTATGTAGATAAATTAAGTACAAATATATATACAGAGTAATATAAGTAAATTTAAGAGGTAG
Organism: Dromiciops gliroides; assembly: GCF_019393635.1. Lineage (NCBI taxonomy): Eukaryota > Metazoa > Chordata > Mammalia > Microbiotheria > Microbiotheriidae > Dromiciops > Dromiciops gliroides. Next base: position 443,818,922 of record NC_057863.1, on the reverse strand, counting down.
TGATTACTAAGTTTGGTGAGGGAATGGGGAACATGAATCAAGAAAGGCCTTGTATAGGTGGAAGAAATGCACATATTTGTGACGCAAAAATTTTTCTCACTCTTTGATGCATAAATATTTTATCATATGTTACTACAAAGCCTCAAAGATTCCAATTATGTCATTATGAACACAAAAAGATAAATAAAAGTAAAACAAGTTTTCAACCTTATCTAAGCATACAAATGCCTTGACTCTGTCCACACCCCTCCCTTCTCTTGCTCATCTCCTTTACCATCTCCCTTCCCTCCATAGTTGACTCTATTGAGAGAGTGTCACGGAACTCTAAAATACCTATACTAGGATTTAGTAGACAAACCCTTATCAACAATGACAATACTTCAGATAGAATCTGTTTGATCAGTTTTCAAGGATGTTGTAGGAGAAATTCCTACATTGCATAATAGATTGGATTGAATGACCTAAAAAGTCCCTTCCAACTTTCATTGAACCTTGAGAGGAGACACATAAACATAAAGTAATAACTAATACTATTGATCAGTATAGGAGAAGTACCAAAAGATGCATGAAAATAATCACTATAGGATTTGAGCAGGAAGAAGAAAGATTGAGCTAGGAAATGCTCAGAGAAGGCTTCAAGAAAGAGATGGGGTGTGAGCAAAACCTTGAAAGATTGATGAGATTTAGAGAGGTAGAGAGAAAAAAGGAGGATATTTCAGGAAATGGAGCAACATGCAATAAGTCCCCAAAGAGAAAAGTTTGTTTGGTGAGTAGGCCAGTGCTTTGGGCCAGGTCTGACTTAGGCCATTCTGGTGGTTTAGGGTTAGGATTGGTAACAAATGATATATTTACTGGCCATCTCACAATTACTAAAAGTTTAACTATCCTTGGGTGAAAAAAGGTTCAGCAAGGATACAGCACTGATTTCAGCTGGGTGCAGCTCACCTGCCTCTGCATTTGCCCTGGTGTTACACCCATCAGGAGCATGAGTCAAGCATGATGAATATTATATTCTGTTCCTCTGGCCTTGTTCTCTTGTACTATGTAACCAAGAAGCTGTGTCACCAGTTTGAATCTGAATCCCCTTGGACCAGTTAAGCTTCGAGGATGGTTTCATGACATTTCAAGGGAAAACTAGCCTACTCTGGATGGGGGCGATGTTACTCCTATGACAATCAGAAGGTTTGGGAGAGAAATAATAGGCCAGAGCCAAGTTGTGAAGGATTTTGAATTCAGGTCATTTGAGTCTTTTTTCATTCATGTCTGACAAGGATAATCCCATGTTCTAGGAGCCAGGTCTCTTCTAAGAAGGATACTTCAGTTATTAAATTAGTAAATATCTCTATATTTCTCTCTAAATATAGATATAGATATACATTAGTACATTTATTAAAAGCCTGTGATGTGCTAAATACTATGGATATGACAGAAGTGACACAGTCCCAGCCCTTTCATTTTAGTTGGAGAGAACATGTACATATATAGGCATATATGTAATATAAATAAGTACAAGATCATTTGGAGGGGGGGTTCACTAGCAACTGTGGCAATCAGGAAAGGGTTCATAGAGAAGGCAATTTTTGAGCTGAGCCTTGAAGGAAAAGAATGATAAGATTCCAGCCTTGAAGGAAAAGAATGATAAGATTCAGGAGTGAGGAGGAAGTGCATTCTAGGCATGGGGCACAACTGGTACAAAGGCAAGGAGATGGGAAATGGAGTGCTCTATATGACAAGGGTTGTCAGACATAGCTAAGTGTGGTGAGTGACAGGGAGAAGTTGCAACCGCAGTTTCAAACCTTGATGACTAGAAGAGTGGTGGTACCCTTCACAGAAATAGTAACATTCAGAAGAGGGATGAATTTGGGGGGAAGGGTGAGGTGTGTTTTAGATATGTTGAGTTTGAGATGCCTAGAGGACATCTAGTTGGAAACATCCAATAGACAGTTGGAGACACAGGTCTGGAGCTCAAGATAGAGGCTAGGGCTGGATACACAGATCTGGCAGTCTTCTGCTTAGGGATGATAATTCAACCCATGGGAGCTGATGAAAGAGTATAGAGACAGCAGAAAAGAGGGCCAGGACAGAGCTTTGGGATACACCTTCAGTTAGGGTCCATGGTATAAATGATGATACAGCAAAAGAGACTGAGAAGGAGCTGTCAGACAGGTAGAAGAACCCAGAGAGAATAATATATGAGAACAAGAATGGGTGGGAGAGAAGAGAGAGAGAGAGAGAAACAAAAAACAAAAAAAAATTATTGTAATTTTTCTCCCAATTCTGTGTTTGATTTAACTTCCTGTTTTGTGAGTCTGTGACAGTGTTATTTCCTTCAGGGTAAATGTTCCTAGAAGGCAATGCCAAATCCATTTCAAATTAATCTCTGTCTAGCACAATGCCATGTACATAGCAGAGTTAATAATTGTGTTTTCCAGTTCTAAAGCACTTTGTATATTGAGAAGTTTATAAATGCAATGTAATGATGATAAGTGCAGGGGTGATCTGAACTCTGTAAGAGAGGAAAGAGAAAGAAGAGAGGCTCTGTGTGAAGAAAAAGAGAAATGGGGGCAGCTAGATGGCGCAGTGGATAGAGCACCGGCCCTGGAGTCAGGAGTACCTGAGTTCAAGTCTGGCCTCAGACACTTAACACTGACTAGCTGTGTGACCCTGGGCAAGTCACTTAACTCCAATTGCCTCACTAAAAAAAGAAAAGGAAAGAAAAGAAAAGAAAAAGAGAAATGATGCAGAAACAAAAAGGAGGGGGAGCAAAAACCTGGATTTTGGAGATGCTACTAGAGCAACAATAGCTTTGTATATTTAGGACAATGAGTGGCATCCAAACTATTATTCAAATGCAGAAAAGTTTCTAGTCACTTTGGATTGAACAGAGTGGAAATGGATAATGAGGTTGTTTAAAGTAAGCTTGCAAAGGTAGGGGCCCAAGTTACTCTGAAGGAAGAAGACATTAGTTAACTCCAGGAGAACTAGATTTGAGTTACATGGAAGGATAAGAGTAGGGGAAGATGGGCAGAAGAAAGAGGGAAAAATAAAAGATAATTCAGAATATATGTGAAATATTATCTATGTTACATTCCCTGCCTCTTGAATCTTGTTTCCCACCCCTTCCTTATGTGTATATTTTATAATAACCGCTTTGTGGAAATAATTGTTCTCCAACGAAAGCAACCAGTTAATGGGAAAATAAGTGTCAATTATTCATTGGCAATTTTTTTCTCTATGGTAAAAGAAAAATTGGAGAAAATAAATTAGAAATTGTATGAGTGGACTTAGGAGAAGTTACTTATTGGTAAATGACAACAGAAGCAGAGTCTAAGAAATTAAAACCCCAAAAGACTTTCAAGTATCCAAAGGGAATAGTATCTTATTGTAAGATAATTATATTATTTCTGTCTTATCTAAGGAAAAAATTGTATATGGGTATGTGTGCATGAATATGAAAAGCCTAAAGTATAAAATGTGAAATCTTTTTTATCATAAAAGTATTTTATTATTTTCCAGTTACATGTAAAGATAGTTTTCAATATTTTTCCCATAAGATTTTTAGTTCCAAATATTTTTGCACCCTCCCTCCCTTTCCTCCTCCTTCCCCCAGACAGAAAGCAATCTGATATAGATTATATATGTTATAATCACATTAAACATATTTCTGCATTACTCATGTTGTAAAAGAAGAATCAGAACACAAGATAAAAACCTCAATAAAGAAAAAAAGTAGAAACAGTATGGTTCAATCTACATTCAGAATCCATAGTTCTTTTTTCTGGATGTGGAGAACATTTTCCATCATGAGTTCTTTGAAACTGTCTTGGATCATTGCACTGCTGAGAAGAACCAAGTCTATCACAGTTGATCATTAGACAATGTTGCTGTTGCTCTGTACAATGTTCTCCTGGTTCTGCTCACTTCACTCAGTATCAGTCCACTTAAGTCTTTCCAGGTTTTTCTGAGATCTGCCTGCTCATTATTTCTTATAGCACAATAGTATTCCATTACATTCATATATCACAACTTGTTCAGCCGTTCTGCAATTGATGGGCATTCCCTCAATTTCCAGTTCTTTGCCACCACCAAGAAAGCTGCTATAAATATTTTTGTACATGTGCTTCCTTTTCCCTTTCCTATGATCTCTTTGAGATACAGACCTAGTAGTGGTATTACTGGGTCAAAGGGTATGCACGGTTCTATAACCCTTTGAGTATAGTTCCAAATTGCTTATCAGAATGGCTGGATCACTGCACAACTCCATCAACAATGCATTAGTGTTCCAATTTTTCCACAACTTCTCCAACATTTATTATTTTCCTTCTTTGTCATATTAGCCAATATGATAGGTGTGAGGTAGTACCTCAGAATTGTTTTAATTTGCATTTCACTAATCAATAGTGATATAGAGCATTTTTCATATGGCAATAGCTAGCTTTTATTTCTTCATCTGAAAACTGCCTCTTCATATCCTTTGACCATTTCTCAATTGGGGAATGACTTGCATTCTTATAAATAAAATGTGAAATCTTAAAGGACCTTAGAGATTATAGGAGTTGTAGCTGGAGATAATTTATTCCATTTTGTAAATGAGGAAACTGATGTCATAAAGGTGATGATATTTGCCCAAGTTTATGACTGGTAACATTCTGAAATGCTAATTGAATAACTTCCCCTTTCTATTACCGCAAAAGGAAAATATCTTTGCACGTGGGCAGAAAGAGCACCATGGATGTTTGGAAACAATTCTTCATGAGAGTGAAGGGAAACCCTAACACAGAGAGCCTAAAACAGTGCCTAATTTTTTAAAAATATTTTTACTTGGCATTGGGATGCATTTTGCTTCTTAGTTTTGAATGTGGGCATAACGTGTTCTGAGAACACACAGGACTTCTGACTAAGTTCATCAATCAAGAGGTATGTGTTGATTAGAGCAGATGCTCCAAATGGATTTATTGATCAAAGCATAAGCTCCACATGGATATGCAATATAAAAATCAAAGTTCATTTCCTAAAAGCATCTGGGAAGGGTGAAAGGAGGCACCTTTCACAATTATGGCTAAGGGAAGGATAGATGCTTAAGTAAGGGACAGAGGAGATCATACAAGACAAAGTAAATTATTTCTTTCAAATGAAATGTCAAATCTTTTTCAAGATCAAAATCAATGCAGCTAAAAATAGGAAGAGAAATTATCAAGAGGGGAAAAAATCCTTGCATGAAATATCACAGATAAACCATTCCCTAATAAATTACTGGTCAAAGCATATTAACAAATAGTTTTCAAAAGAAGAATTACAAATTTATCACACCTATTTGGAGGATTGCTCCAGATCACTAAAAATAAAAGAAAAGACAATTTTGAAGTTTCACATCAGGCACATAAGCCTGGCCAAAAAAAAATGCCAAAAGATGGAAATAATACTGGGGGAAGCAGGGCTATGGGAAAACAGGTAGACTAATACACAGTTGAAGTAGATAAAGCACCAGCCCTGGATTCAAGAGGACCTGCATTCAAAACTGGCCTCAGACACTTGGCACTTACTAGCTGTGTGACCCTGGGCAAGTCACTTAATCCTCATTGCTCCACAAAAAAAAAAAAAAATATATATATATATATATATATATATATATATATAGAGAGAGAGAGAGAGAGAGAGAGAGAGAGAGAGAGAGAGAGAGAGAGAGTTGGTGGATCTGTGAATTGGTTCAACCATACTGTAAAACAATTTTGAATTATGTGAGAAAAGTCATTAAACTCTCAATTTTATTTGGTCCAGAGTCTCACTACTTGGCATATAACCCAAGAGAGTAAAAAAAAGATAAATAAATATAAAAATAATTTTTAAAGATTTAAAATAAATATAAAAATGAAGGCCCCATATCTACTAAAATGTTTCAGATATTCATAGCAGCATTTTTTAATATACTAGGAAAAAATTGGAAACAAAATGGATGCCCATCAATTGGGAGATGGCTGAACAAACTGTGCTATTATGCATATTACTTTAGTAAAAGTTATCATACCGTAAGAAATAACAAATGTTCATAGTAATGTGGAAAGACTTGTATGGACTAATAAGTGTCTGAGGCCAGATTTAACTGGGGTTTTCCTAACTCCAAGCCCAGCCTTCTAGACACCTAACAGCCTCATGGGTAAACAAAGGTTAAAGGATATGCCCAAGTTCACACAGCTAGTAAGTGTATGAGGCCAGATTTGAACTCAGGTCTTCATGACTCCAGGCCCAGAGTTCTCTTCACTGAGCCATCTAGTTGCCTCTAGAATAAAAGCATACAAGAACAGAATAACAAGGAGGTTGTTTAGAGACAGTGGTTTACACAATTAATCGATAGATGAAAATAGGCTATAAAAGTGCAATGCCTTCAGAGAAGGGTGAGACCACCGCATGGCACCAGGTTTTGTTAAGAAAGTTGGACATAAGCTAGGGCTTGAAGACTGTAGGATTTGGATGAAGAGGGGGGATCATTAGATTCTTAAGCCCCATATGGGGTTATGCAACTGAACGTGAGGGTAGCAAAAAATTTGGCAACAGTAAAAGCTTATGCATACCTATTTTATGTACCTGTATAGCCGGGGTCACATAAAAATTTCTCAGGCAAAGAGGGGTCGCAAGTGGAAAAAGTTTAAGAAGCCCTGGACTAGATGATGGAGGCAAGAGGAAAAGGACTACACTATATGTTATCACTTTGGGCAGTTGTGGTAGATGGGATAAGAAAGGTAAGCTGGAACAGAATGGAAAACCATTGAACACTAGATAGAGTTTTCATGTTAGCTTTTGGACTAATGCAATGCTGGGGAGGAAAGGCTGTTGGTGTCCAAGGTTGGGGAGCAGAAAGGGAAGTGGTATGAAAGATAGAGTCTGTCAGAAGCTGGGACTCTATCTTGCCTCTATTTTCCCCTCATTCTGTGCTGCCCAGTATCAGCAGGAATATGCTGAACACCAGCCTAAAGGGAAACTACCTCCCCACCCTTGCCCCAGCTACTACCTCTTGTCTTCTTTCTTTCTAATTTGAATATTCTCTGGGAAAGAAAATATTTAGGAACATGATCATTTTTCTTGATAATTGAATCTAAGTATGAAGGGCAGCTATGTGGCACAGTGGATAGAGCACTGGGTAGAAAATCAGGAAGACTCATCTTCATGAATTCAAATCTGACACTGAATAGCTGTGTGACCCTGGGCAAGTCACTTAACCCTGTTTGTTTCAGTTCCTCATCTTTAGAATGAGCTGGAAAAGTAAATGGCAAACTACTCCAGTATCTTTGCCAAGAAAACCCTAAAAATGGGGTCAGGAAGAGTCAGACACAACTGAAAACTACTGAACAACAACAAATAAGAGATAGTTGTAGAATGTATATGAATGCTTAAAATCAAGAAACAAGGTGTCTATTACATATTATCATGCCTTTCTAGAAGTAGGCTCCCCTTCATCTTGCACATGGAAATATACTTGTAAAGAAGCCTGACTGTATGTCCTCCATAGCATCCATCATCACATGTCACAGGCTCTAAAGGTTGAAAGGGACCCAAAAGTCTATCTAGTCCAGCTTGTAGCTGACCAAGATTCCTTTCTATATCCCCAGTAAAGTCATCCAGCTCTGCCTGAAAATGTGCAGTGAGTAAGCATACTCAATTCATGAGAGCTCTGATGCTCAGCGGGTACATAATGATGGGGCAACTTGGGCAAGGGAGTATTGCTCAGCTGACTCAACCCAAGGTCCTCAATGCTCATCTTTGTTGGTTATCCTTCTCTTCTATGCTGAACATCTCCTTGCTTCCAACCTGCCTGCACTACCTTGGGACTTCTCTGATTCTTGCCCCTGGGTCAGATACTTTATCTCTCCCCTCCTTTAGAGCTTCCTTTTAGATGCTGTCTGCCCTACCACCACCACTTCTACTAGACTGTAAGCTCCTGGAGGGCAGGGACTGTCTTTCTTTTTCATATTTGTATCACCATGGCTTAGTACATTGCCTATCACACAGCAGGCACTTAATAAATGTTTATTGACTGACTAATTGTTAGGAAGTTTCTCTTTACTTCAAGCCGAATTCTGCCTCTCTGCCACATGTAACTCCTAATTCTGTCCTCTGGAGCCAAATAGAATAAGTCTGATCCACAACCTTCAAATACCTGAAAACAGCTATGATACCTACCCCCTACATCTTTTCTTCTCCAGATTTGATACCTCAAGTTCCTTCAGCCAATCCTTATGTGGCATGTTCATCAGAGATTTGCTGGTAAGTGTTTAACAACAGGCTTTCTGGGGGGGAAAGTGCCTATGATAAATATATAATTTTGTTTTTGTGGGGCAATGGGGGTTAAGTGACTTGCCCAGGGTCACACAGCTAGTAAGTGTCAAGTGTCTGAGGCCGGATTTGAACCCAGGTACTCCTGAATCCAGGGCCAGTGCTTTATCCACTGCGCCACCTAGCCGCCCCCCTATGATATATTTTTAAGTTCAATCTGCATTAACAATATTTTCTCCATAATTATCTTAAGCCTACACAATCAGTGAAACAACAAACCAAGCCCTCATTTGTGGATTTCCAAAGATTTGTGAGATAGATCCAGCATGCTTTTTCATATTTTCTGATTCTTTTAGCATACAGATTGCCCTCTCGTGGATGTGCTATTCTGTCTTGTCTATGTCACTCCTAAAATGTGGTACTTAGGATTAAACACCATGCCCTACATAGATACAGTGTGATCAGGGTGGAAGATTATAGAATCATTGCTTCCCTCATTACTGACACTATGACTCCCTTAGCATAGCATAATTGGTGTGGTAGATAGAGCATTGTACCTGGAATCAGGAGAACCTGAGTTTAAAAACCTTTACTAGATCAGACCTAGATCTTTACTAGCTATATGATTCTGACCAAATCATTTAACCTTTCTGTGCCTCCATGTTCTTATCTGTAAAATCAGGATAATAATAGCATCTACTTCCCAGGGTTGTTTCGAGTATAAGTTGAGATAATATTTGTGAAGTGCTAGCAATAATGGTTATTATTATTATAATTAACAATTAATAATAATATTTAGCACATATCTAGCCTTTTAATGTTTACAAGGCACTTTACATATGTTAACTTGGGTCTTCTCGATTCCAGATCCAGCACTCTTGGCTGCCTTTGAGCAAGCCACATCCATATCTTGTCATCTTGTGTGATTCTTGTTCTTGCTTTCCCATACACTCCATACACAGAACATCTATCCAATGTGTGGGAGGCCTTCCTCCCATATTTTGTTTTATGGGTTTGGATTTTACATTTCACAGAGACAAGTGCAAGACTAAAGCTGTCTATTGGCTATCTATCCTTCTTGTTCCATATCTGACCCACCTCTTTTTGACGTCTTTTCATTTCCTTGGTGACACCTTACATCACTTCTTGAATGAAGATCCTCAATGAAGATTAGTTGAGAAAGCAAGAATGTCTCAATCTTAGGGTGCCATAGTGTGGATACCCAATTGGCTTCAGCCTTAATGCAGCTCAGAATTCTGGTGCTCAAACAATCCACCTACTTAAGTCTCTATTGTTGCAAGGATTACAGCCATGGGTCCCCAAGTTATTTAAAAGATCATGGATAGGGGCAGCTAGGTGGCACAGTGAATAGAGCACCGGTCCTGGAGTCAGGAGTACCTGAGTTCAAATCCGGCCTCAGACACTTAACACTTACTAGCTGTGTGACCCTGGGCAAGTCACTTAACCCCAATTGCCTCACTAAAAAAAAAAAAAAAAAAGATCATGGATAGGGGCAGCTTCGTGGCACAGTGGATAAAACACAGGCCCTAGATTCAGAAGGACCTGAGTTCAAATCCGACCTCAGACACTGGACACTTACTAGCTTTGTGATGCTGGGCAAGTCACTTAACCCTCATTGCTCCAAAAGAAAAAAAAAAGATCATGGATAATGAAAGGCTCAACAATCACATCTGCCAGTTCTTTCAGCAGCATAGGATAAAGTTCACCCAGGCCTGATGACTTGAGCCCATTGAGCTTGAAGCTTAACTGTCTCATTACCTTGAGTTTCCATTCTCTGCTAACCAGTTTGTTCCATCTTTTGTAATATTAAGATGATTGATTATTCTTGGAGGAGAAAATAGAAGCAAAGAGTTGAGAAGTTCAGCATTTTGGTGACCTCCTGTTGCTGTCAGTCCATTCACCCCCAGATAGCAGTCCTAGATTTTTGTTGATTATTCTCTTGTCCTTCAGGAAGCTTTTGTTTTTCACAGAAAGAGCACTAGGCTTGGAGTCAAGACATCTAGACTCTGTTTGGTGAAGTCACCTTATCTCTCTGGGCCCCACAGTTTCCTCATCTATATAATGAGGGAATCTCAGGACTTTGGAATCACAGGACCTGGAATCCTTTTCTTCCTCATCTCTGCCTCCTGCCTTCCCTGACTCCCTTCAAGTCCCAGCTAAAATCTCACCTTCTACAAGAAGCTTTTCCTGATTCCCCTTCGTGCTGTGCCTGCCCTGTATTGATTATCTCCAATTTATTCCACATCTGTGTTGTTCATACAGAGATGTCTGATGTCATCTCTCTGACTAGATTATGAGCTCCTCAAGGGCATATATATTTTACCTTCCTTTGTATCCTCAGCCTTCAGCACAGGGGGGCAGCTAGATGGCGCAGTGGATAGAGCACCGGTCCTGGAGTCAGGAGGACCTGAGTTCAAATCCATCCTCAGACACTTAACACTTACCAGCTGTGTGACCCTGGGCAAGTCACTTAACCCCAATTGCCTCACTTAGAAAGAAAGAAAGAAAGAAAGAAAGAAAGAAAGAAAGAAAGAAAGAAAGAAAGAAAGAAAGAAAGAAAGAAAGAAAGAAAGAAAGAAAGAAAGAAAGAAAGAAAGAAAGAAAGAAAGAAAGAAAAGCCTTCATCACAGTTCTGGGTGCATAGCAGGTGTTTAATAAAGACATATTGGGGGCAGCTAGGTGATGCCGTGGATAAAGCACCGGCCCTGGATTCAGGAGTACCTGAGTTCAGATCTGGCCTCAGACACTTGACACTTACTAGCTGTGTGACCTTGGGCAAGTCACTTAACCCCCATTGCCCCACAAAAAAAAAAAAACCCGACTTATTGACTGACTGACTAACTCATCATAGAGCTAGAGCTGGATGGGAATGGAGAAGGGATCTCACCCAATTCCATCATTTTACAAATGAAGAAGGGAAGAGAAAGGGAAAAAAATCTACAGAGTCCCTACTAGGTGAAGACACTGTGGTTAATACTTTTTACAAATATTATCTTATCTGGTTCTCATAGCAACTCTGCGAAATAGGGGTATCTCTACTTAACAGTTGTGGAAACTGAAGCAAACAGGCTAAATGACTTGCTCTGAGTCACATAACTACTAAATGTCTGAAGTTGGATTTGAACTCAGGCCTTCCTGACTCAAAGCCCAGCATTCTCTCTACTATGATAGATAGCTACCTCTTAATGAGGAAATTGGGGCCTAAAAAAGTTAAATGATTTGTCCAAGGTCACACAGCTTGTAAGTTAACTGAGCTGGTATTCAAACCCAGGCTATATGATTCCAAATTCAGGAGGCTTTCACTCACTCAGTAGTGCCCCACTGTATCCTCCTCCCTTATTGGACTAGAAAATCTCTAAAGTCCTTTCCAGGTCTAAAATTATATTATTTAGAAAAAAAAATAATTCTGAATGCAATGAGAATCATATTTAATTAACTGAATAAAACAATTTCTATTGTAGAAGTACTTTCATTTCATTTTTTTTATTTAATTAAAATTTTTTTTGTTATATTTTACATTTGTTAAATTTTAAGTTCCAAACTCTGTCCCTCCCTCCCTCCATTCCCTAGAGAAGACCATCATTTGATACATGTGTGTATGTTTGTGTGTGTAAAAACATACTATGCATATTTCTTTTTCATTTTTTTTAGTGAGGCAATTGAGGTTAAGTGATTTGCCCAGGGTCACACAGCTAGTAAGTGTTAAGTGTCTGAGTCTGGATTTGAACTCAGGTACTCCTGATTCCAGGGCCGGTGCTCTATCCACTGAAACACCTAGCTGCTCCTCTATGCATACTTCTATTTATCAGTTCTTTCTCTGGAAATGGATAGCATCTTCCTTTATAGGTCCTTTGTAGTTGATTCAAATATTTATAATACTCAGAATAACTTAGCCATTCATAGTGATTCTTCAAAGAATATTACTATTACTGTATACAATGTTCTCTTGGTTCTGTTCATTTTATTATTCATTATTTCATGTAAGCCTACAAATAATCCTTTTTCCCTCCTATGGTAGATGTGGGGACCTTTTGCTATCTGTCAAGGCATTTTTCAATTAAAAAAAAAAATTTCACCACCCTGAGTATTGTGTAGACAATTGGAAAAACAACAACTTTGTGATGGTAACAAAGCAAGAAGGATTGAAGGCAATGCTTGATTATACACCTCAGCAGTATTGAAAATCCAGAATACCAGGGAATCCTTAAGCATAAAACACTGGGGACGGGAGGAAATAATTTATAATAGAAACACTCCATTCTGACCAGCATATTGTAAGCACCAGTTGATCAAGTTATGTCATGTCAATTTAAGTGTGTAATTCTTTTCTGAGGGTGGGGGAGGGGAGGGAGGGCTTAAAGAAGAGATTAAAAATTCTCCCATAATGGTGTAGTTTATGTGCAATCTGTCAGCAGCCACTGGTTCGCTAAGAAGACCAGCATATCACTAGTACATTTATAGAAACCAGATTCAGTATCTCCTAGAAAGTAATTGATTCAGCTACAACTTTCTATTTCAATGATCTTTTACTATTCTTCAGCTGTCCAGACCAATGCTGTATCCTCTTGACCTCAAAACATCTGGATGAAGAGTGAAATCATTCACTGGGATATTTATCCTACACTACACTACACCACTCACCATGATTTCTCCAAATAACAGCATGATTGACATTGAGTGAACTGAGAATCCAGGCTAACTTTTTCATTTCTGATTCGAATGTTTTGGTGTCCCTTCCAAAGTCAAGTTCTATTGGGTTCTATAGAAAAGTACAAAAACTCCTAAAATTTCTGTGTAAAGTGGATATGGTAAAATCTTGTTAGTGTGGACTCCTCTCATTTAGAATTTTCAGTAACTTAGATAAGGTCTGTGTGATTTTTATCCAAAGTCTTACTAATGAGTGAGAGAGGCAATGTGACATAATAGATAAGGGCTGGCCTTCCAGTCACTAAGACTTTGGTTTAAGTCATGCCTCATCCTCCTTCTCACCCTCCTATGCACCCCCCACCCCCCCCCACATCCAGACAAAGGATTTAACCTCTCAATTGCCCAAACAACTGTTTAACCTTGTAAATTGAGGAAAGGTTTGTGACCTGCACGGGTAGCAAGAATTTCCTTACCAAATCTTCCTTATACCAATGAAATCTCATGTCCAGCCTCATGAAAATTCATTCAAATATCAGTACAATATCTTATTCAAGTCAAGGGCTCAAGAAATTAAGAGGTCCTTTGATGTTCCTTTAATTTATGAGCCTGTCAATTAATTCTTAGAGGTTAAAGGTCAAGATAATTTCTATAATTGAGTTCTAATGCAAATGACAATTTTTTTCATTAACTGACCTCATTTAACTTTTACTCTTCATTTATATTTTAGCTTGGAATTTGTATTTTATGTATGAACTGCAATGAAATGTTATTTCTTTGAAAATATGCCATAGTTCAAACTTTTCGGACTCAGACTCCCCTCTCTCATTTAACCTTAATGCTAGCCTTTTCTTCCTCCTCTCTTATATGTGAACATATAGGGCAGGGATACAACCATTGCCTTCTTTGAAAGCATTGGTCTGGGGGGCAGCTAGGTGGTGCAGTAGATAAGGCATCAGCCCTAGATTCAGAAGGACCTGGGTTCAGATCTGGTCTCAGAACACTTACTTGACATTTACTGGCTGTATGACCCTGGGCAAGTCACTTGGCCCTTTTTGCCCTGCCCCCCCCCAAAAAAAAGAAAGCATTGGTCTGAGCATTTTGTCTCCCTATTCAATAAATACCTGTTCTCTTACATTTAAATCCCTATACAACCTAGCTTGTTCCTACCTTTACAAACTTCTGTATGGGCTATTCAGAGAGGACTAGTACTCTGGTATGAGGGTTTGTCAAGCCCTTTGCCAAGGGCTGTTCATCTACCTTTAATGGCCACCTGTCACATGACTCTCACATGTGGCTCCAAGAAGCTATAGCATATACTGGGGCCACACCTGGGTAAAACTGGTCTCTGAAGACAGGCTAAACCAGGTTGAGGGTAACCAAGGCACCACAAACTTATATTTAGTTAGGGGGTATCTAACCCAAGCATGTGAAGATTTCACATACATACATACATACACACACACACACACACACACACACATTGGATGGGAGGACAAGAACAATTTGTTCCAGTGGCCCTGAAGCAAGCTCTGTGGGGTGTTTAGAGTTTGGTCAGACCTCAAAGATGCCAAGGTCAACCACTGCAACCTGGGCCAACCCAAGTCATCTTGGCTTTTGTCTTGCCACTGGACTTCAATGACTCTGGAAGAGAGAATGAGGCTGATGGCTTTGGGCAGCACTGCTCACTTAAATCCAATTCACTCACAAGTCAAGACATCACCTGTGATGTCATTGGTCCTCTTTCAGAATGAAGGACCACCAACAACAGTCTTCTGATACCTTACACACCTCTATTCACTCTATAATCCAATGATACTGGCTTGTTTGCTGCTCTTCCCATAGAGCATAGTATTCCATCTCTTGCCTATGTACCTGAGCTGCTCTCTAGGCCTGAAATGCTCTCTCTCCTCACCTAAATCTTTTAGAATCCTGACTTCCTTCATGAGTCAGCTCAAATGTCACCTTCAACAGGAGGTCATTCCCTTTACCCCCAACTTCTAGTGGCTTCCCCTCTAGAGTTACCTTCTGTGTTTTCTGTGTATTCCTATGTGTTTACATGCTATACCCTCGATTAGAATGTGAGTTCCTTGAGGGCAGTTAATCAATTAGCATTTATTAAGTGCCTACTTTGTGCCAGACTGGCCCTGGACAAATCTGACCTCAAACACTTACTAAATGTGTGACCCCGGGTGAGTCACTTAACCCCAATTGCCTTAAACATCCAGGGCCATCTCCAGATGTCCCAATATACATTGTGCTGCTCAACCCAGTTGGCTCTGGAAGAGTGAATGAGGCTGTGACTTAGCACAACCTTCCCTCATTTAAATCCAATTCACTGCAAGGAATGACATCACGAATGTATGGAATTAATTGTGATTTAGAGTTTTTATAACCCCATCTTTGCTTCATCATGTTCAGACTGAAAAGATGCAAGCTTTAAAAGCCTAAAATGGGAATGTACTTTAAGAGATTGTAGAACAAACTACACAAAGAACATTTATTGAGTCAAAGTATCAAACTAAAGTACCTAACCCCCACCTAGGAGTTCCCCCATGCCCACATGGACCTGGCCAAATTATAATGGGGACAGCCCAGGGGGTAGGTAAAACCAATTGGAGACTCAGCCTGGCTATAGAACCACCCTTCCTGTGAGAGTGGCAGAAAGGGGGAGAGAGTACTCTCAGAGAGGGAGGGATGGGGAAGGAAGAGAGAGAGGGGGGGGGCGGGAGCTGGTGTGTTTTTGATCTTCAGACCTAACCAGGAGAGACTGCAAAGCTGATTCTTCTTAGAACTACAGATTCTAGGTGGTGGTAAGTTTGTGTTGTTTAAGCAAAGCTGGCTTGTTAGGCCAGCTGAGCTGGAAACAATTTTAGAGTATGAGTTATTTTTTTAATTATAAAAGTATTTTATTATTTTTCAGTTACATGTAGAGATAGTTTTCAACATTTGTTTTTATAAGATTACTAGTTTCAAATTTTTTCCCTCCCTCCCCCCTCCCCAAGACAGCAAGTAATCTGATATAGGTTATATATGTATAATAACATTAAACATATTTCTATATTAGTCATTTTATAAGAGAAGAATCAGAGCAAAAAAGGAAAAACTTCAAAGAAGAAAAACAGCACCAAAAACAAAAGAAATACTATGGTTCTATCTGCATCTATATTCCACAGTTCTATTTTTCTGGATTTGGAGAGCCTTTTCCATCATGAGTACTTTGGAACTATCTTGTACTGTTGCATTGCTGAGAACAATCAAGTCTATCACAGTTGATCAACACATAATGTTGATGATATTGTGTACAATGTTCTCCTGGTTCTGCTCATCTCACTCATCAGAGTTTCAGTTAGTTTTTGCCAGACCCAAGCTGTTCTGAGTAGCTGAGGAAGTAGAGCTTATTCAAGGTACCTGGGGGCCTTTTTACTCTGGAGAATTAGATTCTAACTATCAGGGAAGTGGGACATATTTTTCCCTTTCTCTATCTCCTTTCTCGTTGTATTTGGCTTTATTAACTCCACTTGTGTTGTAAATTTTGTTGCCATTAATAAAACCTGATTTGTTTGTGAAAAGGAGGCTGTTAATCTCCTTTCTTATTAGTCTGGGAGGCATAACTGGAAAAGAGGCAGTTTGGAGAAGGGGAAACTCTGGACCTAGAGGTTCCCCATTATTTTCTGAACCCCAATATTACAGCAAGCCACCCAATTAACTCTCCCCATACTGAATTTGGCCCTTACACACAGTTATCATGGTCCTCTTCGAGAACAAAGGACAAACAATAACTATGTGCCAGGCACCTTGCTAAACTCTGGGCAGGGTTTGTATTTCCCTGTCTTTGTATCTCCAGAGCTTAGGAGTACCTAGCATATTGTTGTTATTATTATTGTTCAGTTGTTCAGTTGTATCCAAATCTTCATGACCCCTGGACCATATTATCCCTGGGATTTTCTTGGCAAGGATAATGGCATGGTTTGTCATTTCCCTCTCCAGTGATTAAGTGACTTGCCCAAGGTGACACAGGTAATAACTGTCTGAGGCTGGATTTGAACTCAAGTCTTCCTGACTCCAAGCCCAACACTGTATCCACTGAGCCATCTAGCTACCCCCAACCTGGCATATAATAGGCATTTAATAGCTGTCTATTGACTGACTTACTACATGTTCTTCCCCAATTCTAAATTAATGGCATTCAACTAATTATTCAGAATATGATATGAGTTGTATGAATAGCCCATAGAGTTTCTCTATCAGTACACATCTCTTAGACAGAAACAGCCAGTGATCAGAGAGCTGGGTCCAGAATTGAAAAGAAGTGAAAAGTAGACTAGATTATCTTGGGGAAATTATACTTCTTTTCATCATCCTAAGCTTCCCTCTAAAACAAAGGCCCATCTTCTTAATACCAATATTCTTCCAGTGATGTTTTGTATCTACAAGCTATAGAATAACAGAGTCTCCAAAGAACTCAATCTGAGAATCATCCAAAGGGCAAGGAAGAGGGGCATTATGGGTATGAAGAGGCTGCAACATATTGAGGAATTATGAATAAAGATAAAAAATATATATTAAACACTTAATATGTTCCAAGCACTAGTGATACAAATTAAAAAGCAAAAGAGTCCCTGATCTTGAGGAGCTCACATTCTCATTTCTAAGAAGTTGTAATTGCTAGGTAGATGGAGAGTTCCAGTGGTCCTTAGGGTCCAGTGGCAAAGCAGATGGCAATGCATCTTCTTTTAATCTCATTTCCATTGATAAAGCCATATCCTTTTCTGATACTGACTTATTTGACAGAGCCAAGAACTTGGTAGTGAGAACTTTCTTTTCCAGGTCTTTAGACTGCTGAGAAGACAAGGGATACAGCCCCATCAGAAATAGTTGCTGTGGATAGAGCACTGGCCCTCAAGTCAGGAGGACCTGAGTTCAAATCTGATCTCAGACACTTACTAGTTGTGTGACCCTCGGCAAGTCACCTAACCCCATTGCCTCAAAAATATCTGGGGCCATCTTCAGTCATCCTGATATATATCTTACCACTGGACCAAGATGGCTCTGAAGAAGAAAGTCAGGCTAGTGACTTTGCACAGTCTTCCCTCACTTAAATCCAATTCACTGAAAGTCCTGATATCACCCCAATGTCATGGTCCTCTTCAAAAAACAGCAACAATATCAAGTGAACAAGAAGATCCCCAGCATGATAGATGGACCCTGGTGGTGTATTTATAAGAGAACATGAACAAGAATTGTTTTAGAGGATGGACAGGTATGGAGTTAGGATCATCCCTGGAAAGAATACCCATATGAATGAACTCACAGTCTGATTTTATAAAAAATCTTCATTATAAAATGTTTTCAAAAATACCTATTTTAATACAGTGTGTTCATAAAAATAAGAAATAGTGAAAAATAATATGAGGTCAGTGAAAAATAATTTGCATTTAGAACTTTATTATATAATTACAAAACTTAATCCTTTATCTGAATTCAGAAATTAAAGGTGTCTCTAATTCCCCAAGTTCTTGATTTTAAAAAGATACAGATATCTGAATGGGTTTCCCTTATTCTGGATTAAGACTAAAAAGTCACAAAAAGATATTTAAATATATATATTCTAACAGATATAACTTAGCATGCTAGCCTATTCCTAGGACCTCACCTCCAAAACCCAATGACAAAAGCAGTGATTTTAGACTCTGGTGATAACCTATGTTCCATTTAGTTTCCTCAGTGGTTTGTTTCCAAGTTTAAAGATGTTAAACAAAAGTTTTCCTACCACCTTCAAGATCTCTTCATTACCACCTAATTTGGATGTAGTTTTTGTAACATTTACTCTTCAGAGCTAGGGCTCAGTTTATCCCATTTTCCACAACAGTTTATAATTTTCCACTGATTTCCATACAGAAATAAGTACAACTGCCCTGCCCAACCCACAATTTTCACTGTATAAACTGGAGTTAGAAAAAAAAATGAGTGCTGTATTATCATCTAGCTTGATTACCTTTTGGTTAATTAGCTAACATTCCTAAAGTGCTTTGAAGATGAAAGTCACCCTAAAAGTGCTAAGAATTGTTAAACATTAGTAAAAGGAAACATAAAATCGATCCATTGTTAGCATTAATTTGTACTTTATCATGTCTTACTATCTTCTCCTTGACATTTAACATTTTTTCTCAGTGGAACCTCATAAAGTGGTGGTAGTTCCTATGTCTATTTCAGTTGTGAGGTACAAGCACTAGCCACATATTACCATTTGGTTAAATTCACTCAATGAAAGATGGAGACTGGAAGCAGAAACATATTAACTGCCTAAAGGTAGCGATACTTTGTGGTAGGTGGACAGTTAACTAGTTAAGTGAACAAATCTCTGCATTCCAGATCTGCAGCAGGAACTGGAGCTGAAAAGGTTTTATTGATTTAGAGTAGAGGTTCTTAACCTGAGGTCCTTGAACTTGTCTTTTAAATATGTTGATAACTGTATTTCAACATAATTGGTTTTTGTGTAACCCTATGCATTTTACACATTTAAAAACGTTCTGAGAAACAGTCTAGTCACCAGACTGTCAAAGGGGCCTATGACTCCACGAAAAATTAACAATCCTTGATTTAAAGGAATCCAAGTAAACATTTCAGCTTTGCCCTGTGTAATGCCAAATACAGGAAGAAATACTGACCTGCCTTAACTTGGCTGTGTGAGCCTGGAGCATGTGCCATTTCTTTGCACTGATAGCTGCTTGCTCACCCCCACTGAATAGATTAGGACCCTCTATTATGTAGTAATGACTCTTCCCTACATTCGACTGTCATCCTAGTGAGTTAAACTTTTCTGAAGTGGAGAACTGCTCCCTATCATCTCACCTCTTGCTTCCTCTTCCCTTCCTTCCCCCCCCCCATCTCCCTACCCCACTAAATCCTAGAAAGGACAGATGGACGGAAAAAAACTACACCTCCAGCCTGTGTGGCTGGCAGGCTGCCATTGTCTGATTGGCGGTAGAGAGGGCAGGGCTATAACACTCCTCTAAAATAAAACGTTCTCAAATATATTCTATTAGGAGAGCATATTTAATACCGGAAATTATCGATCAAATACATTCAAAACATTTGCAATCTTGCTTGGGAAGCAGAGTAAAAAGCACAACAAACTCTTCTCATCCTCCCAGCTCGCCGGCTTGGTTCATTCATGGTAAACACCACTTCAGTTCTAGGGAACTTAATCCGCAGCCCTGTTACAGGAAACCCATACTTATTAAAGTAACATTAAGTGCTCTTTTTTTTAATATTGATCTTCTCCTCTAGCTTAATGATAGGAACTCTGATGTTTTAATAATAACCTTACAAGCTTTATCTCATTTTACTTCACTGTATTACTAAAAGATGCAATGGAAACTAAGTTAGCATAAACATTTTGCAGATGTCTTTAAAGGCTAGGGGAAAAAAGATTCAATTGCGCTGCATGTTAACAAAGATGGCTGCAAAACTAAAAGATAAAAGGGAGCCTCCTGTGTGAACATCAAAGAATTGTTAATGACAAGAAATACCATTAGGGTTAGCATCTCTTTTGTTTCAACCCCTTCACACCTGCAGTGTGTTGGGAGCTAAGCCTTTGTTCAGAAATTTGAATTACCTCCATTAGCATTTATAGAAAAATGGTTGCAAAACAAGAGAAATGTGCTTTTGGTTTTTCCCCTGGCTTGGAAAGTCAGGAATTAGTTCCTTTCTCTCTCTCTCTCTCTCTCTCTCTCTCTCTCTCTCTCTCTCTCTCTCTCTCTCTCTCTCTCTCTCTCTCTCTCTCTCTCTGGAGGTTTCCTTCAAGTTACACCAGTATATGCTGCGGTGGAAACTATAGGTCAGAGGCAGTTGAAGACAAGTGAGTTTGGTGGAAATGTGGGATTGCTTCTGTCACCACACACAAAAAAAAGGGAGAATATAAGCAACTAGAGAATCACACATAAGAAACTCAGACATTAGCAAGAGCAAAATCAGAGCGTGAAATTCAGATTAGCCCTCCACAGGCTGTGAGAGGAAGGGGGGTACTGGGAGACTTGGCATGGCTAAAGGTGTAACCTGTTTTTCATTTGGCCCTGAAAAATTTTAACAGATGGCGGGACCAGCTGTCTTTTTCAGCCATTTAATAAACTCTTCGGTGGTAACAGTTTGGGAAGTGGGGGTTTTGAGTTTTAGGCCAGAGGAGAAAATAAAGAAATCTGTCTCAATTGTCTTTGCCAAGTAGTCAAGTCTGGAAACATTATGAAAAGTTAAAGTGAAAAACCTAATCGATGATATCGTCTTCATCATGTGGAGAGGAAAAAAATTGGGAGCAGGAAAAACAAATCACTTTCTGCTAGAGTAGACAGCTAAATGCAAGATTGGTTTTATATTAGTGTCTTTATCTTGGATTTTCATTTCAGCTTTTTAAAAGGCAATATATAATTAAATGTTTTCAAACATCCAATGACAAATTAGCCACATTTGAGGCAACTCTCCATCCACAGCCCTGGAAATAGTTCCCTTTATTACAAATGTAGAACTTGCATAAGATAAACACTTGTCAAGATGAATGAGTCATCGAACTCACTCCAACTTACATCATTAGTCAAAAAATGGCAGAGAAACCTGTTAGTTATGTTGCTGTAAATACACAGGGCTGAAATCCAGACCTCAGTGGTATACACATTTGCTCATATTCTTAGCCGATTTTCAAATTGACCTATTTTTTGATTACCATTTTGACAGAGCAGTTAAATAGCAATTCTCAAGTACAGTATAGGAAGGTCATTTTATTTCCAAAGCATATATGCCATCTTAGAACACAGCCATTCTCTTTGCACACTTGGGCGTTAACCCAATTGAACAACATCCCCTTCCTTTTGACAACTCTCTATTTTGTCTACAATAAAGACTGTTACATACACAGGTCATAGACTGCCCTTCAGTTGCAACAAATCAGAAACACATTTGAAGTTAAGAGAACATTGACATATTTTCTAATGCCTGGTACATATGAAGTTATAATGACAACAGAAACAAATCTAATAATAAATGTCTGCTGACCACTTTCACACTACTTCCTTCAGCTTCTGAATGACTCATGAAACTTTGATTTCTAAGGAGGCAGAAAAACATGGGGTGGGAGGGGCAGAACTGATTCTACCTTGAATAGGAGACCAGGCCCATCCCAGTCTTAATGAGCTAAAGGCAGAGACACAATTCTACTGCCACCGATTTGTCAAATGCATAAGACAAGTTGTTTCCCCTCCTTTGTGGTTCACTTTGTAACACCAGAGCAATCTTACCTGCCACTTCACTAGTTATGTAAAAGCTTATAAAAGAAATGTTTTTTAAAGTCCATCACATGAAAATCTATACATCATCAAAATGACCAGCTCTATCAGTCGCTGCCACTAACTTGCTCCATCAGTTAACTGAATTGGAATTCAAGGCAAAGAAACAGTTTCATTTTATTATCATTTTGGTTCTGTGTATATTTTGTTTATAAGTTGGTAGCTACATGTTATCAATAATGACTTACACATGAGGTGTGATGTAAAAAACATCATCAACAGGGGCGGCTTGTTGGCGCAGTGGATAAAGCACTGGCCCTGGATTCAGGAGAACCTGAATTCAAATTTGACCTCAGACACTTGACACTTACTAGCTGTGTGACCATGGGCAAGTCACTTAACCCCCATCACTCCGCAAAACAAAACAAAACAAAAAAAACACCATCAAGGACAAGTTTAAGAGGAAAACAGATAACCTGATCATATAGCAATTGGGAGATGGATAGCCTAAGTGCTGTACTGGCACCCACAAAATATTAAAAGTATCAAAAGGGATTCTCCTCTGTGAAAGATTCATAGAAAAAGATAGACCAGGAAAGGGGAAAATGTAGATGGTTTGCCATATGCACCTACAGAGGGAATCCCTACAGGAGTGGGAACATGGATATATCCAGGTATAACTACAGCTCACATTTATATAATGCTTTGTGATCTACAGCCAAAGCCCTTTGCTTAGAGCCACTCCCCAACCAATGGGAATGACACCAATCACATAAAGAAGTCAAACTCTATGTGAGAACCCCTCATTAAGTTACTATTTTATCATATTTTCACTATCACAGGAGCTTTACAATATTTTTAGAAGTAAAATTTTAAGAAGCAAAAATAAAGAAATCAGGGTAACCTTATGGACGTAGCAATAATAACATATGAAACAAAGGGAAGTGTGTGATAAGAATACTGGAAAGTTGTCTGAAGAAATTTCCTCATATCCCCAGCTCTATGGTATCATAGATAAATCACAGGGAACTGCCTAATGCACATTGATGTTAAATGATTTGCCTGGGAACTCATATCTAGTCACAGAGATGGGATTTGAACCCCATCTTTCTGACACCAAACAGTTATATTCACAACCAGACTAGTTTCAACCAATTCTAGCCACTCTCCCAAAAGCTAATTATCTTTCTGTCTTATAAACTGGTTAGAAGTGCAGTTTAAATATTTTAAATATTGATCTTCATTCTGCCAGACTTTGAAGGGTATACAAATTCACCCTCAAGTGATTGTGTGGGTAAAATCCTAAATTTATTGCTCACTACTTGCCCACATGAAAGACTGTGCGCTGTTTAATGCCTTTAAAATAATGGGAAAACTGGCATCAATGGGATTCAGTTTATTTCAACCAACATTTATTAAACATAAGCTGTGCAAGGCACTGGCATCAGTAAATAGAATTGAATATATAACAGCCTTGCCTCCTCAATGTCTACAGGTAAATAATATGTGGGGTCAGTGTTAGGGAGAGGACTTCCATGTGTTGCTACATCTGCCAGATTCTTACAGGTCACCTGGATCTAAAGAATACCCACATATACACACAGTTCTCTCTTCTATAGCTGGTCACCTTGGCATCATTGCAGCCTGGGGTAATAAGAATGGTCATCAGCAGGGGCAGCAGGGTCATCAGTAGTGGATAAAGCACTTGCCCTGGATTCAGGAGGACCTGAGTTCAAGTCCAACCTCAGACACTTGACACTAGCTGTGTGACCCTGGCAAGCACTTAACCCCCTTACCCCAGAAAAAAAAATACAAGAATGGTCATCAGCCACCCCTGTGCTATAAGATAGTCCATACAAATGGACCAGACAGTTCATGAGTAGTGATAGCAGCAGCAACCATTAAGAATAATCTCAAGGGGGCAGCTAGGTGGTGCAGTGGATAGAGCACTGGCCCTGGATTCAGGAGGACCTGAGTTCAAATTCGACCTCAGACACTTGATACTTACTAGCTATGTGACCCTGGGCAAGTCACTTAACCCTCATTGCCCCACAAAAAAAAAAAGAAAAGAAAAAGAATCATCTCAATGATACATGCTAGAGTCGTTCTAGCATGGATTATATTTTTGTTGCTTCCTCTGTACTATTATTCCCCCCTATAAATATCTGACATTTATTTGGCTATGTTTTACTGTGGGGAATCTCCTTTTGGACCACAAAGGACTGAGATGCTAAATGAGTCAAAAAGTATTTAGGTACCTATTATGTGCTGGACATTCTATATGTGGATACCCGAGTGTTTTTCATAGTCACTGTAAGCAAATCAGCATTATTCTTACCAACCCATACCTTTCCAGCTTCCATATACTTGCATTACCTATATTTCCTCAACTTAGTTCGATTTCTAACCATCTTTACGTGCTTTGTTTGTTAAGAGCTACATCATCTCCATTTACACACTATTCAATGCCAGGTATTTTTGATTATCTATCTGAAAAAGATAGGAGAGCAACAGTTGAAATAGTACAGGAAAACACTGAAGCATGACCTCTCCTTGTCATTTCACTATTGACTCACAAAGGAGTTGGGGGGGGGGGGGAGGCAAGAAGGGGAGACGGACAATGAGATCTTTTTTTTAAAGGTTTTTTACTCCAGTCTCAAAATCCATTAATAATGGAAAACTCCTTAAAGGATGGGGCAACATTTTATTTTACTAATTCTAGGAAGAAGCAAGTTACAAGCACTAGTGAGATTTGGGATCCCAGACACCTGTTCAGTGGAGGGTAGCTGATTACTGGGTCCTTTGAAGAGAGAGTAGATGTTTTATTGTTTTAGCCATATGTCCCTAGAGTGTCTCTAGCATTTGCTTTGAAGGAAGCCTCTTGGTGGCTACCTTGTCTGCTATCTGAGAAGAGGTACAGGGATCATATCCATGGGAGGGGCCAAGCGTCATCTGAGAAAGAAACAAGGTGAAATTTCAATATGAGAAAAGGTTGATTTTGCATTTTTTTCCTCCTAAAAGTAACAACAACACAAACCAGCTGGAAGCCTCCAATTCTTACTAAACACTTCACTCCTCCTGCTCAGAGCTCCCCTAATGCCCAGGGGGATATCCTCTGTGGTGATACTAAGCTGTCTCTGACCACTGTATGCACATCTGTTTGAATACTGTTTAGGTAGGTATTAACGGGAAAAGGAAGTCCATTGAGAAGTAAGAAAAAAAATGTTAGCCTACGGATTTCTTCTTTGGACTAATCAGATCTAGCACATTGTTAGCCTCATAGTTTTCTATGTGAACAGGGAAAATTAAAGAACCTAAAAAACTTTTGGTTTTTTCCCAAAAAAATATAATCTGTACCTTACTGAAGGTTACACAAATTCAGTTTCATTAGCATTAGAATTGAGATGCTTAGAGATAGAGAAAAATCTGCTGACTGTTTCAAGCACCCTGATGGGTGCTTGACCCCATGGTTGGGGTCTGGTTCCCAATTTTGCATTCATGGGATCATAGATTTAGACTTGGGAGAGACCTTCAAGGCTATGGAGTCCAGATCCCTTATTTTACAGATGAGGAAACTGAGGCATAGAGAGGTTAGGTGATTTGTCCAGGGTAACACAACTAGTTAAGTGTCTGAGGCAAGATTTGAATACAGATCTTCCTGACTGCAAGTCCAAGGCTCTAATCATTATGCCATCTAGCTGCCACTTTATTCACTTCATTTCAACAAAAATAAAGCTTTTTATTAAACATAATATTTAAGCTTTTATTATATACAAAGTATTCTGCTTGCATAAGAAGACATATCCCTATATGTATAGTAACTTATTTTATCAAAGATGATCAGGTTCTTGCGGAATGTTTCTTTCTGACCAAACTCATGAGAGATTGGTCTGTAAACTAGAACTCATTTCATGAATTCCTGGTGAGAACTATGACTGACAACGGACCAGGATACTCACACTGGCCGTTCATATCATTCTCTCCTCAGTAAGAAAAGATATTTTTAAATCAAACTGAAATTTAAAAGTTGCCTTGTGAATAGAAGCAAAGCCAAAGCTTTGAATGGTCTTAAAGGGTAAGATTATCATAGTACATGGTCTGGTGCCATCTTCTCCAGTGTCAGTATATAAAGGACTAGTCAAGTTTGGGGCACTCCCCATAGTCAGTGACAGAGAAACTCAGACAAGACTCTTTACTAGCCAACATTCTTTGCAATGTTCCTTGTCAGTCTCAAAGTTTCTAGCATTATTGTGTCATATTCTTGAATTACAATTACATTTCTTTTTTCTCAATTACAAGTACACAAAACTATTAACATTTGTTTTTTTTTAAATTTTGAGTTCCAGATTCTCTAACACACACGCTTCCCTTCCCCTCTTTGAGAAGACAAGCAATTTTATATAAGTTATGCATGTTCAGTCATGCAAAACATTGAATTACAATGAATTACACCACACCTTACATTCTGATAGGCACATCTGGTGATGAGGTTGGGGAAAATACCCTAAAACTCATCAACCACATTTAGAAATAATCTCTTAAGGTGGATTATTTCCTGGAGAAATTTCTACCGATGACAAAGCTCATACATTTTATATCAACTCAGTCTCATTTTTAGAGGGTAACATTTTCTCACCTTGTCTTGTGAATTATAGGACTACATCTTATTTGGGCTCCATAGAACTCTATGCCCAGACTATAATAAGTAAATTTACAGTGATTCTTCTCATCTGAGAAGCAGCGTAGCATAATGGATAATGTTCGGGACTCAGAATCAGAAGGACCTTGGTTTAACTCTGCCAAAGACCTCTCTGGCTCTTCCAAGTTGTGTAATTATAGGCAATAATGGTACCTATATTATGTATCTGACAGGTTCATGGTGAGGTTCAAATGAATTAATATATGCAAGTGGGTTTTATAAACTTTAAAGTCCTAGATAAATGTTAGTTGTGATGATTTTTTAATTAAATATAACTTTTTTTTTAAAAGTTTCCCATCAGAAAGTAGCAACATCAAGCCCCTGTAGCATTTTCCTTTCTAGCTTTTAGTCCAAGCTCCTTTTATTTGATCACATTAGGAACTTCCAAAGAAAAGATAATGTCCCAAGAGTATTTCACCTTCCCAGAGTTACATATTTTGGATTTGCTGACAGCAGAGTTCAGAATATAAATCTTGGCAGGACATTATTCTTTGAGAATGAAAGAGCTGCATCCTGAATCTTTGAAACAGCTGGGGCCAGATGGAAGGAGAGTGTGAATGTGACAATACCTATGAAAGTTGTTGGCTTGACTGCTCTAGGGATCCAAGTTCTCTATCAGCAGAACAGATACAATATGGGCAACAACACTGACAGGCAGCCCCTGTCAATGTATCCCTGTGCCACTCAGCCCTGGCTCATCTGAGACACCCCCTTGGAAGAAAAGAGTAATTTGGTCTCTGAGGTGATTTAATCCTTAGCTTAGCTGCTGAGACCACACAAGGGGTGCCAATGGTAAGGATGACCTAGGTTTTTAAGAACCCGTCTGTCAGGAAGTAAATTGCAACCCCCTCCCCCAACGTTTCACACAGATCCACCAGCAGTCATCAGATGGTGGCAACTTCTGGTCACTCTCAACTGAATCTGAGGCCTATGGTCAGTCAGAAGTCTCCATTGTTATATGAGCAGTATTATCCAGATTACCCATCAGATTGCAGCATTTTAAATATGCCTAACAGAGTTACCAGAATTTTCTCCATGAATGTCTCTTAGTGTAACAGAAAATGTTTCGATTTCCTCATCTAGAATACACACACACACACACACACACACACACACACACACACTTTTTCTGAATGTATACTTCCATTATTAATAATTCTCGATCCTCTTCCCTACCAAGTACATTTGTATCCTTGCCTAAACCCAATGTGAAGACCTGGTTTGATTTCCCACATAATGCATGTGCTTGTTCAATAAAGGCAGCATGATCTGTGTCCCTAAAGCTTACTGCCCTTGGGTGGGAATCTTGGTTGTATGTCTTAGATTGTAATCTCTAAGAAGGCAGTGACAATGACTGACTTAAAGCTGAGCCTGAGATGCATCCACCATAGTAGAAAAAACAATGGGACAGGAGAGATGGGCTCAAGTCCTAGTTTAGCTGCTCACTAGCTGACTAATCTTAAGTAAACCATTTCATAAAACTGGACCTCAGTTTCCCACCCCCACCCCAACTTGTAAATCTCATATTTAGATGATGGCTAAGGTACCTTCTGCTATGAAGATTCTATGATTCAAAGTGTCTTTCAGGTGGTAACAGGACTGAACTGGATGCCCCCCTCCACCCTCCAACAATTTAAACTCAATATATCCAAAACAAAACTCATTCAATCTGTAAACATTTGTTAAGCACCCACTATGTGTCAGGCAATGTGCTAAGTATGGAGTTACAAAAAGAGGTCAAAGGAAGTCCCTGTCCTCAAGGAGCTCACAATCTATTATTTTTCTATAAAACTATCACCTCTACCTAAATTTCCTGTTACTGTGGAGGGTACCACCATCCTCTCAGTCACCAAGGCTGACAACCTAGGTGAAATTCTTACTTCTTCACTTTCACTGCCCATATCCAATCAATTGCCAAGTCTTATGAGTTCCATGTTGGCTCCATCTCTTGGATATTTCCCTTTCTCTCTTCTGATATTGCCATTACTCTGGTGAAGGCCTTCGCTCACGAACTATTCCATAATCTCTGGTTAGTGTCCCTTCCTCAAGTTTCTTCCCACTCCAGTTTGTCCTCCACTCAACTGTTAAATTGATCTCCCTAAAGCACAGGACAGGCCATGTCACCCTCCTATACAATAAACTCCAGTGGCTCCCTAATACCTCCAAGATCATATATAAAATATCTTTTTGGCTTTTAAAGTCCTTCCCAACTTGACTCCTTCCTACCTCTCTGGGCTTATTCTACCCTACTTCTCTCCCCTTACTCTGGAATCCAGTGGCACTGGCCAGCCTCCCTGTATTTCTCCATCTCCCCACTCTGTGCATCTTCATTTATCTGAAATTGTCTCTCTCTTCAATTTGACCTCCCAGCTTCCCTGGATTCCCTCAGGTCTCACCTAAAATCCCTCCTTTTTCAAGAAGGCTTTACTAATCTCCCTTAATGCTAGTGCTTTCCCTATGAAATTATCATCAATTAAATCTTTCTCTACATTGCTTGTATGTAATTGTTTACATATTGTTTTTCCCTTTAGACTGGAAATTCTGTGAAGGCAGGAACTGTTTTTGCCTTTCTTTATATCCCCAGCACTTATAGCACAGTCCCTAATACAAAGTAAGCACATAATAAATGCTTGTTGACTTGACCTGCCTTGCTGTGACCTCCTATTGGTCTCTGTAAGAATGACAGTAGCCCGGACAGCTAGATGGCGCAGTGGATAGAGCACTGGCCCTGGATTCAGGAGTACCTGAGTTCAAATCCGGCCTCAGACACTTAACACTTACTAGCTGTGTGACCCTGGGCAAGTCGCTTAACCCCAATTGCCTCACTAAAAAAAAAAAAGAAGAAGAAGAAGAATGACAGTAGCCTCTTTCCTCCCCAATGAAGAAAGTGCTGGGGGAAGCCCAGATCTCCCTAGACATTCAGCTGAAACCAGGCCTTCAGTAACAGCCAAAAGCCTCATTTCCCATGAGCTGGGAGTTTGGAAATCACCCAGCCTCCCCAATTCTCCAGGTGTTCCCCCCAGCATGAATGAGCACTCCTTACCCCTATCTTGACCTGAACTCCAGAAACAGTCTCTTGGCTCCCTCTCCTCAATGTCTTGCCCTTCATAACCTAGAGAAGAAGCCTACAAAAACCTACTAGGCTTTACCAGTTTGGGACTGCTATTCCACTAGGAATCCTGGTGCACCTAACCTGTTTCTAGCCTCATACTGTGATAGTCCCCATATTGTGACTATTTCCCTCCAATAAAGTTTGCTTGTTTATCTTTCCCCTTCTTGTGCTATATTATTCTGTCCTGGTCTATTACTTAGCAGAGTGCCTAGCACATAGTAGGTGCTTAATAAATATTGATTGATTGATTGATTGATTGATTGATTGCAGTGCTCTAGCTCCCAACTATGCCATTCTTCTACTTTATAGGCATAAGCCAAAAGGCAGACATCTTTACTTCCCAAGCCACGACTTGGGGAATGTAGAATGAAAGGGCTGTGTGCAAGGGTCCTGTGCCCTAATGTTAGGACCTCCCCTATTCTCCCTGACACCAAGGCTCTGATTAGGGGCCTTGCCAGCTTCTTCCCCCATCCCAGGCAACATAAATGTCATAAAAGGGAGATTGCTGCCTTCTCCTTGCACTAAATTCTGACCTTTACTCAAGCTACATTAAAACGGTTTCCCTGTCTCTTTCCAATCTATCTTCCACATACCTACCAAATGAACATTCCTAAAGTATAGGTCTAACCATTTCACTGCTCTGCTCAAGAAGCTCCTGTGGCTCCCTATGCTAGGACAAAAATGCAAAATCTCCATTTGGCACTTAAATGGAGGGACAGACAACCCAGCTCCAACCTACTTTTCTAGGCTTACTCCATATTATACACTCTACATTCCAACCAAAATTATCTACTTTTTCCCCTACATGATGTCGAATTACCTATCTCTGTGCCTTTCTGCATCCTGGGAATTCACATTCTCTTTTTCACCACCTCTAGACCCCCTGGCTTCCTTTAAAGATCAGTGGAGCGCCTACTCCAACATGAAGACTACCAATTGACAGGGCTCCCAGCTTTTACTAATCTGAGTATGTGCTGTTTCCTTCTAATAGAATGGAAACCTCTTGGCAGGGATTATTTCATTTTGCCTTTGTATTCCTAGCCCAATACCTGGCACATGGTAGGCACTTAATGTATGCTT
Source organism: Dromiciops gliroides (assembly GCF_019393635.1). NCBI lineage: Eukaryota > Metazoa > Chordata > Mammalia > Microbiotheria > Microbiotheriidae > Dromiciops > Dromiciops gliroides. Next base: position 443,787,820 of record NC_057863.1, on the reverse strand, counting down.
GTTGAATAAATGAATTGATGAATGAATGAATGGCCTCCCAAGGTGGCTGCTTTGAAAGGCAATACTTATTTAGCTCTGCAAATTGTTGTATGTTGGTTTGAATTTTCCCCAATAAATACACACATTTTTGTCATATCACCCATACTATATGTCAAGGAAAATATAATTTTTAGAAGGAGAAGAATGTACAAATAGGGAAAGGTGTTATTTGCTGAACTGAAATGTATAGAAAAAAGGGGAGGGGAGGGCCAAAGAACTCAAGGAAGAAGGAAATACGTATTGTCCTCTTCATAATTAACCTTTTACTTGATCCTTTCTCCCTTCTACGACCTTTTCTCTTTATGTCTGTACAACTAGTAAGGGTCTGGAATAGATGCATAGGTTTAGTAATGTAATAGGTTTGAAAATTCATCTGGTCCAGCCCCATCATTTTACAGATGAGGAAACTGAGACTTAGAGAGTTTATGTGACTTGCTCAGGATTTCAACCCAGGCCCTCTTTCCAAACCCAGAACTCTTCACGAAATGGCTTTTAATACCACTTAATGAAGTTAGAAGTCTATCCTTTCTACTTCCTCTGTCCAGTCCTATAATAAATCACCTTCCACAAACCCCAAATGGGGTCATTGGGAGTAGGATGTGACTGAAAAATGATTCAACAACAACTGAGGACCGTTCTCTGTGCTGAAGGTTCTAAATTCCCAAGGTGAGGATTCCTAGGAAGCTGACTTCCTAAATGAAAACTGACTCAATTTTATATTAGAATGATAACAACAACAAAAAAAACCCAACAGGAGCTCTTTACAGTATGGAGGGATTAGCAGTAACAGAATGGCTATTTGGGGGGCATAAGTAAATCATAAAGAACTATATTCATTATATGTGTGCTGTGTCCCTGTGAGAGGTGGGGAGATTCAGATATAGCATCATGGTTTGGAGCATGGCTGAGTTAGGATCATAGATTTAAATGAGGAAGGGAAGAAGTCCAACAGCCTCACTTCATAGGTGCAGAAAATAAAACTAAAGAGGATAAGTGACTAACACTCAAGGTCAAACAGCTGTTAAATAGCACGTTCAGGATTTGAATGCCATTTGCACTAGTTTTGTAGACTAATCCTATTTGATCGAACCTTTCGGGCACATAGTTCAAGGAATATCATTTTACTATGGTTCCTCATTGTTGTTGTTCTTCAGTCATTTCAGTCATGTCCAACTCTCCATGACCCCATTTGGGGTTTTCTTGGTAAAGATACTGAAGTGGTTTTCTATTTCCTTCTCCAACTCATTTGACAGATGAGGAAACTGAGGCAAACCAGATTAAGTGACAGATAGGAAGTATGTGAAGTTAGATTTGAACTCAGGAACATGAGTCTTCCTGACTCCAGGCTCAACACTCTATCCTTTGTGTCACCTAGTTGCCCCATGGTTCTTCTAAATTCATACAGTAATGAACAAGATTATCTTCCTTTCTAAACCAGCTGCTCTTCCATATTTCTGCATTTTTCCATAGTCTATCATTTCCCCAATCACCAAAATTCAAAAGCTAGTCTAACACGTTCTGCTACCTTTAAGTCCTCTGCTACCCTCTCCTCAAGTCTTATGGATTCATTCTTTCTGATGAGTCTCTCACACAATTTGTTTCTTACTACCACGACTATATTTTATCCCCTTTTTACTTCTTTCCTGAACTATTATGATAACCTCCTAACAGTCTCCCTGCTCTACCAGATTAATCTTCCTAAATCATAATTCCAATCAACCGCCAACTTAGGCCCTGGATGCCACTCAAAACTAATGGTGAAAGTTGATAGAGTGCCAAACCTAAAGTCAAGAAGACTTATTTCCCTGAGTTCAAATCTGGCCTCAGACTGTGTGGGCAAGTCACTTAACCCTGCTTGTCTCAGTTTCCTCATCTGTAAAATGAGCTGGAGAAGCACATTTCCACTCCAGTGTCTCTGCCAAGAAAACCCCAAATGGGGTCATGAAGAGTCAGACAAGGCTGAAAAGACTGAACAACAACAAGGATGTCAGAGCAAGGCAGCTGCTTCCATCATTCTGGATTCTATGACTTTCCTAATGTGGCCTAAGATCACATTCACTTTCTTGGAGGCCATCTCATCCTATTGACTTCTATTGATCTGGCAGCTCACTAAAGCTCCTAGGTTATTTTCAGACCAACAGTTTTCTAGCCATGCTCACCCCACCTTATGCTTATGATGATTATTTTTTAAAACCCAGGGGTATGGGGCAGCTAGGTGGCACAGTGGATAGAGCACGGCCCTGGAGTCAGCAGTACCTGAGTTCAAATCTGGCCTCAGACACTTAACACGTACTAGCTGTGTGACCCTGGGCAAGTCACTTAACCCCAATTGCCTCACTAAAAAAACAAAAAAAAATTTAAAAAATTAAAACCCAGGGGGTAGAACTTCAAAGTCATTCCTATTTAATTGAATTTATTAGATTTGATCCAATGCCCTAAGCAATTTCTTTTGGGGCCCTGACACTGTCATCCAGCTCTTAGCTATCCTTCCTAGCTTTGTGTTGTCTGAAAACTGGGTAAGTGCCATTTATGGGTTTATCCCAGTTATCAATCAAAATATTGAATTGATTGGAATGACGCCACCTACTGGAGACTTGCTGTGGGAAAGCTCCACCATGAGGAAAATGCCTCAGAGGCATTGTGGCTTTTCCTTGGCCTCAGGAAATGACGTTTGCTCATGGGTGCTGTCTATCAAGGCTACCAGCCAATCAACTTGAGGAGCCTCCTATGGTCTGGGAGGAGACAGGAAGGAGGAAAGGGAGCCTGCGCGGAGGGCTCTGGGGCTTTTGGGGTTCCTGACTGGATGGTGGTGGTGGCAGAGGACTTCACAGGAAATTTGAGGAAAGATAGGAATGCCAGGCTGTTGGAATTCTGTTCTCAATCTTTTTCTTTCTATTTTCCAATAAACCCTTAAAAACCTAAACTTGTTTTATCAGTGATTTTAGTCAGTTTCCCCCAAAACTGGGGGAACAGATTAGAATCCACATTTAGAATCTTAAATTACACAATATTAAACTGCATAGAGCTGAACATAGACACCTGTAGCACTTCATTAGAGACCTGCTCCTAAGTTGATGTTGAACCTTTAAAAGCTATTCTGGTCCTTCACCTGCATTACCATCTAAAATACATCCCTCCATCTTTTCCACAAGAATTGAAAGGGAGACATTGCCAAATACTTGGCTAAAATCTGGATAAACTGTATTGAAAGCATACCAGTCTATGACCCCTTTGAGAAAAAAAAAAGGATATGAAGTTTGTCTGGCATGGCCTGTTCTGGGTCTGGCTCTTTGTGGTCACTACTTTGTTTTTTAGATAGATAATCACTCACCATCCTTTGAACAATATATTTTCAATTTTTCCAGGAGTTGAAATTAAGCTTACTGACCTAAAGCTGCATTTTTCTCTTTTTAAAAATGGGAATATATGCTCTTCTTCCATAACACTGCTCCCATTATCTACAATCTTTCGAATGTCAAACATCTACCAATTCTTTCGGTGTGTGCAAATATAATTTGTCAAAGCCTGGTGACTTGGACTCATCAAGAAGAGTCTTACTACTTCCCTCCCAAATTTGGATATCAAGTTCCTATTAGTCATTTTCAGTCATTCCTCTCCAGGTGAAAGGACATTCTCTGTGGCAAAGAAAGAAGCAGCAAAATTAGTTGAGTAGCTCTGCCTTCTCTCTTCTAGGAGGCTGATGAACATGGTGTAGTAAAAGCAATGTCAAACTCAAAATCAGGAGGACCTGGATGCACCTCCTACTTCTGATACTTACTACCTGTGTGATCATGGACAGGTCTTTGAGCCTCAGTTTCCTGATCTATAAAATTGGCATAATGAAACCACCTGCTTCAGAGGGTTGTAAGAAGGGTCAAATAAAACAATGCTTGTAAAATGTTTTGTAAACATTTAAAGCACTAGGTAAGCATTAGCTATTCTTGTTGTTCTGTCTTTCCCTAGTTGGTTCTTCTCCTTTTTGGAGAAGGAAATGATCATTAATGAAATTCAAAATTATTTACAACTCTGCTTTGGGCAGAGAAAGGAAGAGCTCCAGAAAATATTGGCTTGACTGAAGTCTTTGATTACTTCTAAACATGCCCAGTTTGTGGTCTGCTTCCCACATTAATCTAATTCCTCTTTGTAGTCTGTAATATTCTCTGATGACAATTGCCACTTCTTTTCCTACCTCAATACATCTTTACCAAAATGCTCTCCACAATGTTTCCTACCTCTGGTTCTTTGTTACACATAAGTATCTCTTCTTTTTTAATATTTGTATTGATGGCTTTTGTTTTTACATCATGCAGATTTCCCTATATATCTCTCCTTCCATCTTCTCTCAGAAAGCCATCCTTTATAAGAATAACAAAGATAGAAAAAAAAAGATCAGTTGGAAAATTCTATCCACTTCCAGAGAAAAAAATTATGGAGTCTAATGGAAATCGAAGCATACTATTTTCACTTTTTTGTTGTTTTGGGGGTTTTTTTCATGTTTTCCCCTTTTGTTCTGAGTCTTATTTTGCAACAAGACTAATGTGTAATTTTTTAACAAGATTGTACATGTATGGCCTAGATCAGATCTCTAGCTCTCTTAGGGAGAGGAGAGGGGAGGGAGGGAAGAAGAAAAATTGGAACTCAAAATCTTATAGAAATGAATGTTAGGGACTATCTTTACATGTAATTGGAAAAAATATTATTAAGTTGAAAAAATACATATAAATTTTTTAAATCACATATAAAATTTAAAAATAGATCAGTAAAACTAACCAACATATCAACAAAGTAGTGTTTGCAGCATTGCCAAAAATAAAGAGTGGCAAATTCTCATATCTCTTCTTTGGGGCCAAGCTTGGTCATTATAATTTTATAGACTATTGTGTTGTTGTTCTTTCCATTTATGTTATATGTATAATTTTCCTGCTTCTACTTATTTTACTTTTTATCAGTTCACATAAGTCTTCTCATACTTGTCTGCTTCAGTCATACTCATCACTTCTTTCCGCACACTAATATTTTATTGCACCCATTGAATTTGTTGAACTACTCTTTAATCAGTGAACATCTGGTTTGTTTTGAGTTCTTTGCTACCACACAAACAAAGTGCTTCTATAAACTCTTTGGTGTAAACAGAACCTTTCTTTTTATCATTTGCCTCCTTGAGATATATGCCAAGCTGTGGGATCTCAGGTTCAAGGAGTAGGTACATTGTAGTTTCTTTCTTAATATAATTGCAAATTGCTTCTTAATATACAATGGTGCTTTTCCCTTTCCCACCTCTATCCCTATTCCCCTTGCCCATTCTATTTCTTCCAAATAATGTTTACCCTCCCAAAGCAATATTCCAGTCACAGGTTTCATCCTACCAACTCTCAGTGTTATCTGAGAGGTTAATTTTTTTTTGGTGAGGCATTTGGGGTTAAGTGACTTGCCCAGGGTCACACAGCTAGTAAGTGTCAATTGTCTGAGGTCGGATTTGAACTCAGGTACTCCTGACTCCAGGGCCGGTGCTCCATCCACCGTGCCACCTAGCTGCCCCCGAGGTTAAATTTTGTTACTTATATTATTACCGCTGGTTCACAGTTCTTCTTACCCACTCTTTGTGAATTTATGTATCTAAAGTCATGAGTTTTCTTGCTAGATTCTTTCTCGGTTTTTTGTCTCACGAATTTCTGAGTGTTCCAGCTACTGTTTTTTCTTCCTACGATGTAGCTATTCCATACAATATCCAGTTTGGTGGATTAATAGGTGATATTCTTTCTCTTTTTCATTGGAAAGCCCTTTTTATGAGATTTACAAGAATCTAGGCATGCACATTCAAACTGGGCCTTTGGTGCATTCCATCTCTGTGCAAGAGCATGTTATTCCTAGACTTTTTAAGCCATTGTCTAGAAATTCAAATCCTGTTCTCTTCCTAGATCTAATGTTGTTGCCTGTAGTCCTTGCCTTCAGTCAGTAGCAGAGATGAAAATATCACCTGTAAGATCTTCTTTAATGTTACTTTTTAGTTTCCTTCTGGAAATATATTTTTTTTCAGGTGGTACAGTGGATAGATTGCTAGGCCTGAAGTCAGGATGACCTGAGTTCAAATTTTGCCTCAGATATAATTAGCTGTGTGACCCTGGGCAAGTCATTTAATCCTATTTACCTCTGTTTCCTCATCTATAAACTGAGCTAGGAAAGGAAATGGCAAACTGCTCTGGTATCTTTGCCAAGAAAACCCCAAATGGGCTTAGTCACAAAGAGCCAAACACGACTAAACAACAAGGGAGAAATAGAGTGGTAGATCAGTGGACTAGATTAGGTACACAACACATAGTAGTAAATGACCATAGTAATTTAGTGGATAAATGCAAACATCCAAGTTTCTGGGACAAGAACTCACTATTTGACAAAAACTGCTGGGAAATAGGAAACTAGGTACAGACTAACATCTTATACAGTATACCAAGATAAAGACAAAATGGATACATGTTTTAGACATAAAAAGTGATATAAGCAAATTAAGGGAGCATGGATAAGGGAAGAATTTATGACAAATAAGGGAGAACATTATGAGATGTAAAATGTATAATTTTGATTACATTAAATTTTAAAAGAGTTGCACGAACAAATCCAAGATCAGAAGGAAAGCAGGAAACTGGGTGGAAAATTTTTTTGCAGCAAGTTTCTCTGATAAAGGCCTCATTTGTCAAATGAATAGAAAACTAAGTCAAGTTTGTAAGAATATGAATTAATCCCCAGTTGATAAATAGTCAAAGACTATAAAGAGGCAGATTTTGGAAAAGGAAGCCAGAGCTATCTATAGTCATACAAAAATGCTTTAAATCACTATTGATTAGAGAAATACAAATAAAACTCCTTTGGGGTGCTACCTCACACATAAGTTAATATGAAAGAAAAGGAAAATTACAAATGTAGGAGGGAATATTGAAAAATTGGGATGTTAACACCCTGTTGGTAGAGTTGTGAACTGATGCAATCATTCTGGAAAGCAATTCAGACCTATGCTCAAAGGGCTATAAAACTGTGCATACCCTTTGACCCAGCAATACCACTACTAGGTCTATACCCCCAAAATGATGAAAAGAAAAGGACCTATATGAATGAAAATATTTATAGCAGCTCTTTTTGTGGTGGCAAAGAACTGGAAATTGAAGAGATACTACACAAGTTGGGGTACATGATTGTGATGGAATACTATTGTGCTATAAGAAATAATGAACAAGGGGCAGCTAGGTGGCGCAGTGGATAGAGCACCAGCCCTGGAATCAGGAGTACCTGAGTTCAAATCCGCCCTCAGACACTTAACACTTACTAGCTGTGTGATCCTGGGCCACTTAACCATAATTGCCTCACTAAAAAAAAAAAAAAAGAGAAAAAGAAATAATGAACAAGATGGTTTCAGAAAAACCTTGGAAGACTTTTATGAACTGATGCCAAGTGATCAGAATCAGGAGAATATTGTACACAGTAACACCAATATTGTATGATCAACTGTGAAGGACTTACCTATTCTCAACAATACAACAATCCAAGACAATTCTGAAGGACTTGGGATGAAAATGCTATCCACATCCAGAGAAAGAACTGATGGAGTCTAAATACAGATCAAAACATACTTTTTAACTTATTTTTTACTTATTTTTCTTGTGGTTTTTTTGGAATGTGTTTTTAATATGGGAATATATTTCGCATAACTACACATGTGTATATTGAGTGGCTAGCCTGCTCTAGAAAGAGGAAGAGTAGGGAGGAAATTTGGAACTCAAATTTTTTATAAATTCATGTTAAAAATATTTTACATGGGGGCAGCTAGGTGGCACAGTGGATAAAGCACTGGCCCTGGATTCAGGAGGCTCTGAGTTCAAATCTGACCTCAGACACTTGACACTAGCTGTGTGACCCTGGGCAAGTCACTCAGCCCTCATTGACTTGCAAAACAAAAACAAAAAAAATGTACATGTAGTTGGAAAAAATAAATAAAAATATTTTTTAAAAAAAGAAATATGAACTTCATTCTATTAACAAATATTTACTAATTATCTGCCAGGTGCCAGACACTGTGCTAAGCACTACAGAAACAAAAACAAAGACTGAAACGCTCCTTACTTTGAAGTAGCTTATATTCTATAGTAGAAGACAAGTACATATAGAAGTACATGTATAATAAATATTAAAAGAATAAATACAAAGTAATAAAATACAAGATACTTTGGTCACTGGGAAAGACTGCATGCAGATGGTGGTGCTTTAGCTCAGTCTTGAAGGATGAGGAGTCTATGAGGCATGGGCGATGGCCAGTAAAAAGGCACAGAGAGAGATGATAGAATGACAGGGGACAGCAAATTGTGCCACTACCTAGGGTGGCAAAGTAGATAGAGCTTTGGCCATGGAGTCGGGAGGACTTGAGTTCAAATCCAGTCTCAGACATTTACTAGCTGTGTAACCCTGGACAATCCACTTAACCTCTGTCTGTGTCACTTTTCTCAACTGTAAAATAGAGATCTTAATAACATCTACCTCACTGAGTTGTTGGAAGAATGTGATAATATTTGTAAAGCACTTAGTTCAGTTTCGGGCACACAGTAGGTACTTAATAAATGCTTGTTCCCTTTCCTTCACATTAAATTAAGATGTACTTCCCCCTTAGGAAGCTAGTGTCCAACATCATTTTCTAAACATTATATGTGTGCATCTTTCATGTGATTTATTAACAGAAGCCCTCAGAACAAGCCACAAATCAGAATTTTATAAAATATAAAGTAAGCTAGTTTTTCCAGAAACAGAAAATGTTTAGTTGCCTTACAATCAAGTGCACTTTTACATTTTCAATCTTGAGTCAGCACTGATTATGAGCAGAGCAAACAATCAACAATTTGGATGAATACTACTGGAATTTTTACTTTCTCTGGGGAAGTTCTCTCTAGAACTTCGGGATGGCTCAAGATGAAGAAAAGAGGTAGCTTTTACAACCAAAAAAACCCCCCAAAACCCAGTTTCAGACCACTATAAACATGGTAGCCACCTGTGTGCCTTGCATTTGGTTGACTACAGTGTCCAGACCAGGAGATTTCTAAGCAGCTGCAGAGTCACTCGGTAAGCACTGGAATGTATTTTCTCCTAGAAGCATCTGGGTGGATGGCAGGCAGGCGTCCTTGCTGGCTTCTCTCACAGCCTCTTAGCCAGCTAACTGGCCTGGTGGAAGTACTAGCAGCTGTGGGCCTGCCATAGAACTGGGTTGAGGTAGGGATCTTGATGAGCCCCTTTGTTCTCCTAAATACCATTGTTCCCAGACTCACCTATTGTTGTGAAAGATTTGCTGATTTTTGTTATAAACACAACCCCCTACAAAAAGTCCTTTTATGTTGATGAGGGGCATTTTCCTGGCTTCTCTTTGTTTGATATGGAAATGCCTCAGGCTAGCTTTATGGCCACACACATTCTAGAAGGAAGTGTGGGAGAGACATAAAATTGCACCTACCATAAAGGTGGCTGCTCTGCAGTTCCCTGGTTCCCTCGAGTAGTCTTTGAAGAAGTCTAACGATTGAAGCAGATTCCCTTTACATACCTAAATCTGAGTGTATAAGGATAGACAGGGTGTCCCAAAAGTCTTCGTGCGGTTTTTAGCTTTACTGGCTCAGTGCTGCTCTAAGATTTTTGGGACACTATATTACATGTGCACAAACATAATTAGCCCCATTAAGGAATCCAGGAGAAATCAAATTCCTCCAGAATGAGGCCACCTGTGTTAAGAGAACATGGGCTGTCATAGGAAGTCAATCAGTCGGCTAGCATTTATTAAGTGCCCCAAGACAATGTTTTAGCAAAGAGGATCCAATAACACAGTAAGTGTGGTATAATGTCAGAGGAGGCCTTTCTTCTAATCCCAACTCTGAAATTATATGACCTTGGGATAGCTGTTTTCATTTCCCCACAATTTTGGCATCATGGACCCTGCTGTCAATCGGGTGAAGCCTTCTCAGAAAAATGTTTTAAATGCCTAGAATAAAATACATGGGATTACAATAGAAACATGTTTTATTAAAATACAGTTATTGATTATGTAGATATATACACATGTGTATGTGCCTGTATATTAAAATGTATATATATGCATTTATATTACATGCACACATAAATGTAAATGTGTGTGTGTAGCCTAAAGAAAAGAAGGCTTAGGAAGGGACATAATTGTTGTCTTCGAGCATTTTTTTTTTTGCAGGGCAATGAGGGTTAAGTGACTTACCCAGAGTCACACAGCTAGTAAGCGTTAAGTGTCTGAGACTGGATTTGAAATTAGGTCCTCCTGAATCCAGGGCCAGTGCTTTATCCACTGTGCCACCTAACTGCCCTCTGTCTTCAAGCATTTTAAGGAAATGGGAAGAGGTTGTAGACAAGCAAATGTCAGTTCAATATAAGACAAAACTTCCCAGTAATTTGAGCTGTCCCAAATTGGAACAGCCAACCTCAAGAGACAGTGGTCTCCCCTTCACTCTGGAGGTCTCCAAGTTGATGTAGTTTGACCACTTGTTGGAAATGTAGAAAGGATTCTGGACTAGACTGGATGGCTTGGACCTTTTCAGTTTGGAGATTCTGTGATCCTGTGTGGTAGACAGGATACCTGTGTTCCATTCATTACTCTGCCCCAGCGGCCTGATCTTGGGTCAATTACTCATCCTCTGGTGGTTGGCAGGATAGGAAAGAGGTGTTACATAAATATCTTTTATTTAATACTGTTTCGAAGCTCAAACAAAAAAAAAGTGTTTTTTTAATTCTATGTTCTTCATTGTATTAATGTTATGAGGAAACTTCTCAGGTTTTGTTGAGTAAGCAGGCTAACAATTTTGTTAACTACTACTAGAGTTTGATGTGGGTCAAACTTAAATCAACCAATAAAGTCAATCAATCAATAAAGATTTATTAATTGACTACTATGTGGATACAAAAAGAGGCAAAAGACAGTCCCTGCCTTCAAGCAACATACTCCCCACTTTCCTCTACAATTTTTATTAAGACCCTGACTTTGACTGGAACTATGATGTCTTCTCCTTACCCTCTTGCTTCTTGTGCTGTATTCCTACCCATGTTTTAAAGCCCAATTCAAATGCTGTCTACTTTAGAAAACTATCCCTGCTCTCCCTGTCCCTAGTCATTGATGAACCCCTAGCTAAATTTACCTAGCATTTGGATGACATCTCTTTTATGCTATTGACTAGCTTTGTATGATAGTTATTTGTGGCTGTGTCTTGTATCTCTACTAGAATATAAGTTCCCAAAGAGAACTGTCTTATTTAAATTATGTAACTCCCACAGTATCTAGCAATCACTAAATAAACATTCATTTATTAGGTTCTTACTGTGTGCCAGGCTCTATGGTAAGTACTGGGAATAAAAACATAAGCAAAAAGAGAGACAATCCCTGGCTTTAAGGAGCTAACATTCTTTTTAATTTAAAAAAAATTAACATTTAAAAAAAAATTTTGAGTTCCAAATTTTCTCCCACACTTCCATCACCACCCACCCACTGAGAAGGCAAGAAATAGGATATCAACTATACATGTGAAATAATGCACAACATATTTCCATAGGACCTCAGTTTAAACCCCATCTCTTATATATATGTATGACCTGTGTGGCATTCAAGACATTTAGGACTTGATTTCCTCTTCTATAAAATGAGGTTAGACATTTTATGTCTCTTCCTGTTCTAGACATACTGTCTTTTGAGTTAAGTGACTTGCTCTAAATCACAGAGAAAGTAAGTTAGTGGGAAAGCCAGAAGTTCAAGTCTTCTGACCTCATGCTGATTCCTGTGTACCACACCTCACTGTCTCTCTTCATTAATAATATTTTACCCCTTCTCAAGAGATGCCTATTTGTTTTGCAAGAATCTTTGGACCTTTTAGAAGGAACAAAGAAGGGATTTTTATGACCAAGGAAATACTGTGAGCACCTAAAACCCTGCATTACAGAAATACAAAGTTTTGACATTATTATTAAAAACTGTCATTATTATCACTAACTTGTGCCTGGTGAAGTTAAAGTTTATGCCCAAGATAACTAAAGGCCATAGACCTCACTTTTTTGGTTTGAACTTACATTTGACCCAAAAGTCAAACCAAACACTAGAAAATGCTTCTGTCTAGAACTATGTTCATCAATTCCCTTTTACTACTTCAGATAAAATTGAAGTTACTGAGTAACTGAAAGATTGCTTATGATTCAGAGTTCAATTTTTAGATCTAATATATGATGTTTAAGTAAACATTAACTTCATAAATGACCCAAGCCTGGAGAAATGGAGTGAAAGCTTGGGACAATGGATTGAAGAGACTGAAGACCTTAGATCAAATCCTAGCTCAGTCACCTATCCATCAGTTGTGTGACCTTAGACAAGTAACCTCGCATCTGTGATCTGTAAAAGTAAAAGGGTTTGATGAACTGATCTCCAAAAGTCACTTCTAGCTCATGTATACTGTGATTCTTAGTTATGTGGGAAACGAATGATATCAATAAACAGTGAATGGATATAGGGTGATATCGTAGCTAGAGTGCTGGACTTGGAATCAGGAAGATCTGAGTTCAAATCTTGTTTCAGGATAACTATGGGACTCTGGGACCAGTCACCTAGTCTTTCTTAGCTTCAGTTTCCTTATCTGTAAAATGAGGATAATGACAGCACCTTCTTCTGAGGGTAGTGGGGAAGATCAAATGAGAACATAGACAGTACTTTGCGGGTAGTCATTGGGAAAGCCAGAACTTAAGACCAGGCCTTCTGACCCTATTTGATTCACCTATACCATACCTCACTGTCTCTCTCCAGTAATAATACTCTGCCTTTTCTCAAAAGATGCCTCTTTGTTTTACAAAATGATAGTAAGTAATGAAAGTGGACTTGTGGCTAAACCATTTGTGCCTCCTGAAAGCTAAGTATAGCATGTGAAGTAGCTTTTGTAGCCTCAACAGCTCAGCATCTGCTGTGTTACAAAGGACATTGTGGGGAAGGGGCACTACAGGAAAGGTAAAGGAGAAACATCATAGACCAAAGACCAGAGCTCTTAGAACAAAAATCCTTATCCCTGATTCCCCTAAATGATAGCAGCAGAAACTTACTCCCTGAGAAAATTGGACAAAAAGATTTCTTATTGGTGTTTGCTGTGGACCACGATTTTACCACAAATTGAACACCCAAACTCAGATGTTGGGCAAATATTCCTCATCTGTTAAATGAAAGGTTTAGACTAGATAACTTCCAAAGGTTACTTCTGGCTCCAGAGCTATTGTCATAGGATAATCCTTTTAAAAATGAAACGCTAGGGGCAGTTAGGTGGCACAGTAGATAAAGCACCAGCCCTGGATTCAGGAGGACCTGAGTTAGAATTTGGCCTCAGACACTTGACTTTTACTATTTGTATGACCCTGTGGAAGTCACTTAACCCTCATTGCCTTGCCCCCCAAAAATAAACAAAATAAAATGAAACCATAAATAAGCAAAAAAGGGGGGCTATCCTTTTTACATAAAAATTATCTTTCAGCCTTACTTTCAGTAGGGCAGGAATTCTGATGGATGAGAACTTAGGGGTTTATCTAAACTGACCTGTACACATTTGTTTATGTGACCTGGAAGAGACATTTTTCAATAAAATTTGAGGGCATTTTTAGTGGTGGGTTATTAACTATATAAGCTCTATGATGTATCAGTGTTCTAAGATGTTTTACTGGTTGAGAGTAAAGATGTAGGGATGAAGGGAGTGGTGCCAAGGCACAGATACATCAAAGTTATACCTTACTTATTGGCTAGGGGCATGGTGCTACCAAGGGACCAAACAAAGAATGGCAGGAGTTGGGCAAAGTCCAAGCTGAGCCCTTCATCCCTGTAGAAAAAGTAGCTCTTACAAATAAGGAAGCCATAGGAGAGCCAAAGACCAGAAAGGTGCCTCTTAAGCCCTTTCTAGGTAGAGGTGAGCACCCATAAGGTATCAGGTTAGACCACATGGTAGGCCTCAGAAAACAAAATAAATTTTAAAATGTTGAGAGACATCCAGTTATTGCACCAGAGGGATGTTTTATTCTCACTTTTATTGTCCTTAAACCCTTTGTACAATCTGTGAATTTACTATTTTTTCTGTAAACAAATGCCCTTGATTAAAACTCAGGACAATCTGAGTTTAGCAAAAGGAAAGGATGGCTGAGAAGCTAGACCCATCTGGAGAGTGGTATATCTCTGATCTCTATAGATCAGACATGATCTCTATAGAATAGAGGGCAGGAGTAGACATCAAGCACCAGGGAGACATTAGAAAATCAGCCAGGCCCTTTTAGGAATCAGTTTACCCTGGGCCCAGATTAAGACAAAGTACGTCATAGATCTTGGCTTATCAGTCATGATAAAAATCTATACATCTATAAGGTTGTGTGTATCCTCACAGACTAGTAACCAGTGGCATACATTTGCACAGAGAGAATTGTAGTTAAGAGTCTTTGACCTATGGAAAGAATGAAGACAACTCATCTACATGGAGATGAAGTCCTTAAACTGAGGACCTCATTAGCTCACTAGCTCTTTTTATCATTGTGTTTAGAAGGTAAAGGAAAGATCAGGACTTCATTTAATTTTTTTTAGGAAAACACTCAAATTTCCCTTTCAAGCCTTTATTAGTCATATCCAAAGAAAGTCCTAGATATTTAGCACATATTGGTACTACCAAGATTTCTTTTTACTCTCTGGATTACTTGTTGTTCAGTAGTTCAGTTGTGTCAGACTCTTTATGATCTGCTGGACGACAGCATGCCAATACAATCCATGGAGTTTTCTTGGCAAAGATGCTTGGGTAGTTTGCAATTTTCTTCTACAGTGGATTAAGGCAAACAGAGTTTAAGTGACTTATCCATGGTCATATAGCTAGTAAGTTTCTGAGGCTGGATTTAAACTCGGGTCATTCTGATTCCATGCCCACTGTTCTATCCACTCAACCACCTGGCTGCCTCCTGGCTTTCTTTGTAGCTTTCAACTTTTTTGTTTGTTTTGTTTTGTTTTTTGTTTTATTTTGGGGGGACAATGAGGGTTAAGTGACTTGCTCAGGGTCACACAGATAGTAAATGTCAAGCGTCTGAGGCCGGATTTGAACTCAGGTCCTCCCGAATCCAGAGCCAGTGCTTTATCCACTGCGCCACCTAGCTGCCCCCACTTTCAACTTTTAAGAGAGTTAACAGAATATGTGCCACCATAAATGGATAACAAAACATAAAAAGTATTGTTTCCTATCTGTTCTGTAATTATCAACAAAACAATAATGTCACTATGTTGGTAATCTATGAAAGGAAAATCAGAGAGAAGGGCTAGGGCACAGTGTGAAACCTCCTACTCCTGCTAAATCTATTATATTACTGGAAGCTGAACCAGATGATCTCATTATACCCTTAGTTCTTCATCTAAAATAATGATGGTTGAGAGTCAGAAGACCCAGACACTTCTGGCCCCATTCATAGCTTGTAATTTGAAGGGTACCAAAAGGCCCATCTGCCTGAAATTATCTCTGTCTCCCCAGGTGGCTGAAATTTACACCATAAAAATCACTCCTTAAGGCACTGTGTGCAGGAAGCACTCCTCAAGTGCAAATATGCAATCTGACTAATATTGACTAGTAGCACACAGTTTAGAGCTGATTATCAGTTTCCTCTTCCAATTTTAAGGCCCCTCCTTGAAATCTGAGCTCCAAGAAAACTGGACTATGTCTGTACTTCTTTTGTATCCCCCTCAGTACTTAACACAGTCCTGATTATACATTAAGTGTTTAGTAAATACTTGTTAATTCATCAATGCTGAAAAAAGAAACAGGAGGAAATTCCATTCTTTCTTCTTTCACAAGATCTGTGAAACATCTGGATGGTTATTCTTCTTTCCATACAGATCCCAACTTAAAATCCAAAAGACTCCAAGATTTTATTAAAGAGTTTTCATGAATTTCTTTGAGGGGAAAATGTCACATGGAGGCTGGTGTTCTCAGAATGAGCCTCTCCTACCCTTAGCAAGACTGGTTCTAAGAAGCAGTCTCAGGTCAGGCCATACTCAAAGCCTTCCTAGCTTGATTGGTCTCTCTGGAGTGGAGCTGTCATTGCTGTTGTTGCAGTAAGAGCTGAGCTACCTCCATGCCAAAAATGATATATTAAAAAAGAATTGGACTTAACCCCCATTGCCCTGCAAAAACAAAACAAAACAAAACAAAACAAAACAAAAAAAAAGAATTGGGGCAGCTAGGTGGTGCAGTGGATAAAGCACTGGCCCTAGAATCAGAAGGACCTGAGTTCAAATCCAGCCTCAGACACTTAACACTTACTAGCTGTGTGACCCTGGGCAAGTCACTTAACCCTCATTGTCCCTCAAAAAGAAAAAAAGAATTGGTAGTGAAGGTCCACCCTTCCTATCTGTCATATAGTTTATTTTGGGGAGAGAAGGAAAGCTACACATAATTTTAAAAAAATTGTTCATCTTTGAATTTAATTTTTTGAAAGTTTCATTAGCCTGAATCATATCACTCATGAAGCTGTTAATAATTAGAATTGAATCCAGAGGCCCCAGAAATCTCCCCTCTTGCCTGAAACAAAGTCATAGCTAGGGACTTTTTTGAAATAAAACTGGTGCTTACTTAAGTATTAAATGTATATTTTTAATAGACTACCCATGTTCTAAATGGGACCTTACAAATAGAAATAACACTAGAGACAAAGAGCAAAAACCAAAACAAAACAGAAAAACAATGAGATTGGAATAAGTAGATACAGGTTGTGCCAAAAGTTTCAGTGCAGTTTTCTGCAACTAAAAGCTTACAATTGTACTAAGACATTTGGATCATATAGAGAAAATGCATGCATGTCATTAGGAAGGGTCAATATACAAAGTACCAGGAGAGGAAGATACCAAAGGGGTGAGGGGTGGGGATGGATCTATTGGAAAGAAAAAAAGGAATCTTTGAGGTCATCTAGTCCAACCCCTTCATTTTACAGTTGAGACCCATACTGATTTGTCCCTGGCCTCCAAAACAGGATTCAAACCCAAGGACTCTGTTTCTAAATCCAGGGCTCTGTCCATTGCACCACACTTCCCATCCACTTGGTCTCTCAGTCTCAGATTCTTCCTCTGTGAAACATTTATTAAAATACCTATGTTGGGGCAGGTAGGTGGCACAGTGGATAGAGCACCGGCCCTGGAGTCAGGAGTACCTGAGTTCAAATCCGGCCTCAGACACAACACTCACTAGCTGTGTGACCCTGGGCAAGTCACTTAACCCCAAGTGCCTCACTAAAAAAAAAAAATACCTATGTTAGTTATAAGGTTGTTGTGAGGAGCAAATAAGATAATATCTCTGTAAAAGTGTTTTGCAAACCTAAAAGCTATATAAATGAGTGATGTGTGTAGATATAGACAAAGATACAGATTATAAAAATTCAGCTTGGATATGAAGGGCTGAAAAAAAAAAGTTTAACTGTTTTTAGGACACTTTCCTGATCTAATATTCTGAGATTCTCTAGTGTGCGAATGTGTTAAGAATGCTACTTTTTGGGGCAGTTAGGTGGGGCAGCAGATAGAGCACCAGCCCTGGATTCAGGAGTATCTTAGTTCAAATCCGGCCTCAGACACTTGACACTAGCTGTGTGACCCTGGGCAAGTCACTTAACCCTCATTGCCCAGCAAAAATAAAAAATTTAAAAAAAACCAAACAAGAATGCTACTTTTTATTGTAAAAGAAAACTTGTTCACCAAATCATGCTTTTCCTAGGACTCAAAGCTTTATCATGGCATGTGATAGCACATATATCTGAGTATTTATGCCAAGGTGTGTTTGGGGTACTAGACCCAAATCTAAGTAAGAGCAACTCTTTTGCGATTGGGGCTCCTCAACACAGGAAGGAAGGTAGGTAGGAAGGAATGAAGATGAAAGAGAGGGAAGAAGAGAAAGAGGGAAGTAAGGAGAAAGAAGGAAAGAAAGAAAAAGGAGAAAGAAAGAAAGAAAGAAAGAAAGAAAGAAAGAAAGAAAGAAAGAAAGAAAGAAAGAAAGAAAGAAAGAAAGAAAGAAAGAAAGAAAGAAAGAAAGAAAGCTCAAAGGTAAATAATCTGAGAATATCAGATTACAATTTCCCTGCCCACTTCCTCTCTCCTCGGACCCCCCTCCCCCACTAAAATCTTTCAAATTGAACAGGACAAAGTTTGATCTCTTCCATGTTGAGAGTTTGGAACAAAAGCAGCTTTCTGCTTGAGCTGGACATCAAAAGGCTGCTGAGTGACTGCTCTAAGTAATACTTTGTTGTAGATCTCAGAGGAAATTCACAGATGTCCTTCTGTAACTATGTACAGGTCCAAGGACCTTTAACCAAGCAGAGAAGTGTTACTGCATTAACTAGACTGATGTCTTGCATAGGGAGCAATACTAGTGAGACCTACGAAGACTAACCGAGGGGCCAGATGCAGTAACATTCAGAACCCATTTTTCTTCAATGAGATTATTTTATGGACCAATAAATGTAAAATTCGGTTAGGTGCCCGAGTTTTTTCTAGACTAGGATTTTTTTTTTAAGTGGAAGGAGTTTATCTCTGAATTGACAGAAGCCAGCGATGCTTATGGGATTACTCCAAATGAAAGCAGGGAAACTCGGGAAGTAGGGTGATTGACCCAGGCACCAGGTAACGACCCGGGTGCCACATATGGAACACCCAATTTAGAAACTGTATTGGGGCAGACGGGCTCAGGGCCGCCCACGGCGAGTGCTCTCCTCCCAGTTTACAACTCGCCTCTCCTTTCCGCAGGTTGCCTTTGTTTCTTTTCTCTGCCCGCCTCCCTGGAAGAAACTGCGGAAAAACTGACCGCGGAAACTTCCCTGGTCCGGAAATCTGCCCTTGGCTGCCACGGCGCTGGAGAGCTTCTGCTGGGCTGTGGCCGCTTCGCTCGACTGCGCACCAGGCTGCGTCTCCTCGGGTGCTGGAGCGGCTCCGAATCCGAGCCAGCCGGCTGGGCTTCCAAACCGCACCCCCCCACACACACACACCCCACCCCCAGCCTCACTGCCCGGGTTCAAGTTTTCTCAGCAGTCAGGTAATGCCTACTCCAGGGCGGAAGACCCACGTGGCATACTTGCTTCCACTTGGTGGAGAGGGAGAGAGAAAATGAAGTAGTCCTCTCCCCCTTGTTAAATCCGTGACCCAGAAGCTAAGGCGTGGAGCTGACCTCCCACCTTTTGCAGTCCTTGCTCACCACCTCCCACACCGACTCCCCCTTTTTTCTGCCTAGGCTCCATGCACTTGTTTGTGAACTCCGCGCGCAGCCCTCCTTCGGGCTTCTGCAAGCTTGCAGTGCGTTTGGTCTTTCCGTGTCTCTTTATATTACGGCGGAGCAGCCACACACTTTTCATGAGAGCGATGCTTTGTGTAAAAGCGTTGGCATTTGGCCTTGATACCTGTATCTCTTGATGATTGCAACAAATTTCTAAAATAAATATTGTACTTTGATCTCCTGCGCATTGCATTTTTAATGGAACACCACTTCGTTAAGAATACATTTCGAGAGGCCCGGAGGGCTCACCGTGCTAATTATCGGTGAAGAAAATGTTCTCAAACTTCTCTACAGGTCAGAGAGATCTGGAAACCAGGGCGGTTGTGCCAATTGGGTGACAAGAGAAGCTAAGTGGGCAGGTGCACCTCTATCCTACTTGATGCCTAAGTACTTTTTGACCCCGGTATCTTTTTTCCCCTTGCTCGGAGGAGCGGGGAGAATGTTTTCTCAAAAAGAACCAGATTTCTATTCTTAAGTGGGGACATATGTAGAAAGTTCTTCGTAGTAATAACAAGCTTTGGAATGGAGACGGGTGGTTCCTTTCTATCTTTTTCCTTCCTTCAAAACAGGAAAATAGAAATCCTTTTAAATATATGTGTTAGGGTGTGGTCTATCCAAATGAACTCGCCCATAGCTTCCAAGCTTTTTAGATACCTGGGCATTTTTCATCCTGGTGACCAGGAGCTGAGTGACTAGGAGAAGATGGGACTATGAGTGCTGGAGGCGGAGTGGGTGGCAGAAGGTAAGACTAGAATCAGACCTAGGGGGAAAAAACTTGAAAGGAAAAAAAAAAACTTTTTGAAGTTTCGAAACTTGTGCAGAGCGAGAGTGTTGATTTGTGGAGTGCCAGATTTACACCTCTGGGTGTCCTGAAGGGGAAGGTTTTCGTTGATCAGCAGGAGGTGAGGCATGGGTTGTGAATCCTAGCTGCAAACCGTCCTCCTTCCGCCCCTCCTCCTCAGACCTCCTGTAGAGCCGGACTCCGACCCCGCCTCCAGACTGAGGCGCAACGAGTCGAGAAAGGGGGTGGTCTTCAACCCCCCTCCACCAAACTACCGCCCTCTAGGTTGCACTTCAGTGTCCAGTGGAGCTAGGCAGTTTGGGGCGGCATGGATACAGGGGAGGGCGAGAGGAAGTTCCTAAGAGTGGCGCGGGACTTGCTCCCTTAAATTCCTCCCACGCTGCTTATGGGCAGGATAAGCCCGAATCTTCTATAAATTATTCACATTTCACAACTCTCCGAGCTAAGGAAGGAAGCTTACCGATTCGAAGCTGTTGGTGGAGCTGGTGGGACGCCAGAGCGGAGGAAGAGGGAATGTAATCTGATATCCCAAATTGGATTGGGGAGGGGAGGGATCGGAAGGGATCCCAGCATAAATCCCAGATTCTAAATATTCCAATTGTTCTCTTCCTCCCCTCCACAATGGTGTTCTTCCAGCAAAGATCCCTGAACTACTTCCAACCACGGCCAGGTCCAACTAGCCAATGCTAGGAAGCACCTAAAATGCACGTCCTAATGTAAATCCATCACATCTACTTAATCGATGTCCGTAGGATACCCCTTTTACCCTTGCTCCAGAGTCTGATTAAACAGTCAGAATAGGGAGGAGAGAGGCCTCCGGGGTATGAGCCACATGCCCGGGGTGGGGCAGAACATGTAGGGGCCCTAGCGGGGCGGCCAGCTCTCCCCAGGCCTTGGTCCAGAGCCGTGGGAGAGGACTCCACTCTCCTAATCCCTTCAAAAGGCTCCGAGCTAATACAGGCCCTAGTCGTCCTGGGAAGTCTTTGAGGGGACAGAGATTGTTACTGTGGTGAGGTCAGATAAAGAAGTCTGTGGGCCAAGACAGGGGGAGCACAATCCGACCTCCTCTACTGGCTGCTGGGTCGCATTACCTGCAGAGTAACAGTTGCAGAAATGTAAACTTCAGGCAGTGGTGGGAAGCTCCTACACCCCCTGTGGAGTCTTTTTCCCCTTTCTTCTTTCTCTCCCCACCCCCATTCTTTCTTAATTATTCCTGAGGCAGTAGTGAAATATCTTTCAAGACCTGCCTCCCTACCCAACCTCCATCCCAACCAGCAGTTCGATTATACTGATTTCCCACTCCGATCCTAAGTAAAAACTAAATAATATATTGTAGTCCATACCAACCAAAGAAGGAAGAACGACTACTGGTCAGAGATCAGATCCCCTAGGGAAGAAGGAAGTTCAGAGAGCAGGAGGCTAGAGGAGGGGGAGGCAGGGCCTCAGCAGGGCTTCTGGGCTATGCTCTTAACCTGTCAACGCCTTAACCCCCTAGCTCTTTAGTTACTAAGCAAGGGTGGAAAAAGTGGAGGGAGTTCCTCTGTCTTTTGAGACAGGAAAGGAAAAGGATATACTGGAAGACAGTGGAATTCTTCAGAGCGGACCCCTTGGAAGATGTTATGTTCTCTTCTAAATGTGGCCAGAGATCTAAGTTAGTGTGGCAGAACCTGGGTGTTGGGGTGAGCTCAGTTACCTGGTTTTATTCTTTTTCCTTTATGGAGGTCCATTTTGTATTTTGTAAGATTCGTGAGCATTATTGTCTTTTATTTTTGTTATTTAGTATTGTTACATCTTTATCACTTCTTCTCAAGCAAAAACTTAAGGCTGAGGCCAGGATTTTCAAGAGTTCTCTTCAGTCTGCTTTGGCCTTGGTTTGTCCCACATCTACATTCAGATTGTGTCCAAAAAAAAAAAAAGAAAGAAAAGAAAAAAGAAAAACTCAACTCCATCCATTTATGACAATAATCACCCTTCAGAATATATAGTCACTAGTTGTGTCTTTAACGGCCGACAAAGTTTCTACGAGAAAAGAACACAATCCTTTGGAGTCCCCCCCCCCCCCGCCCCCTCCAGTTTTTGGCATTGTGTTATTTTGGTTGTTCTTTGATTTGGGGGTAGTGTTGCTGCTGAGACGGTTTTTCAGCATTTCACCATCTTCCCTAAAAGAAAAAAATTCAGATAATTACTAAAGAAGTATTACTAATCGGCTCGGCATCTCAGCCTAGGTACACATTCAAACCACCCGCAGCCACCAAAAAAGTAGAGAAGCAACACGTTGTTTACAATCTCTGTTCTCAACTTTCAGGAAAAAGGAAGTCTGGGAAAGTTTTACCATTATTTTGTGGATTTGGAATAGACTTCCATGGGCCATTGCTCAGGTGAAATTTCTTAGGTTGACGTGTGTGTGTGTGTGTGTGTGTGTGTGTGTGTGTGTGTGTGTGTGTGTGCTTGTGTTACTCCCAGCCGCCAAACTAAAACTCCTGGAATCCGGAGGCAGATTTCTCTGGAGATAACAAAGACACATTGTCACTTTAGGCTCAGCCTCTGCTACAAATCCTTAATTGCAAGTAAAGAGGGGGAAAAAAGGCGAAGGGGGATCTAGTGTCTCTAGCAGCCCCAGTGAGGGTCTCCAGGCGGTGAGGCCCCCTTTGATCAGGAAAATCCAATTATTTGTGTATATACATTTCCCACATAGTGATTACTTCATTAATTGTCCCGCCTTTATCTCCTCCCTACCCATCCCCCCTAATAATCAGTTCTTTTATCCAGACCAACAAACACACCATAGGAGCTTTGTGGATTCAAAGGATTTGCTTTCGCTTCTGAAAGAGCCGCTATTCTTTGATGATTGGGTAGCGGCAAACTTCAAAGCCATAAATCTTCCCTCTGACTGGCTGGCGGCCCAGCAAAGTCCTTATCAAATTCTTGGAGGTGATCCTACAGCACTCAGACAGTCCGCGGAGAGCGCGCGGCGCGGGGCGGCCAGGCCAAGCGAGGCTAGGCAAGGCGTGGGGCGGGGAAGGGGAGGGGGGGGCAGGACAGCCGGAAAGCGGAGAGCGCACTCCAAGGGGGGGCAGAGGCGAGCAGAGAGGGTTCGAACACACAGGCAAACGAGCCGGCCGGGCAAAGAAGCTGGGCTGCTCTTCGTCTTCGCCTTGGAGCCTCCATGCCTCGGCATTGCCCCGCTGCCCTCCAGTCGCGCCAGGAGTGGTAGCCATGGCCGCTGTGGCGGTCCTCCGGAACGACTCCCTGCAGGCTTTCCTCCAGGTCAGTGCCCCGGGGACCTCTGGAAGGAGTGGGTGTTGAGGGATAAGGAGCCCGCTGGAAGGAAGATAAGCGAAGTGTTTGTTCTTCTATCTCCCTAATCACTCGGAGCACTCGGAAGTTTCTAGTCTGCTTCTACTTGAAGGCTTGCTCCTGAGGCGAGAATTAGATGCTTCTGTCAAAGGAAAGTCAGGCCTGAAACTTTCACTACCTCTCTTTTCTCTGCCAATATCCCCTCCAGTCCTAACTTTATGCTTTATTGACTGCCAGGTGACTAGAGGTTGATACTTGGGGCTATAGGGAGTTGGCTGACTAGAGGGTGTCTGTGGGTGTTTCCGGGTGGGGTGAAGGACGAAGGAGGGTGGCATGGAGAGAGCCTTACAAAGGGAAAAGGTCTGAGGCTTACCGGGTAGGAGCTTCCTGCTGGGGGAAGGGACGGGGGCGAAACCCTCGGGGAATGAGGAGGAAGAGAAGGAAAAGGAGGGAAAGATCCAAGGAAGGGGGGTGGGGTGGGGAGAAGAGGAGAAAAGAGAATGGAAACAGAGCAGGTCACCCCTGCAGTAGATGTTTACAGATACTTTTCAGATTGCATTGTCTGAAGTGAGCTTGTGTTTACAAGAAAGCAAGCCGTTGGTTTTCATCTCTCCTCTCACTTTGTGCCAACTTTTTTTTTTTTGCCCTCCTCCAAATCTCCTAAAGGATTGATTATGACTGTTTCCACTAAGTTGTTTGGTGTTTTGTTTGTTTTTTTTTAATGGGGAACGACGCGCGTTTTGTTCCTTTTTGGCTCGTGCACCAAAAACTTCCCCAGCACTGGCTGCAAGAAGTGTGCCGGAGCGAGTTCCGTGACTGGGGCGGTGGCGGGTTGGTGTGAATTGAGGGGGGTGAGGGGTGGCAGTATAATAACTAGTCGTAGGTGTGGTGAACCAGGCTGGGGATCCGGTGGATGGAGCGGTAATCTTTTGTTTCTTCTCGTCCCCAACACGTCCCCACCCCACGACCCCACCACCACCTCTTCCTATGCAGGACCGCACCCCAAGCGCTTCTCCCGAGTTGGTCAAACACTCGCCGCTGGCGCTCCTGGCGGCCACCTGTAGCCGAATCGGACAGCCGGGCGCGGCCGCCCCTCCGGACTTCCTACAGGTCTCCTACGACCCGACTCTGGGCTCACCCTCCAGGATTTTCCACCCGTGGACTACCGACATGCCAGCCCACTCGCCAGGAGGCCTACCTCCTCCCCACCCCAGCCTAGGATTGACGCCCCAGAAGAACCACCTGCAGCCCTCTTTCGGGGCGGCCCACGAACTTCCCCTCACCCCACCGGCAGACCCCTCCTACCCTTACGAATTTTCGCCGGTCAAGATGCTGCCCTCCTCCATGGCAGCCCTGCCGGCTAGCTGCCCCCCAGCCTACGTGCCCTACGCCGCCCAGGCCGCCCTGCCACCTGGCTACTCCAACCTGCTGCCCCCGCCGCCGCCGCCGCCGCCGCCACCACCGCCCCCGCCGCCGCCGCCTCCCCCGCCGCCCTGCCGCCAGCTTTCCCCTAACCCCGGCCCAGAGGACATTCCGTGGTGGAGCATCCCGCAGGCGGGGGCCGGGGCAGGAGGCCCAGGCGTGCCCGGGGGCGGCGTCCCAGGAGGCTGCGGCGGGGGCCACCCGGGCCACCACGCCCCGCGCTTCCCCGCGGCGGCCACTGCTGCGGCCGCGGCGGCCGCAGCCTTGCAACGCAGCCTGGTGCTGGGCCACTCGGACTTCGCCCAGTACCAGAGCCAGATCGCCGCCCTGCTGCAGACCAAGTCCCCCCTGGCGGCCACGGCCAGGAGGTGCCGCCGCTGCCGCTGCCCCAATTGCCAGGCAGCGGGTGGAGCCCCCGAGGCGGAGCCCGGCAAAAAGAAGCAGCACGTCTGCCACGTCCCCGGCTGCGGCAAGGTGTACGGCAAGACGTCGCACCTGAAGGCGCACCTGCGCTGGCACACGGGCGAGCGGCCCTTCGTCTGCAACTGGCTCTTCTGCGGCAAGAGCTTTACGCGCTCGGACGAGCTGCAGCGGCACCTGCGGACTCACACGGGCGAGAAGCGCTTCGCCTGTCCGGAGTGCGGCAAGCGGTTCATGCGCAGCGACCACCTGGCCAAGCACGTGAAGACGCACCAGAACAAAAAGCTTAAAGCTGGGGAGGCCGGGGTCAAGCGGGAAGACACGCGGGATCTCTAAACGTCCCCACCACCACCGTCTCCGACTCACGCCACCGCGCCCCTCCCCACTATTGTCCCGGGACCCGAGGCCCCGGGAGCCCCTTGCACCGAGGGGGCAGCTTTGGATTTGTTCAGCACTGGGGCCTTCGGACAAACTGAGGATATGCCCAGTCCAAGCTTCTTGCCCCATTCCTGGCAGATTCGGCGCTTTCCGCCAGAAGCTTCCTCACATCCAATTGTTTTCCTGGCAGCTCTCAGACCTAGGTGTGAGAGGTCAAAAGGAGTTGGTTTAAGAGGGGCGGGGGGTGATGGAGCGTGCTGGGAGGGGAGGAGGTGGAGCAATTGGATTCCGAAGTCCTGGACTGGAGATTGCCCGTCGAGTCCCTGTCATTCCTACAGGGGAGAGGCCCTCAGATATCCGGAGAGTGCACGGGGTCAGGCCTTTATGCTCCAAGGCTTTCCTGACCATCTATGTAGAAAGATCAGCTCAAGTCCGAAACAATTTGGAAGCTTCTAAATGCTATGGCTTTTGCTGGAACAGGAATGAGCTTTTGTGTACAGGTTATTTAATAGCTTTGTTAAATAATAATTATTATTATAATAAAGTGTTTTCTTGTCTTTGCTCCATGCAGGGGCTCCAGCATGAAATGTTTCTGCGACTGCAGTGTGAAAATAAATACATTAACAAGGGGTCACCCGGGGAAGATCCCACTGAGTCAGTCTCATGTGATCATTTCTACCTTCAAATAGCTTCACAAAAAGCTTAGGTTTCTCCTATTATTTGGGTTTTCCATTAGTCACTGTGTTGCATTTAGCTTGGTTTGGGCAAAGGCTTGAGTCTGAAGGATTTATTCAGCCTTAGGTGGGCTACGGTGGGAGTGGGATGGGGGTGGTAAGGGAGACAAACTAAGTGCATCAAAAAATTCTTAGTAAACTTAGGGGAGGGACTGACATTTTTCTAATTGCACTTTTATTTACTGACTTCTCTAAAAATCGAGTCCTACTGTATCAACTAAAATATTTAGAATCGGGAAGAGGGAATTCCCTGTTAATTTTTATTGGTTTGTTGCCTGCTGGAAAATGATGACAAATCGATCATTTCCAATCTTGCCATGCAGATTTATCTGCTGCTTGTATAAAGTAGATTAAATATTGGGTACTAGGTTGAGACATGTTGGAGAAGTACGTGTGTGTGTGCAGGCTCACCTAAACTAGTCGTTAAAGATGAGGACAGAGCTTCACAGAAGGTTTTGGACCTAGTTTGTTTTCCAGGATTGTACTGAATTGCAATACCACTTTGCCATGATGTTCAGCCCTGTAATTAAATGTATCCTTTTTGGTACTAAAATTAAAAATTGTTTCACTCAGGACAGTAGCTCTATTTGACCTTCCATGTAGGGAAGGAAATCCAGGCCCCTTTTATATCTTTGGGTTGTACTACCTAAAAGATTCAAATAATCCAGGGTTTCCCCTTTAGAAAATATAAAGTATGGTCCTATCTTGGAAAAGTGACAAGTTTATTAGCATAGACCCATCTCTAATTTTTGTTAAACTTTTGCTAAGACATTCCAGTTTCTATACACTGCTGTCTTTCCACTACTGACTGCCTAATTAGAGATGTTTTCCTTTTCTAATTTGAATGGCTCCAGTGTCTGCAAGGGTTAGAAACTTTTGAGTCCACAAATTATTAAATTAACAGGTTTTAAATTTTGTTGAAATGTTGGAATTAAACTAATGTTATAAATACCAATTTACTCTATTAGCAATATAGAATAAATGCATTCATTTCTAAAATTTTATGCTTCTAGGAAATTACCCAAGTGAAGCAACTTGGTGTAAAATGACAAATAAGCAGAGTTTGTGAGGGTTTTTTCTTCTTTCAAACATGTACCAATAACTCCAGAAACCATTCCTTTAATGACAATACCATTTAATCTGAACAGCTGAAACTATTTACCTTATTTAAACTATTAAATTATTTGTTTCCTAAGCAAAAGCAATAGAAGAAACTCCTGTCCATAGAAATTGAAATCTGAACCATTTGAAGGTAAGTTAAGATTCTCTAAACCAATTCCATGGAGAAATACACCAATAAATTATAGGGGGGGAAATGCACTAAAGGACCAGAGACAGAAAAGATTTTATCATAGAAGTGCAAAACCTCCCTCAACATATCAATTTTTTAAAATTTTGAAATATGAAGGAGAAATGAACAATGAATGTCAATGAGGGCATTTTTGGCCACAGTGGAGGAAAAGGACAAATTCAATTTCGACAGGAAAGGCTCTTGGCTATCATTTGATAAAATTTAAGACAATATCAAAGCCTAAAGTTTTCTAGGAGAGAGCATTTTCATAAGTAGGTAAATGTTAAAAATCAAGCTAAAACTTATTCCTAAAAGTATGTGAAGCAGAACAAATATATTCGATGACAGGATCACTTTTCTAGTGGTTTTATTTCATCAAACTAGAAAATGCAAGAATGAGAAGTAGGATGATCTAGTATAGCTGGAAAAGTGTGATTTTTAAAAAATTGAACTACTTGCAAATCTGCTCTGTAGTAAGTTTAAAGAAAAATGTGTTTATGCCTGAGCCAACTGAAAACAAGGAAATATGTTTTTGTTTTTTCACAGGCTGGAAAGGATTTTTTGTGTTTATAATTAAAAATAAGCTAATAAATGTCTCAAAATAGTACCCATTATTCAATGCAGAAATGATTTAGCTTTTACGGAATAGTCAACTCTTACTTTTTTATGTTCTGTTTCCTAAATAAAAATTGTTAGCCAGAGTACCATCAAAAAGGCATCAGTATTCAAGGATAAGTAATAAAACCCAATATAGTTGTGGATTAAATAGTGCCTCTATCGGGAAAAAAAAAAACGAAATTAAAAGAACAATTGTAAAATCAGGTTGCTGTTGAATTCAAGTTGAAAAGTAGTAAAAGGTTTTTTAAAATTGCCTACAAAAAAGCCATATTCCAATCCAAGTACTTTTATAGTAGTGCCCATCAGTAGGGCAACAAAACAATTATTCAGTTCAACCACCACACCCAAAAAGGCAATTATTTAGAATCCTCAAATAACTTTGACTTGAAACCACAGGCATGCCACTTTCCCTGAGTCTCAGTTTCTTCATCTGTAAAATGCAGATAATAGCACTTAACCTCACAGAGTTGTTGTGAGGATCAAATGAGGTAAGGCCCTTTGCAAACTTGAACACACAACTTAAAGGTCAGCTCTCACATATTCAACTATGACATGAGAAAATTCAAATTTACTGATTCTAAAATCTAACACTGCAATGCAACTGTAGCTTGAAATCTGTCTCACCTAGAGAAACTTATCTCTATGAAGTTCATAATAAAGGGTCATCTAATACTGGTCTTAATACTTATATTTAATAATACAAAACTTGGTAGCAACCTTTCATTTTCTATTTTTTAAAAGAAAATATGTAGCTATAAACTACAGTCCCATGACTGACCATGGATATGTCAATGTGTTAGTCACCCAGAACCATTATTAATACTTTTCAAAAATATGCCTCATTTGTGCTGTCTGCTTTGTTGGCCCAGTTACACTGTATTTCAACCAAGATCAGCTTAGCTAAAGTTCTAATCTCGTGATCATATACACCACAAAGCTTACACTGAGAAGTCATGTTCCTTGAAAATAGCCAATTTGGGCATGCTTGGTATAGAATGATAATCTGAAATGGTGGCATTTATAAGAGGCAATTGCTGTTCCCCAAAGTTTCTCTATGTTATTCGGTGGACACAAATGATATTTAGTAGATAATTAGATTTGAATAGTGGCTTCAGGTGTTTTCTCCCTATCTTGCTCCTGTAATAATAGGCTCACAACATACATATTGGTAACGGACTACAAAAGGCTGTAAACCAACACAAGTTAAATAATGTCAAGGGGTCTTTATAGACATTAGAATGTTATGGTGTTGGGCAGCTGGGTGGTGCAGTGGATAAAGCACTGGCCCTGGATTCAGGAGGACCTGAGTTCAAATCCAGTTTCAAACACTTGACACTTACTAGCTGTGTGACCCTGGGCAAATAACTTAACCCTCATTGCCCCGCAAAAAATTATTTTTTAAATGTTATGGTGTTTAAATATTCCAGGACATCCAAGAGGAAGTCTGATTGCATAAAGAACATAGAATTAGACTAAATTTCTAGATCTTTGTTAGTAATTTTAATTTCATTCCCCTATGGCTTCCAGTTGAAGGTAGTTGAAAAGAAGGCATTTTGTATCAAAAGTAATTCCCTTCCTCCACAGCTTGCATGAGAAAAATGCAGCTTCTAAACAAGGGGGTGGAGCAAGTTAATTTTTTAAGGGAAGTGGGACTGGTCAGTTTCTCAATAAGAGAAATAGTAAAGTGGGGAGAGAGGAAGAAAAAAGTAAAAAAAAAAAACAAACACAAAAGGATAGTGAAAGCAGATGGGCTTTTGTTCATGAGAATTTTGCAAACCAGATGCCATAACCTTTCATTCTGTACTGTGTTATATACATCCAAATAAGATTTTGTTGAAACTGGATCATTTTTTCCCTCTCTTCCTTTCCTCTAGGCTTGCTTTGAGACTACTCCATCCAACTGAAGGCTTTTGCCCCATGATCCATCTCTTGCTGATAGTCTTATGCAATTTTCCCCCTTATCAAAAGGAAAGTGTTACTTTAAAGTTATTAGAAAACTGGTGAGTTATAGGATTCATCTAAGAAAATTTTAATTTACTAGTGGTTGGACTGGTAATTTGTCCATTGGGCAAATTTGTCCCTAAGCAAACATCAATGGCAGAAGTTGGCCCTCTAGTATGCTCATTGATTTTGTTCCAGTGTGCTTTTCTGGTTTGCTATTTGTTCATCATCTTTTCAGTGCATCAGATAGGATCTCTGTTCTGGACCCCATGTTCTCTAAGGACCTTCTGGCATTAATGGTTGTATTTAAAAGAACACCAAGTGAAGTGAAACTGGAATAAGTGTTAGGTTATGTAGACATCTGATACAGGTAAATTCAAGATCCAATATTGATTGGATAGGTGATAAATGACTTGGTTTGTCTATTTATACTGGTTAAATTAATCTAAGAGTTCCCAAAGCTCTACTCTAAGTCGGTCGGACTTAATAAGTATAATCATACCCTCTGTAAAGTTCTCACTTGGAGTCTCCCCCTTTCTTGAAGAATATGTAATTAAACTGAATAAGAAACATTACCAAGGGCAGCAGCCCTTTTCCCATTATTTTACTTTCTGGCATCCAACAATAAATAGTTAAACTAATGTCTTTGAATGAGAAATTTTATTTGCAGAACAGATATTTAATGACACTGTTCTAGACCCCAGGACCTTTTCAGATATCTACACTTCACAGTAAATTTTTACCATTGCTCCCATATTGCTATTCGAAGATTTTCAAGTGCTGATTGCTCATGTCATAGACTCTGTTAGAACAAAACAGGCAGTGTTAACATACTTTTTTCATGCTGACATCTTGATGGCTTCACTTATTAGACATTGTGAACGTTTCTTCTTCAGTGTCTTTAATGATTATGCTGAAACATAATCCCCAATGGTGCATTTGACACTTGAGCATAATCATTAGGGACATATTTCAGTCCACACATATGAATTACAGTGGTTTCCACACACACACAACAATAATAGCATGCATTAACTAATACATGAGACTGAAAGAATCAGTCATTGTCATGGAGAAGAAAAATCTAGCCATTTGTTTGGCATAATTTAATAGAGAAATAACTTGATTGATTGAACTTTTTACTTTCCAATGAGTTGTCTAGTCATTGTGAAGTTTGAGGCTTTATTGGCAAAGTAAAGCCCATATTATACTTAAATAATGAAATTATTTTTACAGTATTTATATATAATCACTGTATGTGTTATTCATCTCAGGTTTAACATAAAGCATGCTCAACAATTCTAGAGTCTAAATTATGCTAATGCCAAGATAAAAACTTAAAAAGTCAGTCATCTTATTATTTCTTAATATTCAACTACCTAGCATCAGGGATTCTTAACCTGGGGTTCAAGAACTTTGTTGTCTTTATTTTTTAATCCATATGATTGGTTTCCTTTGGATCCCATCTATTTTGTTTTATGCATTTAAAAATATTCGGTGATGACTGGGGGCAGCTAGGTGGTACAGTGGATAAAGCACCAGCCCTGGATTCAGGAAGACCTGAGTTCAAATCTGACCTCAGATACTTGACACTTACTAGCTGTGTGACCCTGGGCAAGTCACTTAACCCTCATTGCCCCACAAAAAAAAAATTCTATGGTGTTTAAAAGCTTCACCAGTCTACCAGAAGGGACCATGACATAAAAAGAGGTCAAGAACTTCTGATTTAGACTAAGGATGGGGAACCAATAGTTCTCAACTTAGTTTCATCCAGCTCTCAAAATAAGTATTAAAAAAAAATCAAAATCTTTATTTGTGCCTATAGTTGGAAAAATGCAACATAGTTTTAAGTTTTCAGCAGTAATGCCTGAAAAGGTGATTGGAGGATCATAGGTCTGAAAGGGAACTTAGGTTTTAAGAAAGCTAAAGTCCAGAAAGTTATCTGACCTACCCAAGGCTCACATGAGTAGTAAGTGGCAGAGCCACATTCAACTTCTATGAGTGCAAGTTTAACATTCTTCTCCCTGCATCGGGTTGCTTTCTCTTTTCCCCATTTGTCTTTGTCTTTGTAGTTGTCTTCTGGCCTCCGTCTGCCTTTATTTCAAAGTTTCTCTTCTTTGCTATTTGCTGGGGCAAGGAGACCTTCCTGGTTCCCTTTGTGAC
The DNA here is from genome assembly GCF_019393635.1 of Dromiciops gliroides. Taxonomy (NCBI): domain Eukaryota; kingdom Metazoa; phylum Chordata; class Mammalia; order Microbiotheria; family Microbiotheriidae; genus Dromiciops; species Dromiciops gliroides. The sequence continues at coordinate 443,755,387 of NC_057863.1, read as the reverse complement.
TCTTTGCATATGTCTCTCTTTTAATTTTATTAAAAATTCCTATCATATGATACTAATAAGAGAAAATGCTATCTCGTCCTTCTACTTGTTTCAACTAGCTATAATAAATATAAATGTGAAACAGGCTGTTTTGTTATTTCATTCATTAACATTTTAAAAGTAGTTGAATGAAACTTTTTTCTCCCTTAAAGAAACCTGTTCTTTCTGTGGGTGTTGAAGAAAAATAATTTATGCAGTCCTGAATTTTTACCATGGGTTACTGACCCTCAACAGAAGAAAAAAATAAAGGTTCTAAAAAACTGATTGAGACACAAGATTTAAAATTCAGCCATGGATCATGGCTTAAGAAGTCTCTCACAGGTTAGAGAGATTTTCATTACAAAAGCATACCAATTATCAAACAAACTATTACCTAAAGCTGTAAATTTAGCCTTTTTCATTGTTGAGCTAGTTTTGATGAAGAGGATTGAAACCAAGACAAACTTGAGAACATTTAACTTTTTTTCCCTTTTTTGTACTCTCATTGAAGCTACTCTACTTGATTAAAACCTTTCTCTTTCTCTCAGACCCTTTATTCTTCCCCTGTTTGATCCTACAATGAAGTCTGTGTCTTCTGTCAATAGTACCAGAGTCTACTGCCAGGAAAGCAACTGTGGTATCACAAATTCGGTATTATGATTCCAGGACAAGCTCAAACTAGGGTTTGGAGAAGAACGTTGCTAAGATGTTTTCTAAGGGGAAAGCACTCCCCTCATCAATCATGAGAGAGCTTGATCTCAACCCTGCCAAGAACACTGTGTTTTATGCCACAGAGCAACCATAAGAATTTTTTCCACTATAGTTGAGCTAGGGTCTCTCTTCCACTGGAGGTCTGAGACTGGGGCAAAGGGAAATGCACCATGACACAAGATGCTTCAGTTCATCTGGATAGTCGCAAAGCAACCTATGGGGAAAGGAAAATAAGAGAAAGAAGTGAACAACTTCAATGTTCTGCCAAATCTTATTTAAGAGGACCAAACACAGAATAGAATGAAAGATTATGACATCTGGTTCACAAAAATCTAATTAACAAAAGCTCGTTTGATTCTTAGATCATTAGAATGGTCTCAAATAGAAATTAGGGGAAAGCAAAGAATAATTATGTTAGCTATTATGCAAGCAATATTTGTACCTTGAGATATTGTCTCAGCCTTAGTGTTGAATTAGTCCTGACAGCATGTCTTGTTCTCTGTGAACACCCTGCTACAGTCATATGTGTACCTCTTAGGTTCTATATAAAATGAAGGGGAGGAACTAGAGCAGGAATTCTTAACCTTTTTTGTGCCATGGACCTCTTTGGCAGTCTGGTGAAGCCTATAGACCCTGTCTTAGAATGATTTAAAATAATTAAAGGAGATGTTAATAAAGATGCAATTTTTCCTCTCTAAGTCCACAGATCCCTTAAAATCGATCTGTTGAGCCTCAAGGAGTGTCTGGACTCCAGGTTAGGGATCCCAGAACGAGATGATGTCCAAGGTCCCTGATATCTCTAACTTTAGGATTCTATGATACTTGGATGGCTATGATGTTATCAGCATGTGTCTTGGCCCCACTGCGACTTTTCATGGTATTTTCACGCTAAATAAATGCAGGGTCAAATGAGGAGCTGTCATATTTCAATATCTCCTTGAATCATCCACTGAAATCTTATTCTGATATCTTAACATGGTGGGAAGGTGACCCAGATTCTCAAGGGCCATGCCGGTAGTTTGAAATTTCTAGGAAGATCCTTTGAATATGGCCCAGTTACATACTGTGCCTGTCATCTGAGGAACAAACTACCTAAAGAGGGAGAAACTCATTACTGAAAGTCAGAATCAGTTGATGATCTTAGTGCATATTTTTATTTTTTAACCACACAACTCATGAAACTATCTAAGGAACAGAGGAGTTGCAGTCTCTGTTGAAGGGAGTACCTCCCCTAATTAAATCACAGATCTTTTGAACTGCTGAAGGAAATATGTTAAGCAGATTCTCTACCAGATTCCAAACTTTGGCCCCAAATTGTTCAAATAAGTGAAAGTATCTATTTTTTCCTGAGATTTCCAATGATTCAAGCTAATAGGTTGACCTATAGTAGGTTCAGGACACATATACGTGTGTAGCATCTGCCTGTTTGAGATTGTTGAGAATAAAAGACCAAATAATAAAATCAAATTTATAATAATTTTAATTATATTGATTTTTTAAAATTTGGCATTAAATCGATAAATGTTTTCTCATTGCAGACATGCTCTGTTTTAAACAAATCCAAGATAAGCTATTCATCCTCACCATTCCACATCAGTCTTGCCTTTTAAAGGGGCAGATTTTTCTCTTCTCCACAAGTGGAGGGGTAGGAACTCTTTAGAATTCTTCAGAATGCCAGTGTATGGGATCAATTGTACTGCAGTCATGGGAAAGTCTACAGAGAGTAATTACAATATGTAACAGGTAGAACTTGTATTAGAAGAAGCTCAGAGAAACAGTTTGTTGAAATAATTGTCAACCCCATTTTAAGGAAGGAAAAAAAATGGAAACCTTTAAGAAATGAAAAGAGGATAAATCATTTGGCCAAAGTCCAACAACAAACAAGAACAGAATTCTTCCATTCCAGTGAGAATGCAACAGGAGTGGGATATTAAGAGTTTCTTGAGCATTATGCAAATCATTGGGTAAACAATTGTTCTTTTATATTATTTAGTAGCAACAGATGATTTACATTTTCTATTATAAATCACACACATCTATTTTACATATTAATTAGTAAAGTTGCCCACCCCATAAAGTATAACCATGACACTTAGCAACATCTGGTTTCTTAAAAAGAATGCTCAGCTAGCCAAGCAATCTGATTTTCTACTGTCAATGGATGATTAATAACTCAAACACAAACACTCAGGGTACATATAAACTTCAGTGCAAATAGTAGGGGGGAAATGTACCCTGAGATAATGAAGAAATGTAATGACTGTACAACCAAAAGACAAACATATCCAGTGTGAGCTCAAGAAATGCTGAGATATCTTTAAGAAGAATTCATAGGTCTGAGATTTGTTTCAAATGATCATCCACAGTCTTCAAGATGGACTAATTGTGTGTCCAAACCAATTGACTGCGTTCCAAATCCTGCTTCATTCAGACCCTGTCCTTCAAATGGTCCTAGGATAAAAACAAATATTCTTCCTGTAAATTTCTTTCAGAGCTGGGCCTCAAGCCAAAACCTCATTTAGGTTTTGATTTAAAACAATTGTTTGTAAAATAAAACAACATAACTTAAGTTAGGAACTTCAGCCTCTCAAGATCCTTTTCAGGGCCCTTGGAACTAGGTTCATTATGCTTTACAGGCTAGGGATGCTTGGGGAGGTCCAGCTGCTCCTGATTACCTTACAGCCTATAGAGATGGGAATAACATAGCTGTTCTTGCTGCCTAAGAAACACTAAAGATCATCCCATGGTACTTGAAAGAACAGAATTCTGTTCACTGTTCCAAGCTAACAGGAGCAACTCACTTTTCTCAAACCTGTGATGTCTATGGCCTGCTTTTGTTTCCTCAAACTCTCCTTAAATATTGTTTTTGTTTTTATTTTTTCCCAGACCTAGGATTTTGTAGAAATCCCCAATACTGATACAGAAGGGCAATTCTTCTGTACTTTACATTCTTAGAGAGTTGCATGGGGCCCTGGGAAATGAAATGACTTACCCTCAGTTGCAGAGGGTCATGGAGCCAGTCAAAGTCTAGACTCAGTCTTCCCAATCCCAAGCCTGGCCCTTCATCTGCTATGCTACTTTGCCATATCCTTTTTATAGAAAGAAAGTTGATTCCAGACATGTAAATCTCACACATCTATCAATCTAATAACTCTTTCAAGTCACTAGATTAATTTGGTAAATTATGATTCTTGAGATTTCATTAGAATAGGAAACTGTCAAAATAGAAACACCTTTTACCAATGCAGATAGACAATTCATTAGCAACTTATAGTCTTAGAAAGTTGCCCATTGATAACTAGTATGTGTTGGAGAAAAGACCTAAACTCAGATATTCTTGAGTTTAAGATTGGCCCTCCATCCACTATACCATGTTGGCTTCCATTGTTCTTATATATGTTTAGAAATAATTTACAAAATGAAACAATAAATTAGATCTTAGTTATAGCATATATCCTAAATGATCAATAGAAATCTAAGTGATCAGGTGGAATTTTTGTTTAAATAGCTGCAGGTTCCTTGTTTGTCCAAGTTAACATTATTCCTACTTTCCCACCCTCTCATTCTCCTGTCATTTTGTTTTAGTAAAATGAGTCAATCATTACCAATGATGAAACTGAAACCAGACAAACTTAGATAGAGATCAATCTGAAAAATGTACCAGGACTTTAAAAAGGTATGGAGGTAAAATCCAGGGTCAGAGGGACCACAAATTATTAAAAAGCAAGGAGCAGAAGTTTAGGAACTTTTTATACAGTTTGACAATACTCAAATGACCAATAAGCATCTCATTTCCCTTTTTGGTTTAGATCTCTGTCTCTCTCTCTCTGTCTGTCTCTGTCTCTCTTTCTCTCTCTGTCTCTCTGTCTCTCTGTCTCTGTCTCTGTCTGTCTCTGTCTGTCTGTCTGTCTGTCTGTCTCTCTCTCACCTAACTTTCATGATAATGTTCTTTCCCCGCTATACACTGCCTCTTGAGTCTTATTACTTCCCATAGCAGGAGGCATTCTCTATTTTAAACATCTATAGAACTTTAAACATTTTATTTTGTTCCTTTTTTAATGGTTTCCTTTTTAAAAAGGAACTCGGTTCTTTATTTGGAACATGAGGTAATAAGTTTTATTGTATACTTTTTTTAAAAAATTGGAATTTTAGAAATTCGTATTTTTTCTTTGAAATCAGAGAGGTCTAGCTTTTATTATCCTCCCTGATTGTTCAACTCTTTGCCAATCAAATGACCACATATTCTCATTAACCCATGCATGGCATGAATTACAGTATCCAGTTAGGAAGGGGAAGGGAACAAACATCTATTGAGTATCTACTATGCAAGTTACCAAGCCCCAGGCTATCAGCTAGGGATACAAAGAAATGTAAAAAAAATACTCTGTGTTCTCTAGGACACACAAAGGAAGACAAGCTATATACAGAATAAATTGGAGATAATTGCCAGAGGGAAGGCACTAGAATTAAGAAGGGCATCATTTAGAAGGTGGAATTTTGGCTGGGACTTGAAGAAAGAAAGGGAGGGGTGAATATGAGGAGGGAAAGATTCCATGTACATGGGGCAGCTAGTGAAAATGCCTGGAATCTGGAGGTAGAATGTCTTATTCAAAGAACAGCAAGGAGGCCAGTGTCATTGAATGAAGAATAGGAGAATGGAACTACATACCAGTAAAGTGATAGCAGCTGGAGCCCTATAACTAGCTGGCTCTCTTGCTCTCTATCATTAGCTTAAATGGAGGCTGGAAACCTCCAGGATTTTTAAAAAGGTCTTCATTTTCTCTATAATGGAGAACTAGCCTATGGGAATTCTGTCTTTAGAGCATGTTCTGCCTGATGGCAGCCCCACTGGATGCTTGAAGAGCTTGCTTCCAGAAAAAGGGAACAGAGGACCCTCCCCTTCACTTCAGGGCATGCACAGGTATCTTATCACTGTTGCCCTTCGGATATGACAGTCAGTGCATTTTAACTGGCTATTGAGCCAGAGGTAAATGTGCATACGAGAGTCACTAAGAGGCCAAACCTCTCTCCTTCCTGTTGGACACAAAGAGTAAGGATAACTCTCTGAGCACAGTAAGCCTCTTCTGGGCAAGACTTTATCTGAAATGGGGCCACCTCCCATTTATATTTCCTTTCCTTTGGTACAAAGAGATAGGAGATGTGACATCTCCAAAGGGTGGATGAACTACCAGAGGTCCAGCAGCCAAGCATAGGAAACAGCTCAAGGAATGACTTGTTTGAACTAGCCCAGAAGTGGATAAATCTGGCATTTGAGATGTCTTTTCCTGCAAGGAAGAGAGATTCTCTATCCATTAACAGTGCTCCATTCGGAAGTGAACTTGGTAGGTAAATGCTCTGCAGCAGCTGCTTTAAGTTTGAGACTCCTCTCCTCAAGGACCTGGGTGGTAGGGAAGAAATAGGGTGCCCGCTGTGGGGGGGCATGTTTATACTTATTTTCTTGCTGCATATTTTCTTTCTTTGCTCCTTCCTTCCTTCCTTCCTTCCTTCCTTCCTTCCTTCCTTCCTTCCTTCCTTCCTTCCTTCCTTCTTATTTTTTTCTTCAATCAAGTTTAAATGAATTGCCTAGGGTCACACAGCTAGTAAGTGTCTGAGGATGGATGTGAACTCAGGTTCTCCTGACTCTGGGGCTAGTGCTCTATCCACCGCACCACTTAGCTGCCCCTCTTGCTATATATTTTCAATAAATATCCCTTTTAAAAATATCATTGATGTTATTTGAATATCAATTGGATAAAATATAGTGAGACACTAATTAATGGAATCAATACTATTGAGGTAATAATAAATGGCATTGGACAATTAATATTAGGGAGAAACACACCAGAATGGGGGCTCAAATTGATAACATTAGGGGGAAAAAAGCCTGACTCTCAGAGGTAACCCTAGAATCCTGATAGGTTAGATGGAACAGAAGTCTCACTCAGGGCACCCAACCTGCCAATTTGTGTGAGGGGAAGGGAGGGTTGGGGAGAGTAAGTCCTGAGCCTTCTTACATCTCAATTTCCTATACTGATGGCATTTCATTGGTGATCTGCATATTATTAGCTAGTATCGGCTGCTGATTAACACTGGGTATGAGTCCATGATAATGTTCTTTTCTGGATTTTACTCTATAAGGCGGTCAACAGGTTTTCATGTTTTTGTTTGTCACATCCATTTGTGTCCTTAACTTCTTTTTCTTCCATATATGAAATTGTTTACCCTCCCAGTACTCCTAGAGGTCACTCAGTCATTAATTCTTAATTAAATTATATTTTTTTGAATCAGCAAAAAACTGCCCATCCTCGATTAAGGTTGAAAGAAAAACAAAAATTCTGTTATTCAGAGTCAAACAAAACAAATGTCCAAATTGGCCATGTTTAAAAGAATGAATACATAGATACACAGTATATATCTATCTCTCTCTCCATATATATGTTATATATGATGAGATATAAAGATAGCTATTTATAAAGAAAATACATATATATGTATACATACATATCACATTCCCTACTCTGAATCTTTCACTTCTCTATCAAGAGATGGGTAGCATATCCTACGGACATTTGCCCTCTGGAATTGTGGTTGGTCATTATATTGATCTGAGTTCCTAATCCTTTCAAAGTTGTTTGTCTTTAAGATATTGCTATTATTGTAGAAATTATTCTAGTTCTGTTCACTTCATTTGCATCTGTTCATACAAGTTTTCCAAGGTTTCTCTGAAACCATCCTCTTCATAATTTCTTATAGCACAATAGTAGTTTCTTATATTTCTATACCATAACTTGTTCAGCCATTACCCAATTGATGTCTACACACTGCAAAAAGAGCTATAAATAGGGGCAGCTAAGTGGCGCAATGGATAAAGCACCAGCCCTGGATTCAGGAGTACCTGAGTTCAAATTCGGCCTCGGACACTTGGCACTAGCCGTGTGACCCCAGGCAAGTCATTTAACCCCCATTGCCCTGGAAAAAAAAAAGAGCTATAAATAGCTTTGTACATATTTAGTTAGTAATTGTTTTGCTTAATCCCTTCCTTAAATTACCCTCCCTTTAATTTCTCCTTCTTCCTTCTTCCCTATCCCTCCCATTTCTCTATTGATTGAAATGTAATTCTGTACCCAACTCTGTGTTTGTGTATTCTTCTTTCCTTTGACTTTTTCAGAGGAGCACAAGGTTCAAGTTTTGACCATTTTTCCTACCCCTTCTTGTTTATATAGATTTCTACTTGTGATTATATGAGATAATTTTCCCCATCCTTCCTCTCCACTACCACCCCCTTCCCCCAATATATTCCTCTTTTCTTCCTTTTCCCTTCTCAGTATCATCAAGACATAAGAGAGCCACTCCCAGGTCTTCCAATTAGACTTCCTCTTGGACCCCTGATGATGATGGGGCACTAAAGCTTGGACCAGAGTAAATTTTTATATTGGAGAGTGCTTAAGTGTCCATCACTCCCTCCTGGCAGTGACTTGACAATAACATGAAATTAATTTTCTCATTTTCTCCCATAGGGCAAGGGGAAGCTGGGCAAGCACAGTACTAAAAGCAGACTAGGGTATCTGATGTCAATCCAAGAGGTACATCCTGACTGTAATAATAATCCTAATCCTAGGTTACATGTAATTATCCATACACTAGCATTAGCTAAACATTTTTCAAGAAAACCGTCTAGAGAAGTCTCTCCAAAAAGCCTTCTCTATCCTTCTAGGCTTGGAAGCCAGCTGTTTTCCCCCAGCCTCAGGGTTCCAGATGTTTTAAAAATTGAAAACTGGTCAATGTCACTTTATTTATTCGTTTGTTTGTTTATTTTGGTGAGGCAATGGGGGTTAAGTGACTTGCCCAGGGTCACACAGCTAGTAAGTGTCAAGGGTCTGAGGCAGGATTTAAACTCAGGTCTTCCAGAATCCAGGGCTGGTACTCTTCCACTGTGCCACCTAGCTGCCCCCAATGTTATGTTAAAGCCACAGAAAACATGCTAACACTTCCAAATCATGTCATATTATCTTGAGTAATAATCATTATATTAATAACTTTCTTGTTCAATGATTATTTGGAGAAGTATTATATCAAAATGGGCACCCCATGAATTGAGTTAGTATTATTATTTCTATTCTTAAAATAGGGTACCGAAAAAAGTTAACTAATCTACCAAAGTGGAACCCCCCCCCCCCGCCAAAAAGAGGCTCTTGCCAAATATCAGGGATGTATTTCACAGAAGAGAATGAGAGTATAAAGAGAAAAGATAAAATAATCCATCCCACTGAGAAATGGAGTGCTTCCTCATCTCTGTTTCTGATATGAGACGTTATAAATGTTTTCTGATGAAACAAACCCCTTCAATGATATAAAAGTAGGGAATAATAAGACTACAGAAAAGTTGGGGCCATCGTGGAATGAGTAGCTGACTCAGAAAACAGGGTTTTACGTCTCAACTCCGACATTTACTGGGTGTGTAACTGTGAACAAGGCCTTTAACCTTTCTGAGCTTCAGTTTCTTCATCTTTAAAATGTGGACAATAATGCCTCCTAGTCAAAAGGCTGTTTTCAGGAAATAGCTTTGTAACTTGTAAAGCGCTACACAGATGGAAGCTTTCACAGGTATAATTTGCTTTACACAAACCCACTCTATATGTTCAAATCTGGATCATTCACTTTACAAAAGGATTCATAATAAGACTGCTAACTACCAAACTCCTGCATTTAAAGTATAATTAACCAAAAGTTCATTTATAGCCATGTTTTTCAGAAATCCCTGCTATATAAATTTAGCTACAATTATATTACATTGCTAGTACATGGTACCTATAGTGGTCTGGTATCTATTCTCTTTTAAAATTTTAAATACATGCACATACTAGATGCTTCCCTTCTTAGTCTTCTCTAGAATCACAAAATTTGTCTAAATGAAGCAAATTTATTAAAGACAAAGAAGATTCAAGGCATTTGGGTTGTTAGCAAGATTTCTGGCTAATTCTTAACTTTAAACAAATTACATCATTTCTTTTCACAGTTTCTCCATCTTCTATTGGGATGAATTAAACTTGCCCCACCCCCTTCATAAGTAGGTGGAAGTTTTCCAGAAAAAAAACATGTTGTCAAAATTGGGGATGTTGGTGTTTTTGCTATGGCAGTGTTAGACTGGGGCATTCATTCTGGTCCCTTCAGTAAGGGGTGAGAGCACCTTGAGAGATGGAAGCAGGTTCAGTCTTGATCCAGAATGCATAATCTATATCCCTCCTGTTGAAGTTTAAATTCATTACTTCAGTGTGCAGTGTGTGTATGTGTGTTTCAAATATAGAGGTCTATCCTATTCATCATAGAGGAGAATCACTATACCTACTTGGGGGTTGGAGAAATGTGAAGGAGGTGGGGAAAGTGAGAGGAGTACTCTAGATTCAAGACCACCAAGGCTGTGAGATTTTTTTTCCAGTCTCCAAGAGGAGTATTGGGCTAGAATTATGCCTATATGTTTTTCTTCAAATATATCCACTCTAGGGATATGATTTTAGGGGTTGGGAAGGAAAATCCAGTCTCCCAGTTACTAACTGTGTGGCTATGGGCAAGTATTTTAACCTAAGTCTCAGTTTCTTCATTTTAAACCTGGGAATGTTAGTACCTGAACTACCTATCTTACAGGGTTGTCAGAACAAGTATCATTAAGATTTACAAGTGTATTCAGTTGTGTCTGACTCTTTGTGACCCCATTTGAGGTTTTCTTGACAGAGAGTGGTTTGCCACTTCCTTCTCCAATTCATTTTACAGATGAGGAAACTGAGGCAAACAGGGTTAAGTGATTTGCCCTGGTTCACACAGCTGATAAGTGGTTGAAGTCACATTGGAACTCAAGAAAATGAGTCTCCCTTACTGTATCCAGGCCCAGCACTTTACTCTGCCATCTAGCTGCCTGGGGTTTACAAAAATTTACAAAGCACTACATAAACATGAACTATAATTATTACCAAAGTTCCTGGGAAATCTAATTAGTAATCAGATGGTTAGTTGGTGAACATGGAAATTAAAATTAAATTAATTAAAAATAAATCTTGGAAAAATGAGGGATATACTATCTAGACTAAGGTAAAACTAAACAAGCTATTTCTACAGTGCCTTTCTAACAATTGGATCACTTCTGCCTACCAGATGCAGTATTTGTCTCCGTGTGCTGAATAAACACACACAGTTCATTGAGGACCACCACCCTTCTGTCTACATCTGTCATTGCAACATCACCTTTCTTGTTACAAATTCTAAATTTACAGACTAATTTTCATGAATACATTTTAGCTAGATGGCTTCCAGATGACAGATAATAAGGCACCTTACATTCAGATCACATTGTAGAATGAATTACTTATGAAAACATTTCCAGAAGCCAGATAATCCCATACATGATATGTACATTTGCAGTAACTTCCTTCATAGAAAATATTGCTTCCTGACCTTGTCAATAGATTTAAGTGTCCATTGTACATTGATTGTACATCATGGGCTGTAATTTCATGAGGAGTAGTAGATTGTCACCCAAAATTGCTTGAGGAGTCACTTAACCATACCAGGGCCCAAGGTTGCATATTCTTAATCCAGGATAATGAATTGCTTTAGTTAATACACCTCAGTTACTCTGATCAATATTCAAAGGACTACAGGCTTCAAAGTAAGAGGCATCTAAGATTGAAGGCAAGAGAAAACAGGCAAAGGCCAAGAGCATGACTAAACATCCTTTTTTATTGAGTCCCAAAAGAATAGAGAGATACGTGAGGTAGTGTGGGTTATGAGAGAAAAATGAAAATGCTGGATGGAAGGAGCACTGAATTGTTGTTAACAAAAACAAACCCTGGGGGCAGCTAGGTGGTCTAGTGGATAAAGCACCAGCCCTGGATTCAGGAGGACCTGAGTTCAAATCTGGCCTCAGACACTTGACACTGACTTGACACTGACAATGACTAGGGAAAGTCACTTAACCCTCATTGCCCTAAAAAAAAAAACAAGAACAAAAACAGACCCCAAAATCTGAAATAGCCTTAGAAAGAAACGTATTAGGTTATTTGGTAGAGGAGAGTACCCCAGAAAAGAAGTGGCTCTCTCTCCCCAGATTCTGGAAGATTTATATTATATAGGATTTTGATAAAAGTTTTCCCCACAGGAACACCATGTACCTCACATACACAGTTAAGCAATTTTGTCGAGAGGACAGCCTGAAAGAAAGGTAGATTGAAGTGGATCACAGGGTAATGTCTTGAGAGAGAATTGTATTTAAGTGAGAAAGAGTTACACAGTCATTAGCCTCACTCTCTCTTCCAGTCATTGAAGTCCAGTGGCAAGATAAAAGTCAAAGCAATGGGCCAAGATGAAATGGATGACCTTGGTATCTTTAATATCTGACCAAGCTCAGATACAACACCTGCTTCAGCCACCTCCATGGCCATTGGAACAAATTGTTCTTATCTTCCTATTCCACCAGGAAAAATCTTCACAAGCTTTGGTAGACATCCCCCTAATTCACCAAAAACCCTCAACCTGATTTAGCCTGTCTACTGAGACAGTTTTACTGGGGTGTGGTCACTGTGCATGCTACAGCTTCCTGGAGCCAGTGTCTGAGGCCAGATTCGAACTTAAGTCTTCTTGATTTCAGGCCCAGTACTCTCTCCACTGAGCCACCTAGCTGCTTACTTTACCAGCTACCTTGTGGATATCTTAAACCAGAAGTCCTATTGACATCTTGAATTCAACCAGTCTAAAACAGAACTTATTTTATTTCCCCTGTAAATCCTCCCCCTTCCAAACTTTGCCTATTACTGTAGAGGAAACTGCTAATTGCCCAGTCATCCAGTCTGACAAATTTGGCATCATTCTCCTGTCTCCTGCTCATTCCAAGTATTCATTATGTCAACAAGTCTTATTATTTCTACCTTCACAACATCTTCCTGTGTGTCAGCTTCTCTCCACTCACAAATACCACTGAGGTGCAGGCTTCTATCACCTCACATCTGGACTATTGTCATAGTCTTCTCATTTAGAATTTTGTTTTTTTCCAAATTACATGTAAAAACAAATTTTGACATGAATTTTTTTAAACTTTGTGTTTCAACTTCTCCTGCTCCCTCCCTCCCCACCCCCACCCCCCAAAACTAACGCAATTCAATTTAAGGTATACATGAGTAGTCATGCAAAACATCTCCTCCACCTAAGCCAAGTTGTGAAAGAACACAGACAAAAAGAAAACTTCAAATTAAGGAATTATCAAAAAAAACTATGCTTCAATCTGTTTTTAGATACCATCAGTTCTTTCTTTGTAGATGGATTGCAATTTTCATAAGTCTTTCAGAGTTATCTTGGATCTTTGCATTGCTGAAAATAATCAAGTCATTCACAGCAGATCATCTTACACTATTGCTGTTATTTTGTATATAGTACATTTCACTCTGCATCAGTTCATATAAGTTTTTCCAGGTTTTTCTGATAGCATCCTGCTTATGCTTTTTTCTTTGTTTCCGATAAAGTAACTAAAAAAATAATTATGGTTCAATCTGTATTCAAATACCATCAGTTCTTTCTTTACATGGATTGCATTTTTCATAAGACCTTCAGAGTTGTCTTGGATCATTGCATTGCTGAAAATAACTTAGTCCTTCATAGCAGAACATCTCACAATATTACTATTATTTTGTATACAGTATATTTCACTTTGCATCAGCTCATGCAGATCCCTCCAGGTTTTTCTGATTGGTATCCTGCTCATCATTTTTTTATAGTAAACTACATTCATAGAGAGATTTCCTTACAATGAAATCATAAGGTTGATTGTTGCAACAACAGTAATAGATGACTTTTATATAATACCTTAAACTTGACAAAGAATTTTCTTCACAATAGCCCAGAAAAAGAAGTACTATGCATTTGGCCATCATCATCAATCAAGCATCATCCATCAATCCTCATCATTATCTTCAGTCAATCTTCATAATTGTCAATCAATCCTTCTTCTTTCAGTCCTCATCATCAACCAGTCCTCATCATCAGTCAATCGTCTTCTTCCTCCAATCATCACCATTCCATCAATCAATCCACCACCATCATTGTCATCATCATCATCTTATATTGTTCTTGTCCCTGATTCAAAAATGTTTTCACAATTACTATTGTTAACTGTTTCCCTCCATCCTATTCCCTTCCCATGATATTTACTCTATTTTCTATCTTCTCTTACCCTATCCCTCCCCAAAAGTGTTTTGCTTCTGACTGCCTCCTCCCCTGCTCTGCCCTCCCTTTTTCACCCCTCCCTCCTTACGCCCTCCCTCCCACACACACTTTCCTGCAGGGTTGGATAGATTACTCCACCCAATTGAGTATGTAAGTTGTTTCCTCCTTGAGCCAACTATGATGAGATTAATAGGTCTTTGAGCTAATTCTGTTGAGTGTAAGGTTCATTCACTTCCCCACTCTACCCCCATCTCTGCCCCAACTCCATATGCACTTTCCTACTTTTTCATGGGAGATTGTGCCCCCTTTTTACCACTCCCCTATTCCCTCCCCTAGTATATTCCTCTCCCCCCTCAATTTTACCCCAAAGATATCATAATGGGGCAGCTAGGTGACACAGTAGACAAAGCACCCATCCTGGAACCAGGAGGACCCAGCCTAAATCCAGCCTCAAACATATAACACTCATCAACCCCAACTGTCACCCTCCCAAAAAAAGAGAAACAAAAAATAAATGCTTTACAGGTATCATCCCTTCATACAATTCCCACCTGTGCCCTCTGTCTAAATTTATTCCCATCATCTACCCTAATACTTAGAAGGCTTTTATGATTTAGACATATCATCTTCTCATGTAGGAATGTAAACAGTTTAACCTTTTAACATCTCTCATGATTTCTTTTCCTGTTTACCTTTTTATGCTTCTCTAGGGTCTTGCATTTGAAAGTCAAATTTTCTATTCAGTTCAAGTCTTTTCATCATGAATACCTGAAAGTCCTCTTTTTTATCGAAGTCCCAATTTTTCCCCTGAAAGATTATAATAAATTTTTCTGGGTAGGTGATTTTTGATTGTAATCCCAATTCCTTTGCCCTCTGGAATATCATATTCCATGCCCTCCAATCCTTTAATGTAGAAGCACTAGATCCTGTGCTATCCTTACCATGGCTCCACAGTATTTGAATTGTTTCTTTCTGGCTGCTTGCAATATTTTCTTCTTGACTTGGGAGCTTTGGAATTTGTCTATAATATTCCTGGATGTTTTCCTTTGGGGATCTCTTTCAGGAGGTAATCAGTGGATTCTTTCAATTTCTATTTTACCTTCTGCTTCTAGAATATCAGGGCAATTTTCCCTGACAATCTCTTAGAAGATGATTTCTATACTCTTATTTTGATCATGGTTTTCAGATAGTTCAATAATTTTCAGATTATCTCTCCTGGATCTATTTTACAGATCAGCAGTTTTTCCAAGAAGATATTTCACATTGCCCTCTATTTTTTATCCATTTGGATCTGCTTTATTGTGTCTTGGTTTATCATAAAGTCACTGTCTTCCATTTGTTCAAGCCTAATTCTTAGGTAATTATTTTCTTCAAAGAGCTTTTGTATCTCCTTTTCCATTTGACTTTTCAAGCTGTTGACTTTTTTCTCATGACTTTCCTGCATTACTCTAAAGAGAAATCTCTTTCCATTTTTTCCTCTACCTCTCTTACTTTGTCTTCAAAGTCCTTTTTGAGGACCTCTGTGGCCTGAGACCGATGCATATTTTTCTTGGAAGCTTTGGATGTAGGTGCCCTGACATTGTTATCCTCTTCTGAGGGTGCACCTAGATCTTCCTTGTCACTAAAGGAACTTTCTATGATTCTCAAATTTTTCTGCTTGCTCATCTTGTCTGTCATTTACTTGACTTTTAACTCCCTCTTACAGTGGGGCCCTACTTCCAAACTATACTGTCCCAAGCTTCAGAGGGTCCCAGGTGTTTTGGTTTAAGGAAGGGCAGGTTTTTCACTCACCTGGCCTGTTCTCTGGTCTGAAGATAACTTCAGGCCAACTTGCTAATTAACCATGCAGCAAAACTTTGTGTGTTGTGGTTGTTAGCTCCAACAAGTCTGTGCCCCTCCCCAACCTGGGCCTCCCGATTCTCAAGATTTCTTCCTGGTTCCCTGCTGGAGTAATACTACTTAATTCATCCTTAGATCTCACAAACACCCCTGTATTCCCCCCTCCCAGCCAGCTATTCAGCCTCCTCAACCGACCATAAGCTTAGTTCTAGAAGACTCTGGTGCTGCAGCTGATTTGGAGGCTCAGGGGTAAGTTTCTCTGGTACAGCCTGACTGGGGATGGATCTGTGCGGGCTAGATTGCAGGGTTGGACTCTACTCCCAGCCCAGCATAGGGGCACCCTCCTGTTGAGTTTCTAAGCTGTCTTTGGTTAGAAAATAATCTCAGCCCATCTTTTTGTGGGTTCTGCTGCTCCAGGGGTTGTCTTATGGCTGTTTTTGGAGTAATTGTGTCAGGAGCCTGAGAGTTTAATGTCTTTCCTCCACCATCTTGGCTTTGCCCCACTGGAATCTATCATAGTCTTCTAATTGGTTTCCCTGCTTCAACTCTCCCCTCTTTAATCCATTCTCCACTCAGATACCAAAATGATTGTACATCTGACCGTGTCACTCCATTTTGAATTGTCTGACTGTATAAATGTGGATAACTGACATCTCTGTAACTCCATCTATAAATTGAGGATAATATAACTTGAACTTTGGCAGGGACGGTGCTTGATGTCAAGAAAGCACTCTATAAACTTTAAAATGCAGGGGCAGCTAGGTGGCGCAGTGGATAGAGCACCGGCCCTGGAGTCAGGAGTGCCTGAGTTCAAATCCGTCCAGCCTCAGACACATAACACTTACTAGCTGTGTGACCCTGGGCAAGTCACTTAACCCTAATTGCCTCACTAAAAAAAAAAAAAACCAAACTTTAAAATACTATACAAATGTGGCTTATTTTTAAACCAAGTATAATGCCCATTTCAATTCAAGTCAACAAAAATTTAAGGCCTGGAAAAGAGACACAGTTTAGATAAGACATGGTTCATATATTTATAGAACCTAAGGGCTAGTACAATTGGGTTCAAAGTTGGGGACCAGGTGATCTATGGCTTGACTACAAAGCATATGTGATTAACCAACCAGAGGGTGAAAACATAGGTTACAACCCACCATCTGTGGGATAGCCATTGTGCTTGGCTCCAACTCAATCACACCTCTCCTTCACCTAATATTCCACCATTCCACCCCTTCCCCTTATGTGCAAGCAAATTCCCTACCTCTAGCTTCTGAGCCTGGTGTCTGACCCTCAAGGCAGCTGCAACCTAAGCCAACAGTTACCAACAGCATTTGCAGATGCTATTGTGTGTATCCCCTGCACACATCACTTCATGGCTGCCTCTCAGAGGACAGGCTTTGTCTTTTGGGGACAGTGACTCATGAGTAAGAAAACTGCTCCTTGCATTTGCATTTTAGGTGGTAAGTCACTCAGCATAGGCAGGCCAGGATGGACTGTGATCTGGATCAGAGATATTCCTGCACTATTTCTGCTCCCCATCCAACCTACCCATATTCCCAACTTCCCTACCCATCTTGAGGGTACCCACCATCCTTCTGGTTACCCAGGATTTCACAACTTCAAGTGTCCTCTTTACCTCCTCTTTTGTCTTCTACATCTCTATGTCAATTGCTATCTCTCTACCTAATTAACCACCACCCTAGGCCATTTCTTACTGCCTAGTCCATTCCAGTAGCCTCCTATTTTGTCTCCTTGCCTCAAGTCTCTCCCTACACAAATCCATCCTCTGCACAGCAAAGTGATTTTCTGAAAGTCTGACCATATCAATCCCTATTCAATAAGCTATAGTGGTTCCTTATTGAGTTTATAAAATATTATTTCATCTTTATCTCATTCTTTTTATATTTTATAATATATAATAATCACTATAGTTATATGATTTATGGTGAGATAACCAAAGGTCATATAATAAAGGGATACACTGAAGAAAGTGGAGGTTGTTTGGTCTGGAGAAGAGAAGACTTGGGGGGAGGGGGAAGAGGGAGGGAAGAGGAAGGATGACAAAGGACAGAGCCGGTATCTGAGCAAGTATTTAAAGGAGTGTTATATGGAAGAGGAACTCAAATCATTCTGCCTGACAGTTACATAAACTTTGACTTAAAATAAGGGGAAAACTTCCTAATAATTCTAGCTGTCCAAAATGCCTTAGGGAAGTAATGGGTTGCCCCTCACTAGAGGTCCTCAATCAGAGACTACATTATCAAGGTCATTCACTTTTCCTCTATTCCATACAGCTTACCTTTATTTTAAAATAAATAATAACTTTATTATGTATGTAGAGTATGTAGCTTTCATAGCCATCCTGTTTGCCGGGAATTCTTTCTGTTCTTGCGTGAATTTTTTTAAAAGATGTTTCAATTACCCTCTTTCTTTTCCTTTTTACTACCCTATTCCCATTTCCTCACCCATTCCCCAATTGGAAAAAGAAAAGCCCTATGCATAGTCAAACAAGTCTCAAAACATCTGACATCATGAGTCCATCACCTACCCTTCATCTGGTGGGGTAGGATGCTTGGGAATTGTGGTTTGACCAATTCAATTAATTAAACACCCACCATGTAGATAGCACTGTGCTTGCTAGGTGCTAGGGGTGCAAAGAAAAAAGAGTCCTAAAAAGTCCCTGCCCTCAAGGACCTTATCTTTTAGAAGGGAATACCACAGGTGAAGAGAAAAGTAAAGATAAGTAAATAAATACAAGAGAATTTGAAAAGGGAGAGATGACTAACAATGGGGGGAATCAGGAACTCTTCCAGTAGTTCCCTAGCTGAGCCTTAAATAAAATAGAGGATTCTAAAAGATGGGAGGTGAGGATGGAGTGCATTCCAGACATAGGCAACAGACAGGGCAAAGAAACAGAGGTGGAAGATAGAAGATCAAATTCAGGGAACAAGTAGGTCAGTTCTTGGAAACTAGATTATTTAAAGGGAAGTAATAGAAAATAAGTCTGAAAATGTATGAGAGAGACAGAGAGACAAAGAAAGAGATAGAGAGACAGAGACCCAGACTATAAAGGATTTTTACCAACAACAAACAGTAATTAAGTGCCTACTAGTTGCAAGGTACTGTTAGGTAGTGGGAATAACAAAGACTTTGAAAGAGCTTACAAAAATGTCAAACTAGAATTTTGTATTTTATCCGAGATAGAGGTTCTTGAGCAAGGGAATGATGACGTCAGACTTGATTTTAGGAAGGTAAATGGGCAACTGTGTGGAAGATAAATTGATGAGAAAGCAGACAAATCTGGGAATTCACTTAGTAAATTGTTGAAATAGTCTCGGAATAAGCATCCAAACTAAGATGGTAGCTACTTAAGTGTAGAGAAGGGGATTTTTTTTTTTTTTTTAGTGAGGCAATTGGAGTTAAGTGACTTGCCCAGGGTCACACAGCTAGTAAGTGTTAAGTGTCTGAGGCCGGATTTGAACTCAGGTACTCCTGACTCCAGGGCCGGTGCTCAATCCACTGCGCCACCTAGCTGCCCGAGAAGGGGATTTTTAAATGCAAAAGATGTTGTAGAGATAGAATCAATAAGATTTTGGAAGTTTGGTATTGAGGAATAAGGAAAAGATTTGGAAGACAATGTGAGTCAAGGTTGACTCCTAGGTTGTAAATCTGGGCTAACTAGAACAGAAAGAGGAAAGTTTGGAGGTGGGGTGTGTTAGGGGGAAACACAATGAGTTCTGGGCTGTGTTAAGTTTAAGTTGCCTAAATGATATCCCAAGAGGAGCTGTCCAGAAGGCAGCTGCTGATATGACTAGTATTTAGGAAGAAAATTGAGACTATATTTACAGACTTGGAGGGTATAAAAGAGAGGAGCCCACTTGTCAGGAATGTTGTTGAGAAGATTCTTTAGGGTGGCAGCTAGGTGGCGCAGTGGATAAAGCACGGGCCCTGGATTCAGGAGGACCTGCGTTTACATCCAGCCTCAGACACTTGACACTAGCTATCTGACCCTAGGCAAGTCACCTAACCCTCATTGCTGAGAGAGAGAGAGAGAGAGAGACAGAGAGAGAGAGAGACAGAGAGAGAGAGAGAGAGAAGATTCTTATGAGATATGAATTGGATTAGTTGACCTCTGGGGGTCCCTTCCAACTCAAAGATTGTGTGATTCTGTAACATTAAACACAAATCACTACAATATACAATATTACATGATAAGTACATTAGAAGGTTATGAAACAAAAAAAATCCATAAGGACTAGCCAGAAATATCACACATACTATTGGTTAAAAATTAAGCAAAATAATATTAAAGATTAATTTTTCATAAATATGTAAATCCACCAACTCATCAAAAATAATGGGGAAACACAGCTGTTTACACAGGACCTACAACAACAATGTTTTGTGCTCCAAGCTCCCCCTACTGGCTCTATTATAAGAAATAAAAGGCACATAGAACTGAGCTGACAAAATTTTGGAAATGAGAAGTTTTCTTTGGGATCACAAAGAACATCTTAGTAAAGCAATAAGGAAAGTTAACTTTGGGGCAAAGTTTAAAAAGATAACTATCAGCTGCAGCAATTGCCACAAATTCTATCTTATCTGAATGCAGCCTCTTCTCACTATTGTTCTTTACTTATAACCTTTCAGAAATCTTGCTGTAGATCTCTGGACAGAGATTTCCTAAATCATTTTGTTCATTTGCATATTTTTATGTCAACAATAAGAATTGATTTTATGTCAATAAGGGTGAAAATGAAAACTGCTTCTCCCACTGGACAGCCAACTAAAGAAAGGGAGGCAGAAAAGTCCCTCGTTTACAAGAGGGCCAAAGGGGTAAGTGAATAAGCATTTATTTAATGCCTGTTATGTGCCAGGGACTGTGCTAAGTGCTTTACAATGACAAGCCTGCAAGGTAGGTTCTGCTATTATCCCCACTTCACAATTGAGGAAACTGAGGCAGACAAAGTCTAAGTGACTTCACATAAATAATAAGTGTCTGGGGCTGGATTTGAACTCTGGGTCTTCCTGACTCCAGGCCTAGCATTCTATCTAATATGCCACCTAGTTAATGTACAAACAGTGTGACCTTGAAGGAAATAAAGCAATTGGTATAAACTTCAACAATTCAGAAAATAAGTATGTCCTACTTGGGATGAGTCAAAGAAATGGAATTAGAAGCCAGAACCAATACATTTTGAATTTACCATGGGTTTCTAGAAAACTAATGACTAAGAATTTCCTTTATAAATCTCTATTCATAATGAGATAAAAATGAATTTTACTGTTGATCTATTTTATACCTGATAGCCAACCTTGTGAACCTTTTTAAATTTAGTTAGGCTGTCACTTTGATGAATGTGTCATTGTGTCCATACATTATCCTTTCCTGATTTAGTAGTGTTAAAGAAATAATATTCATTCTGTATTCTGCATTTAGGCTCCAGTCTACCAGAAACAATTTTACTTAATTTTAGTCTAATTCCAAGTTATTTCTGACAGAGAACAAGATGTCTAAAATGACGATTTTTCCATGCCCTCCAACATGTCTTTCCTCCAAGAAATTTATAGGAGTCTTAAGGAAGAAAATCAATCCATGTAACAATATATTTCTGAGTTAACATTCAAAAGTTGAACAACCAAGTCTCTGTCTCTTTCTTCCTGGACCATGCCCCTCAAGAAATCAATAGGGTTCCTCCCAGAGATCAGTACTGAGAACCTAAGCTGGATCAGAGCCATAGAGAGTAGGATAGAAGCAAGCATGTTGGTAAATATTAAACAACCAGATCTCGGGGAGAAAATATACACAGGTCACATTTTAAAATTTAAGTGACTTCCCCAAGGTCACACAACTAACTGATAAAAATTTGAACTCAGGTCTTCCTGATTCCTGGTCAATCACACTACCTGCTGTATCACCCAAGGTGCTCCTCAGATCCAGGGACACGGGCCTCCTTTTAGATCTTTGCACAAGACAATCCATCTCCTGTGCATCTTCAGTGGCTGTCTATCATGCCTGCAATTCCCTCCTCATCTCTGCTTCCTGACCTCCCTGTCTTCCTTCAAGTCATAGCAAAAATCCTATATTCTACAAGACCCTGATCTCCCTCAATGCTAATACTTTGCCTCTGTGGTTATCTCTAATTTGTCCTTTTGTATTTTGCTTGTACAGAATTGTTTACGTGTTATTGTTCAGTTGTTTCAGTCATGTCCAACTCTTCCTGACCCCATTTGGCAGAGATACTGGAGTGGTTTACCATTGCCTCCTCCAGCTCATTTTACAGATGAGGAAACTGACGCAAACAAGGTTAAGTGACTTGCACGTTGTTTCCCCCATTAAATAATGAGTTCCAGGAGGGTAGGGGCTGCTTTTTGATTGTCCTTGGCACTTGGCACAGGGCCTGGCACACAGTAGGTATATAAGAAGTGCCTATCAATGAAATTATTGTTGATTATTGTGCTTAAAAGATTGTGTATGGGGGGCAGCTAGGTGGTGCAGTGGATAAAGCACCAGCCCTGGATTCAGGAGTACCTGAGTTCAAATCCGGCCTCAGACACTTGACACTTACTAGATGTGTGACCCTGGGCAAGTCACTTAACCCCAATGGCCTCACTAAAAAAAAAAAAAAAAGATTGTGTATGTGGCAAGGAGAGACATAGTGATTTTCACACTTGTGTAATTATTAGCTCTTGTTTGCTATTACCTTTACTACTTAGGAAGTATTCCTTTCCCCAGGGTCATTCATATTCATTACTTTCTCACTTAGTGAAAAGTAAATTAAATGTTTAAATCTACCATTTTATAAACCACTTGTGCTATATGCTATTTGATTAGGAGTCATGATGGTAGTGGGGTGTTTATGGTTTTTTTACACTTTACTTGGATAGAACAAGGAAAGCAGAGATTGTCAAGGGTTTCTTTGTTTCTTTTTTGGGGGTAGGGTGGGGCAACGAGAGTTAAGTGACTTGCCCAGGGTCACACAGCTAGTAAGTGTCAAGTATCCGAGGCTGGATTTGAACTCGGGTCCTCCTGAATCCAGAGCTGGTACTTTATCCACTTTGCCACCTGAACTGCCCCCATGCCACCCAAGTGCCCCTGTCAAGAGGCATTTAACTAGCACTTAACAGTTATGATTGACACAAAAAAATTAAAGATGTTTTCAGATATGTTGCCATTTTGCACAAGACACTCCATTTCCTCACTTTGGGCATTTTCACTGGTTACCCCACCCCCTTCCAGGAATGTTTTCCATTCTTGTCTCTGTCCTGGCTCCCCTCAGCCCCTCTTCCCTACAATCTCAGCTAAAATCCCACCATTTTCAGGAAGCCCTTCTGGTCTCTCAAAATGTTAATGCCTCCCCTCTGAGATTCACTCCAGTTTACCCAGTATTTATCTTGTCTGTATGTAGTTGGGTTTTTTTATGTTATCTCCCCCATTCAATTGTGAACTCTTTGAGGGTAGTACCTATCACATAGTAAACAATTAATAAATGCTTGTTGCCTTGACTTGTTGATCTGACAAAGAAACTTAATAAAACATTATTTTTAGTTAGTTTGTGAGATAAACCTTGTTTAACTAAATTTAAATTTCAAACAGTCTATACATTTGGCTTCGTCTTAGCAAACAAACTGTGAGTTATTAGCAACTCCCCTATGAACGTGAAACATTTCCACAGAGTGAAAGTCCAGACCTCTAAGTTGGATGCTATGAAAGGTGAAAGATGAAATGAAAGAATAAAGAAAATATGAGTGTGGGCAGTTGCTCTGAAAAAAAAAAGTTTAAAAGAGTGGAATAAAATACCCAAACTGAAACTTTTCAAGTACTCAAACCCAGTAACAATCTCACATATTTCTATTCTAGCAATAAATCTTTGCAGACAGTCCTCAAATTCAGAAAAGTTTCAGATACATAGGGTCTATGTCCTAGAAATGTACAAATTTATCTTCCATAATAATAGGGAACAAAAATGATGGATAATCAGAATTCTGTAGGCGAGCAGTTCTTGTTGGTCTCAGGAACAACAAATTGCTGAGGACATCTGAAAGAACTTTTCTTTATGTGGCATATCTACAGATGTTTACCAATTATCAATTGTCATTATTATTATGAAGATCGTGTTGACATTACAGATCCACTGAAAGGGGCTTATTGCTGTAGGCCAGCCAGTTGGTTGCCCACAACATTCCGAAGAAGCAGATTAAAATGAAATTGGGAAATAATTTTTAAAAATAAAAATACAATAGAACACAGGTAATGTTAATGTGTGGTTTCTAAGTCAACTTGCAGCCTACGGGGGTTCTTATCTTGGGTTTCTATTTGAGTTTGACACCAGTGCTGGAAGTAAACTCCTCACCTCTAAAAATTCTCACAGCTAAGAGTAGGAAGATTGATTTAAGATTTTCATTTCCTCTTTCTGCACCTACTTTACCCCTTGGTGGTGTGACTAATTAGCAGTCAAATGGGTTAAAGGCAACCCCCCCCCCCCAAAGGCCTGGATAACTTGGACCAAAAAGTTTGACTATATGGAGAGTCACTGTATTAAAAACACTAATTTAAGACTCCTTGAGAATGTCTGTGCTTGAGAATTCGCAGGAGAAAGAGTCTTCCTTTGGTGTCCTCCTCTTTTTCCCTCCTACAGATAAATTCCTCTAAGGGGCACATTTTCTTGCAGCCTCTGGGGACTCCTTGCTTTTATTCTATGGTTAAAAAGCAAGCCTAGGAGGAAGCTTATGAAAATGGAAAGAGCAAAGAAATAGGGAATTAGGAGAACTAATTTCGAAGCCCATCTCAGACACTTTGTGTGATCATGGGCAAATCACTTAAACCGGTTGATTTCAGTTTCTTTATCTGTAAAATGGGAATAATAATACCAGGATTATCTATCTCATAGGAACAGGTAGGTCAAGGAATGGATAAAACGCAGGCCTGGAGACTCATCTGAGTAAGGGCACCAGCTGTGTGATGCCCTGAGCAAGTCACTTAACCCTGTTTGCCTCAGTTTCCTCATCTGTAAAATGAGCTGGAGAAAATGACAAAACACTGGTATCTTTGTCAAGAAAACCCCAAATGGGGTCGGGAAGAGTCAGACACGACTGAACAGCAAGACTTACCTCATAGGACTATTGGGAGAAAATTTAAATTTAGCAAATGGGAGTCTCTTTAACCTTTCACCCATTAGGTAAGAGGATGGAGAATATGCATTACTAGATGCCCTCCCACTCTCTTTTCATTTTTTTTTTGCACCTCATTGTAACTTGGGCTCAGCCTTTAGACACTTGCATATTTGTTAGTCTCATTCCTCCCATTTCAGACAGTAGAGTATGTTTGAGCCCCCTGGTTTCTCAGCAAATGCTCTCAGTCACATGTATTAAGTGGTTCCTATGTGCCAGGCACTGTGCCCCTCTGTCTCTTTTCCCTTCTGCTTTCGGTCAGACCCCCTTCCCAGATCTACCAGGCTTTCCTTTACTTTCTGGGTAGCCGCGTTTGAAAGAGCCAGGTGTCTGTAGCCAGGTAATGTGAGTCTGAATCTAGACTCTTCCTTTTACTACCTGTATGACCTGGGACAGGACACTATTTCTCTAGGTCTGTTTCCTCATTGTTAAAATAATGAAAGGATTGGATTAGATGGTTTCCAAGGTCCTGTCACTGCAAATCTAATGATCCCTTCAGTACTGCCTTCCACTCATTTTCTCTCTCCCCTCCCCTTTATTTATTCCTCCTTCTCTCCTCCCCATCCCGTTTCCTCCTTCTTCTTTTCTCCTCCTCCTTCCCTCCTCTCCGTCCTCTCTTTTTTATTCTTCCCCCTAGCCCCCGCCGCCTGCTTCCTCCTCCCCTTTCCCTATTATCTACCCCTCCTCTTCCCTGTTTTCTTTCCCGCTAAGTGCTTAATTTCTATTTTCTTCTCTTTGCTTCCCGTTTTCTCCTCTCCAACCCAGTTTCTCCTTCGACAAACCCCTCCCCATATTTTCTCCCCTTCCCTTTCTCTTTTCCTCCTCCCCCTGATCTCTTGCCTCTTGTTTCTTTCCTCTTCGTGGCCCCTTAAGTGTTTCCTCCCTTCACGTTTTCTCTCTTCCCCCCATTTATTTTGTCCATTTCTCCTTTCTCCCCAACCCCTCGGGTTTCTCCCCTCCTCTTCCTTTCGGGGGTTCTCCCCCTCGCCCCTCCCCCTGCCGTCCCCAATGGGCGGGGCTCGCTGGTGGAACGCGGCGGTTGCCTAGGGAACGAGGCAGCCTTGGAAGGGGGTGCTCAGTGTTTCTCTGGCTGGGCTCGGAGAGCAGGGCGGGGGACACTGTCTGTGGGTCAGTCGGTCATTTCTTCTCTTGAGTGGGCGGCACTTTGGCGACTGGAGAGAGGACGATGAGCAGGTAAGAGGAGCCGAGGAGCCGGGATCCCCTCTCCCCTCGCCCTCTTTATCCCCTCTTGTTGACTCTGCTGCTTATCCCTCAACCTTCTCTTCCCCTCGCTGTAGGTACGGGCCTCGATGTTCCGGGGCTTCCAGGACGGTGCTTTCTAAGGTAAGAGGGAAGCCGAAGCAGGGGGTCGCTTTTTACACCCTTCCCTGCCCCCGTAGCCCTACCCCCAACCTTACTCTGGTGATAATCAAGTGAGAGAAAAAAAAAAAAAGACCAATCCAGTTTCACAAGCATTTATGAAGTGCCTTCTGTTTGCTAGGCGTCCCGCTCCGTGGGTCGCACCTAGAAGCATCAGGCAAAGATAGAGGGCACTGCCTGCCCTCCACCCCGTCAGCTCCCACCTCCTTTTAACTCATGAAAAAGCTTTGGGCTGGAAGTCATCGGGCTGGAGCTTTGCTCCCTCAGAGTCTGTGCTAGGGCCTCTCTTCGTGTCTTTCTGGGTCTCAGTGTCCCCATCTGTAAAGTGAAAGGGCTTGGGACTATGGTCTCCAAGGCCCCTTCCATCACTAATAAACTCTGGTTCTATAACACCGACGTTCTACATTCTTGAAAGCTGCAGCCTTCTATCCACACCGACCATTCCATCGGTAAGTTAGTAGTGATGATCACTCACACCAGTATAGAGATTCAGGGCTGGAAGTGACCTATTTCCCTTTGAGATAGGTCCCCACAGAGGAAACTGAGTCTCAGAGGTTAAGTGTCTTGCCTAAATTCCATAAATCCAAATTGTGTGAATCCAAATCTGATAGTCTCTTCCAAAAATAGATCATTATCAATGTTGTAGAATACACCACAGTGACTGGACGTTGTCTCTTTTGTCTTTAACTACATCATTTTCTCCTGTTTAGACTGTAAACTATTTCCAATAACACTTGATAGACTGGTGAATCCAAATTATTTTGCAGGACTGGAGTAAATCTTGTACCCAAATAATACTACAGAGGATGTGGGTGTTTGGCTATGCAAACTAATCTGTACCCCTTAAACTCTAGTCCTCGTAGGCTTTATTATTGGTGGTGGTGATGATGGTGGTTTGTGTTTATCAGCAATTGGGATCAGATTTCTGTTTTCTTTTGAATGAATTTAGAGGATTCTTCCTAGCAGCAAAATTAGTGCTTGCTTTTTTAGAATGATGTTTTGTTTTCTATGTATACTCACAATAGCCAACTATATCGTCCAACCAAGTGCCTAGTATGAGTGGACTATATGAAAACGTGGGGGGAATTTCCCCATCCTGGTTTTCCCTAATCTATTCATTTTCTCCTTCTTAGTTCAATTAAACTTTCGCTTTGGGGCATGCGCAAAAATTCCATGAACTCAGATGCCCAGAGAATTGAGGTCTTCTGACTAATCTAATTTTCTGGCTAATCGAGAGTTGACCAGAAGACCATTTTTTATCTTCTACCCTTATTGTAAATTCATCTAACTGTTCTTGTCTTAGAGTAGAACATCATGAATATAACTGATTTTTAAAAATTTTAGCATTTTGAAGTATCTGAATCATTTTGAATGTTATGATAATAATGAAGCACTTGTTAAGTTAACTCCTGTTTGCCAGGCTCTGTGTTAGGAGCTGGGGACACAAAATCAGAAAATGGAACAATCTTTGCTCCCAAGCAGTTCACATTCCATCAAGGCAGACAACATTTACATACATAATTACATGCTGACTTAAGTATCTGCAGAATAAATACAAGGGAGTTATGGAGAAGGTGCAATTAGGTGGTATACTGGATGAGTACTAGACCTGGAGTCAGGAAGACCTGGATTCAAATATGGCCTCAGCCACTTACTAGTTTTGTGACCCTGGGCAAGTCATTTAACCTTGTTTTGCTTCAGTTTCTCATCCGCAAAATGAACTGGAGAAAGAAATGGGAAACTACTCCATTATCTTTGCCAAGAAAATCCCAACGGGGGTCATGAAGAGTAACTGGACATGACTAAAAAATGACTAAACAACTACAAAACTTAGGGAGAAAGGGCACTAACATTTGAGGGAGGATCAGGAAAGCTTCATACAGAAAGAGATAGTTGAGCTGTCTTGAAAGTGAGGGATTCTACAAGATAGAAGTGAGGATGAAGGGAGTAGATTTCAGGCATGGAGAGGCCAGTGGAAAGGCATGGGGATGTGGGAGATGGATCACCATATGTAAGGAAAAACCAGTTTGACTAGCCCATAGAGATCACCAAAAGCAATAATGTATAATGAGGTTGGAAAGATATTGAGGCCAAGCCATAAAGGGTTTTTAAAAGGCAAGCAGAATGGAAAGTATTGGACCTACTTCAAAGACATACCCTGGATTCATCCTTATAATACAGAGGTAAACTTTGGTTCTGAAAAGTCTGTGCATTAAAAACATATCTTTGGTGGGTCCTCTCAACCCCAAGAGGTTTCAAGTAGTCTGTGAACTATTTGTTTACCCTCAGAGAACCAGCCTAGCTAAGATCAAAGGAACTGATCACCAAAAAGGTGACTATTAATTGTTGTTAATTCTTTTTTTTTAAGTATAGCAACTCATGAAACTGTTCACTAAGGTATGGAGGAGTTGCAGTCTTTTTAATAGAGAGTACGCACAACAGTTATATTCAACTCTTTTGAAATATTGAATCCTATGATATAGCATTGGAGATGGAAGAGACTGAAATCTGTGTGTCCCAAGATCAGACATTCTTTAGAAATTGCTTTAAAATACAAGTCCCTGCTACAACTTGTTTCTTTGTGTTTGGCTTTCAGCTAAAAATTTAATGTCCTCATTTTTTTCTTAAAGCATAGGTTAATTAAGGTTTTACTATATATACAACAGGATGATTTACAGAGCCCAGGTTGAAAGGACAGGCAGTTTTGTTTTGTTTGGTTTGGTTTTGGTTTTGGTTTTGGTTTGGGGTTTGTTTTTTTTTTTTGAGGGGCAATGGGGGTTAAGTGACTTGCCCAGGGTCACACAGCTAGTAAGTGTCAAGTGTCTGAGGCCGGATTTGAACTCAGATACTCCTGAATCCAGGGCCGGTGCTTTATCCGGTGCTTTATCCACTGCGCCACCTAGCCGCCCCCCCAGGTTGAAAGGAGCTGCAGCAACTATTGTCCATTCTGAACCAGAGCCCCTTTCCTAACCTACTTGACAAATGATCATATGCTTGAAGACTTCTACTGAAGGTGAACACCTTCATTTCCTCTAGAGACAACCCATTCCACATTTGGCTAGCTTTAATTGTTAGTTGATTCTTAAGATGAAATCAGTCTCTCTGTAGTTTCCATTTGCTTATATTTGGGTCTTCTAGGAGCAAGTAGAATCAATTTAATCCCTCTTTCATGTGATAGCCCTTTTAGATAATCAGGTATCTTGTTTCCCCCAAATATTCTCTTCTCCAGGCTAAATACTCCCAGTGCCTTCAATCTACCCTCATCTGGCATGACCGTGAGGCCCTTCATCCTGATTACCCTCTGGATGCTAAAATTATCAATACTGACATATAATAAATCCACAAAGATCATCAGCATTTCTATATATAATCCCAACAAAGTCCTGGAAGAAGAGTTCATCAGAGATAACCCATTTAAAATAACCATAAAAAATGTTTTATACAGAGATAGTATTTTAATACCTGGGAGTATACTTGCCAAGACAAACCCAGGAACTATATGAACATAATTATAAAACACATTTTATACGAATAAGGTAGGATTTAAATAATTGATGAAATATTAATTGTACATGAGTGGGTCAAGACAATATAATCAAAATGAGTATTCTATCTTTACAAATCAACTTATTTGGTGCCAGTACAATTAAACTACCAAAAATATTTTATTGAGCTAGAAAAATAACAAAATTCATTTGGAAAAACAAAAGGGCAAGAATATAAGAGAAATCAGTATATTATATGGAATATTGATATAATCATTAATATTATAGTAACATTATAATAATTACAATAACAATAATATATATGAAGGAGTTTTAGTAGTTCCAGATCTTAAACTGTATTGTAAGGTAGTAATTATCAAAACTATATGGTACGGGGGCAGCTAGGTGGCGCAGTGGATAGAGCATTGGCCCTGAAGTCAGGAGTACCTGAGTTCAAATCCGGCCTCAGACACTTAACACTTACTAGCTGTGTGACCCTGGGCAAGTCACTTAACCCCAATTGCCTCACTAAAAAAAACCAAAAAAACCAAAAAACCTATATGGTACGGGGGCAGCTAGGTGGCACAGTGGATAAAGCACCAGCCCTGGATTCAGGAGTACCTGAGTTCAGATCTGGCCTAAGACACTTGACACTTACTAGCTAAGTGACCCTGGGCAAGTCACTTAACTCCAATTGCCTTACCGAAAAAAAAAAAAAACCAAAAACTATATGGTACTGGCTAAGAAATAGAATGGTGGCTCAGTGGAGTAGAGTAGATATATAACACACAGTAGTAAATGATTACAGTAACCTTGTGTTTGATAATGTAAAGATCTAAGTAGGATAACAACTCACTATTTGGTAAAAAAAACAATTGCTGGGAAAACTGGAAAGCAGTCTGGCAGAAACTAAGTATAAACTAATATCTTACACCATTTACCAAGATAAGGTCAAAATGAATATAAATAAGAAAAGCATAGGACATATTACCTATCAGATTTATGGCTAGGAGAATTTATGAATAAACAAGAGATAGAGAACATTGTGGGATATAAAATGGATAATTTTGACCTCATTAAATTAAAACAAAGTTTTTATACATATAGAACCAATGTAGCCAATTTGAGAAGGAAATAAGAAAATTGGGGGGGGGCAGATTATAGACAGGTTTTCAGATGAAGGCCTCATATCCCAAATATGTCAAGAACTGAATCAAATTTGTAAGAATGAGTCATTCCTAACTGATAAGTGATCAAAAGATATGAATAGGAAGTTTTTGGAAGAAGAAATCAAAGCTAAATATAAGCATATAAAAATGCTCTAAACCATTATTGATTAGAGAAATGCACAGCAAATTAAAACTGATATACACCTATGATATTGGCTAAAATGACAAAAAGGGGAAATGACAAATGTTGGAGGGGATGTTCAAAAGTTGGGACACTAAAATACTGTTGGTGGAATTGTAAACTGATCCAATCATTTTAGGGAGAAATTTTGAATTATGCCCAAAGAGTTAAAAAATAACTCTGTATATCCTTTGACCCAGCAATACCACTAGTAGATATGTTATCAGGTAAAAAGGAAAAGAATCTATAAGTTCTAAAATACTTATAGCAGATCTCTTTATGATAGCAAAGAAATGGAAATTGAAGGGATGCTCATCGATTGGGGAATGGCTGAATAAGTTGTAGTATATGATTGTGATGGAATATATTTTACTTCAAGAAATTATAATCAGGTTGATTTTAGAAAAATATGGAAAGGCTTGTATGAAATAGCAGAACCAAGAGAACATTGTATACAGTAACAGCAATATTGTTTGAAGAGTAACTGTGAATGACTAAGCTATTCTGAGTAGTATATTCAAATCAACTATGAAAGACATAAATCTTTCATAAGGAAAATGTTATTCACATCCAGAGAGAACTGATATATGTGAATATATTTTGTAGGGTGCCACATATATCTATATCAAATATTGGCCCTCTATAATGTGGGGTTAGGAGGGAAGAAGTGAGACATGTTAAATGTAACATGTTAAATGTTAAATGTAACAACAACCAAAAAACAAATAAAATAAATATTTATTAAATTATCAATGCCCTTCCAAAATGTGACACTCAGAAATGAACATAATATTCCCAAGTGGCATAGTGGAAAGATAGACAAATATATAGATAAAGCATTTTTAAAGTGATTCTATGTCAGACTCTCTGTTCAACTCTGGAGATGGAAATGTCAGAAAGCAAGACAATTCCTGCCCTGAAGAATATTATCTTCTTCTTTTTTTTTTAATTTTAAAAATTTTTTGCAGGGCAATGAGGGTTAAGTGACTTGCTCAGGGTCACACAGCTAGTAAGTATCAAGTGTCTGAGGCCAGATTTGAACTCAGGTCCTCCCGAATCCAGGGCCAGTGCTTTATACACTGTACCACCTAGCTGCCCCCAAAAGGATGTTACTTTCTAATGGGGGAAATTACAGTGGGACAGGACATGAAGGAAATAATTTGGAGCTGGTGGCTGGGCACTGAGTTGAGAGCAGGGTCCAGGCTTTGTAATTAGAGGAACTGGATTACAATCCCAGCTCTAATATTTCCTCCCCAAATCACTTTGGACAATTTTTTTTTTAACATTGGAGATCTCATCCATAACAGTACATTAGACTAGAACCCCTCCCAGATATAGTCTGACCAGGCCAGAGTAGGGGGTGATTCCAACCAACTTCCTGGATATTTTGATTTTCTTGTTAGCATTTTAAATTTTATTTGGGTTATTTTGTTTTAATAATAAGGACAGTTGACATTTACATGCTACTTTAAGGTTTGCAAAGTGCTTTACATATGTTATTATCTCATTTGAACTTCACAATTCTGTGAGCTAGGTCCTACCTTGTAACGATTGGAATAACGCCACCTCCTCTACAGTAAGTATCCAGCAGGTGGCGTTATTCCAATCGTTACAACCTGCATCACCCCATTACAGATAAGGAAATAGGAGCTCCAAAACCCGTGGAGATTCCACAGCGTATCTTTCAGAATTTTAGCACCATTTTTCTTTCTTTTGAACATAGGTTTTTTCTTTGTCTCATCTCCAACCCTGCTATGGCAAGCCAGGGCATTTTGCCATTTTACAAAAAAAGCCTAGACTGATGAGGGCCCTTATAAAGGTATATGTGTCCACTTGTTGCATTATAGGTGAATGGTCTGCACTCCGTGATGAGGAGCTTTAAAGACTGACAGACACTTACCTCAGCTATCTCTTAGTAAAGGAGATCACCCTCTAATTATACAGACTGCCTGACCCCAACAGTGAAGAAGATTTTGTGTACAACCCAACCATCTGTTCAAACAATGGAAGACTGAACCTCAAGACAATATCTGTTCTGCCTTAGTGTACCTCAACTCGAGGGACCCCATAGAGCATAACACTGATTGCCAGCCTGAGCCTTCTACAAGTTCAGTTTTAGGAAGGCAAGACTCTACAGTCATGTGCAAATCACTAGGCACAAATTAAAATGAAATTACAAAATAAGCTTTATGATTTTTTATAACTTTAAAAATTTTTAAAGATGCAATAGATCTTTTGCTTTGGTCACTTATTTTACACAAGTTGGCATTGAGTCTGCAAGACATTAACTTGCTGTAACTCTTTATTATGAAACCACCCTTTTACACTAATGGGTACCAAAGCTTACCTTTGATGAACAATCCATTTTTTCAAGTCTAGTCTTGATTATAGTCCTTATGTTTTCTCTTCTTTCATTTGATTTTTTATTTGTCCCTTCTGTGATTTCATCATCTGAGCTGCATTTAGGAGAGAGCAGATGATTAAGGGGTGTCTTTATCAACCCTTCCTCTATGACAGAAAGATATTTCATTTCTGAATATGACTTATGAGATTCTTGTCAATACTTCTAATAGGTAAGATGGGCAGGTCTGGAATGAAGAGAGTGGCTTATTTTGACTAATAATCTAATAACCTCTATCTGGAAGAAAAGCATATTAACTGGGGAGGTTTTTTGTTCACTTATGTTCTAGCTTTGTGACCTTGAATACAGGCCCCAGGCTCTCTCTAGGGTCAAGAGTTTAAAGCCTTATAGAATAAATTATATATAGTAGTTGGTTTGAGATCTACAGATGAATACAAGGACCAAAGAAAGGCCAAGTAGAAAACAGACATAAACCCTTTTCCACATGGACAACCTTTCAGATGCTTGAAGAAAGCTCTCTTGTCTCTGAAGAATCTACTCCAGTCTGAACATCCTTGCTTCTTTTAACTGAACCTCATGACTCATGGTCCCGAGTTTCTTCTCCATCTTGATCACCCTCTAGACAAACACCAGCTTCTCCCTGGCATTATATGGCACACAGAATTGAACCCCTGATGCTCCAGGTCAGAGTAAAGCAGGCCTACAGTTATCCCTCCCATGTGGGTGTTAGGGGTGTGGTGCCCCCTCAATCTGGAAAATCAACGTAAAATCTTTTGGCCCTCCTTTTGTACCAGAGAAGAAGTCTGAATTTTTTTCTTTTTCTTTTTCGGGGTGTTTATAGTATTAAAAGATAAAATATGTTGATATTATACAATACTATACATATATTTTATGCCTTTATGAGTTTCTAAACGTTTTTTGTCATATGCTGGCCTTTGGGTGTTGTCTGTGACATCCTCCAAAACTCCCATAAAATTCCTATTTAATGTCTTATGCTGACCTGCGAAATATTGAGACCGCAATGGGGAAAATCATGATATAGAAGGGATAACAGCATTATTTCCCTTTGGACTGTTTGTCTCTCTTAATGAAGTTTGATGTGGGGTCAGCTTTTTGGGTTCTAGTCATACTGTTGACTCGTTGAGTTTGTGGTCTCCTAAAATCCCTAGATCTTTATCACACAAACTATTTCATCTTCTGCTTGTGACATTGTTGTTATTGTTTTTGAACCCAAGCGTAGGACTTCACATTTATCTCTGTTAATTTTCATCTTTTCAGCCTTGACATTTATTGTTGAATAAATAATCTTTTTTTAAATTCTTGAAAGTTAGCTATCCATTCAGGTTGTTGAAGAGCCATGATGGCTTAGTCTAGCATATCAGATACCTTCAAAGAAAGCAATTTCAAGTTGAATTCATGGGTTCTGTCTGGAACCCAGCCATAAAGGGCCTTCTTTTCCTTGAGGAAGAGAAATAGGTCGGCTGATGGGGAAGTGAAACAGGTTAGAAGTGAGAAGCCAGATGTACTTACTCAACAGAACAACAATGAATTCTATAAACAGATTTCATAAGATTAAAGCCTCAGATTTAGAGTTGGAAGGAAACTTAAAGGTCATCTGGTCCTAACCTCACCTTTTATAAACAACAAAACTGAGGCCCAGGGAGTAAAGTGATTTTTTTTTTTTACCCAGGCCTGCTATGTTTCATTTCCCACCTGACGGCTTCTGATGCTGTCGTGACTCAGCTGCCCTCTCACCCTGAACCTTCCCGTGGCACCTTGGATCTTCTTACCTGACAATATCCTTCTGCCATTCCAGCCCCCTCCTCCCGATGGTCAGTTCTTTTTGAGACCTCCATTTTAGGGACCGTGGCTTCATTCCCCATCCTGGCCCTGCTTTTGACTATAAGAACTTTGCCACTATGGCTTCGTAGCCTCCCTCTCCCTTTTGTCTATTTTCTTCTCCCATTAAAATGTGAGCTCCTTGAAGGGACTGTCTCTTTGCTTCCATTTGTATCCTAGATACTCAGCATAGTTTGTGGCATATAGTAAGTGCTTAATAAATGCTTGGTACCTACCTACCTTGCCCAAGGCCACACAAGGTAATAAGTAGTAGAGTCAAGATTTGAACTCAGGTCTTGTGACTCCCAAGTCTGGTCCTTTTTTCTATTGTTCCACATTTCTCACACAATAAAATCTGGCATTCTAAATAGTTGGTAGACATATACTGTTCTGAAGGCCCCCTATGAAGGATAAGGAATGAGTTTCTTAAACTTCTATTATAGCAGCAGAAATAACCAGCAGTTTTTATAGGAAATCTGTCTCCAGGTGATCTTGATATTTTCTTCAAAAGCAAACAAAAATAAATGAGCTTCTCTACTAGTTGTCTATAGCACACAATCCAGGATTTAATATGTTGATCTAAATTGTTTTCTAGTAGAATGTAAGCTCTTTGAGGGACCATCTTACATTTTTATTTCTATCCCCAGCCTGACATATTGTTCTTTGTCCTTCATTCTGGAAGAGGATCATGACAGATTATCATGACCTGCAATGCATTGGATTTAAGTGAGGGAGGACTGTGCAAAGTCACCAGCCTCACTCTCTACTCTGGAGCCACCTGGGTCCAGTGGCAAGATATACATCAGGACTTCTGGAGACGGCCCTGGATGTTTGAGGCAATTGGGTTTAAGTAACTTTTGGTGGGGGGGCAGAGCAATGAGCCTTAAGTGACTTGCCCAAGGTCACACAGCTAGTAAGTGTCAAGTGTCTGAGTTCAGATTTGAACTCAGGTCCTCCTGAATCCAGGGCCAGCGCTTTATCCACTGTACCACCTAGCTGCCCCCTGGGTTTAAGTAACTTTCCCAGGGTCACACAGCTAGTATCAAGTCAACTGTCTGAGGCCAGATTTGAACTCAGGTCCTCTTGACTCCAGGGCCAGTGCTCTATCCACTATGCAATCAGCTGCCTACCTAGCATAGAATAAGTACTTAATAAATACCTATTGGTTAATGGTTCTTTATGTTATATATGTGAAGCTTATTTTGCCCAACTAAACTCTGAGGCCCCTCAGGACAATGACTG
Organism: Dromiciops gliroides; assembly: GCF_019393635.1. Classification (NCBI taxonomy): domain Eukaryota; kingdom Metazoa; phylum Chordata; class Mammalia; order Microbiotheria; family Microbiotheriidae; genus Dromiciops; species Dromiciops gliroides. Next base: position 443,718,784 of record NC_057863.1, on the reverse strand, counting down.
TACCTTTTATATCCTGTATATCTCCCAAGCCCACCCCCAATGTACAAAACAGTGCTGGGCATTGGTACTTAATAAATACTCATTAAATTTAATTAATTAAGGAGAATCAAATTTAATTTTAGTGATGTTTAATACTAAATTCTTATCAATCACTAATATTTTAGAAAGAGTATTCCAGATATAGAGGCATAAGAGTTTGGGGGATTATTTGGGGTCTTCTCATTTTTCTTGATCATAAACCACAATTTCCAACATTTTTCATTTTTCACCATTTTACCTAAGTCTACCTTTGCACTGAAGTCGGTATAAAAGTATACACTAAGTTTGAAGAATTTTATGAGGTTCTTTATATATTTCTCTATATCCCCAGCCTCTGCAAATGATGCTGTTTAATCTGCTATTATCTTCATCATGGTCTTTTTTTTTTGCAAGGTAATGAGGGTTAAGTGACTTGCCCAGGGTCACACAACTAGTAAGTGTCAAGTGTCTGAGGCCTAATTTGAACTCTGGTCCTCCTGAATCCAGGGCCGGGATTTTTTTTTTCCATTGCCACCTAGCTGCCCCCTAAAGAGCTGATGGGAATTTCACCAATGTAGTCAGTTTTTTTTCTTTTTTGTGGGGCAACGAGGCATGGTCTTTTAGCTTAGGCTCATCAGTCAGCAAGTATTTATTGTGAATTATGCAATAGACCAAGTGTCCCATGAAATAATGTGTCTTGTTGCCCTTGGGCACACAATAAAACCAACTCTGGTGACTTTGTTATTTTATTTTATGAGAACTTGTGAGTCTTCCTTGTTTTTAGCTGTACTTTCCTTGTATCTTTTTGTTTAATTTGGAAAGAGGATGTCAATAAATATTTGGTTTGGTTTCTCCAATAAAATATTCACCAGATTGTTTGACAAGGTTCTCACATTTAGAGTCATAGTGGTTATGTTAAAAGTATATAAAAACTGATTCTCTGAAGCTTCTGCCCTCTTTTCTTCAAATTAATCACAGTCCCTGTCAAAGCTGAAGGGAATTGGACAATACTGAGTGCTATTGTATGCTTTTTTTTTCAAGGATTGTCATGAGCAAATAATTCATCACCTTGCCTTCAGATGCCTGGACATCCCTCTCTTTCTTGGACAGCAGATAGAATCTGTCACCAGAACTAGAATCACAGCCCTTCTAGCACCCACAAGAGCTCTCATTCCTCTGGCATAAACTTTACCGAACTTTTAAACAAGTTTTCCCCAGTTACACATAAAAACAAATTTTAACATTCACTTTTTAAAAATTTTGAGTTCCAAATTCTCTTCCTCTCCCTTTTCCCCCTCATTGACAAGGCAAGCAATTTGATATAGGTTATACATGAGCAGTCATTTTTTTCCTATCAAATTTTTTTTTTAAAGTTTTCCCCCAATTACATGTAAAAGCATTTGGGTTTTTTTTAAATGTTGAGTCAGCATAAACTTTAAAAATCTACAGTCACCACCATACACCACACTATGTTGAGACAGCAGGGTGGGATTTTTGTGGAGAAATAAATAGTGTAAGTAGCAATAAGACTTCTACATGCAGAGATGAGCAGAAAGGAGAAATCTTGGGATGGATCTCCTATAGAACTGTTGCTAAATCAGTGGTCTTTGAGCAGCAGCATTCTACTAACATTAATTTGCCAAGTATTGTTGACTCCTCTTCCCCCGTATTTCTCCTATCTTCCTTTCTCTTCCCTTCTCTTCCCTTCCCTTCCCTTCCCTTCCCTTCCCTTCCCTTCCCTTCCCTTCCCTTCCCTTCCCTTCCCTTCCCTTCCCTTCCCTTCCCTTCCCTTCCCTTCCCTTCCCTTCCCTTCCCTTCCCTTCCCTTCCCTTCCCTTCCCTTCCCTTCCCTTCCCTTCCCTTTCCTCTTCTCTTTTCTCTTCTCTCTCCTCTCCCTCCATCTCTCTCCCCTTCTCTCTCTCTCTCTTTCACTTAAAAAAAACTATATAGATTAGATTATGGAGTCAGGAAAATCTGAGTTCAAATCCTGCATCAAACACTTATTAATGGTGTGACCTTGGGCAAGTTATATCTGACACAGTTTTCTTAACTATAAAATAGAGATAATAGCACGTACTTCACAAGGCTGTTGTGAGGATCAAATGAGATAATATTTGTAAAACACATAGCACAACCACTGGCGCATGGTGGATCCTTAAGGAATATTTATTACCTATTCCCTTCCTCCTTTTTTTCCGTTAACAAAAATCTACCTTCTCTCCCTCTCACCCCCTCCCCCATTGAAAAATAAAAACAAAATCTGATAGCATTGTGAAGCAAAAGGAATTCCCATATAGGCCATGCTCAAAAACAAAGACATTTTTGTCTGCACTCTGAATCCATCACTTTTCTCACAGGGGATGGGCAGCATGTTTCATCCTGAGTCCTCTGGAATTGTGGTTGGTCATTGAGTTGATCAGAGTTCTTAAGTCTTTCAAAGTTGTTTGTCTTCACAATGTTGTTGTTATATAAGTAGTTTTCTTGGTTTTGTTTATTTCACTTTGCATCAGTTCATTAAGTCTTTCCAAGTTTTTCTGAAACCATCCCCTTCATCATTTCTTTTTAAAAATGTTCTCATTTTCTAGCTACTTTATTATTATTTAAAAATTTTTCAGTTTCAGCTTGGATTAATTTTATCCTCTGAAGACTACCTGTTCATATCCTTTCACCATTCATCATTTAGAAAATGACTCTTGTCCCTATACATTTGAACCAGTTCTTCGGGTATCATGAAAATGAGAGCTTTTCAGAGAAACTTACTGCAAAGATTTTTTCCCCACTTACCTGCTTCCCTCTTAATTTTAGTTTCCTTGGTTTAGTAATGTGCAAACACTTTAAAATTTTACGTAATCAAAATTATCCATTTTATTTTCTGTGATCCTCTCTATCCCTTTTCTTCTTGGTCATGAACTCTTCCTCTAGCCATAGATCTAAAAGGCAATATCTTCATTCTTCCAATAATTTGATTATGATATCACCCTTTATATTTAAACCATCTAGTTCCAAACATTTAGAACTTTTGGGGGGGGGCAGGGCAGTAAGGATTAAGTGACTTACCCAGGGTCACACAGTTAATAAGTGTCAAGTGTCTGAGGCTGGATTTGAACTCATGTCCTCCTGAATTCAGGGCTGGTGCTTTATACACTGTGCCATCTAGCTGCCCTCCTTAATTTTGGTGGTTCTTTGGTGGTGGATTGTGTTCTGTAGTTTATTCATAAAGTTCCTGTGTCTGCCTTGGTAGACTCCCAAGTATTTTATATACTCTGTAGTTATTTGAAATGGAATTTCTTTTTCTATTTCTTCCTGTTCTGTTTTATTGGGAATATACAGAAATACTGATAACCTATATGGGTTTAAAATCCTGCAAGTTTGCTGAAGTTATTAATCATTTCAACTAAATTTGACTTGACTCTTGAGGATGCTATAAATAAGCCTTCATCTCATTTACAAAAAAGTAATAATTTTATTTCCAATTTGCCTATGCTTATTCTTTTTCGTCTTATCACTAGCTAGCATTTTTAGCACCATATCATATTTTAATATTGATAATAGATATCTTGCTTTACCTTTGATCTTGTTAGAAAGGCCTTTAGTTTATCCCTATTACGTTTAAGACTGGCTTTTGGCTTTAGATAGATGCACACTAGGTAGCACAGTGGATACTGTGTGGGGGTCTGAGGCCAGGAAAACTAAATTCAAATCCAGCCTCGGACACTTACTAGTTCTGTGACCCTGGGCAAGTCAGTGAACCTGTTTGTTTTAGTTCCTCATCTTTAAAATGATCTGGATAAGGAAATGGCAAAACCCTCCATTATCTTAGCCAAGAAAAACCCAAATGGGATCATAAAGAGTAGAACCTGACTGAACAACAATTTAGATATTGAAGAAAGATTCATTTATTCCTATGCTTTCTAGTGTTTTAACGGGAATGGTGTTGTATCTTATTATAGTTCTTATTATTAATATAGTTCATGTCCAGATGTCATGTGACTGCCTATAGAGTCTATGCTGGGCTGAGGTCCTGAAGCTCACTCCTGAAGATTGTGCCTTATTCCTTGGGGCATCAGTAAGAAGCCAGCTGCAATTCTGACTCCCACATTCCTGTGGCTCATGGTCAAGCATCTATTTCCCTCACATAGAATGAAAAGAACATGCTAAAAGGTCAAGGACGGAGGCCCATTGGGCCCCAGAAGGGAAGTCCCTAAGGCACATTGCCATCTAGCATGTCTCTCACCAGATGCCATGACCAATGGAGTCATCAGCTGAAGTGACGAGAGGCCAAGAAGCTGACAGGCCTTTGTAGATGCCTCCACAGCCAATGAGAGAATCTGCTGGACACCATTGGTGAAGACAAAGGGAGCCAGTTGTGGAATACCTCCAAATACCTCACCATCCCTCCAGCACAATTCTTTTACAGGTTATGGTGATTCTTCTCTAAGGAAGCTCTGGCGCCATCCCTCTGTGTAGAGGTGTTTCATCAGTCAAAAAGGCCCCTCATTGCACTGAATGCTAGAGTTCTTGATCTCTCTGCATCTAAACGGCTAACAGAAAATGAGTCCATTCCTCATCCTAACCTCCACTCCCTCACCTCTGGCTGCTCTCTAATCTATATTTTAAATGTGTAAAACAAAATCCATAGTATTACAAAGAAAACCAACTATGTTGAAATATAGTTATTAAAATTTTTTTAAAAAACAAGTCCATAGGGGCAGCTAGGTGGCGCAGTGGATAGAGCACCGGCCCTGGAGTCAGGAGTACCTGAGTTCAAATCCAGCCTCAGACACTTAACACTTACTAGCTGTGTGACCCTGGGCAAGTCACTTAACCCCAACTGCCTCACTAAAAAAAAAAAACAAAAAAAAAACAAGTCCATGGACCCCAAATTAAAAAGCCCAAGATCTTAGCTAGTAAGTGAAAGAGGTGGATTTGAACCCCAGGGTCTCTGACACCAGATTCATTGTTCTTCCTTTTTTTCATACTGCCCTGCTTCTGAAAGCATAGTACACACATGAGTTATTATTTTGCATAGAAATGTTATAAATGATGGTTAGGTTTAGTTGAAATAGTCTTTATAATGCACTTCTAGTGTGTTATGGATTACATAGGCTTTGAGGAGGCTGTTTGGGGCCAAAATATGAGAAATTTTTCCCTGTGACTTATATGTTACTGAAAAAGTTATGGCGTTCTGGATTTTAAATAAAAACCCTCAGTCTCTCAGCAACAACTCTCAAATGTCACAATATTCACTGCCAGCTTTTCTCTCTAAATTGCCAGTAAAAATCATTGGCTACATTTAGGATTTCCTAAGGCAGACTATCTATATAGGACTTTGGTTTTTGTATGTCTTTTGCTAATCTATCTTGCTCTGCTGACTCTGCAAAGTAATATGTACTATTCTTCATGTCTTCTTGCCTGTTGATGCCAAAAAACTACATAGAAAAATCCTCAGATGTGTCTCAAGGACTTTTTTAGTGATTTTCATGGATTCTTCCTCCAGTTCCTTAAAAGAGAAGATACCAAACATATAGAGAAAATTGTGGACCTTATTATATTTTTAAAAGGTGACCAAGAAATAATAATTACCAATCCATAGACCTACTTTGCCATTGCTGCAAAATCTGTATTAGGCTTCCCAGGCATCTCCATCCTTATGAAGGTCCTATGACTGACTAAGAGGTTTAGAGCATCTAAAATTATGCTGCACTTCTTTTTTCATGATAATGAAACATCTGATACAATCCTAAAATTCAACAAATATCTCTGAGTACCCTATGTGTCCAAGGCAAAGTGTTAGGCAATAGAGAAACAAGGACAAGAACAAAAATAGTCTTTGCCTTAAAGGAGCTTATATATAGTCGTATTATTTTCCTGGGAAGTTTTAAAGTGTGTTAATGATTTTCTTCACACATATGAGATAATAATTTTTTAAATTTTAAAACATTTAGCACAGTGCTTGGCACATAGGAATGATTTAAATGCTTAGTCCCTTCCCAGATATCACTTGGATTGGATGGCCCTTGAAAACAAGAACTATTTCTCGTCTATGTTCTACACACTTTCTTACTCTAGCACCTTATGTTTTGTGCTCATTAAGTAGCAGAGATGTTCTAATCGTACTTTGTGATGGTTAAGATAGAAAAAAGTATATGTTTTAAATGTTTAAAGTAATGCTCTTGCCAATCATGGCCAAAAGATCCTATATCACCTTTAAAAAATTGGAAAACACTATTATTAATTTCCTAGAAGGTTCTTTTCTAATAGTCTGTCTCTCATGCATATGTCGAAAATCATACCAATTTCCATGAGGCATGTGAGAATAACTGTTCTTTGCCTTTCAAGGTGTGTGCCATTGTCATGCAGGTGTGGTACAAAGAGGGATAGAGGTAGGTAGAGGCATTTTCTATTGCTTTATTTGAACATGTTTCTACTCTCCACTCCATTTTTCTGCTTCATGAGGTGATATGGCTCATAACTGCTTATCATCTTTATTAAGATTTTACATGTCCATATTTTAGCCCTGTGTTTCCTTCATTTTGCAAAAGTCAAATATATTTCCTGACTCAGGTGTTTTCTTTTTTATATTTTTTATTCATTTTGATTTTAAGACATAAAGACAAGGGGGCAGCTAGGTGGAACAGTGGATAGAGCACCGGCCCTGAGGTGGACCTGGAGGACCCGAGTTCAAATCTGGCCTCAGACATTTGACACTTACTAGCCGTATGACCCTGGGCAAGTCACTTAACCCCAATTGCCTCACTTTAAAAAAAAAAAAGAAAGAGAAAACATAAAGACAAAACAGTTTCCTTGTACACAGCACAACACAAAAAGAAATCGATATGAAACCATGAGTCTCTATTTCACACTGTTTACTTTTTTTATTTTTCAAAGCTACCCTTCTTTTCTCTGCTTCCTTCTGAGATTTCTTTTGTTCTCTAAAGTGCACTTTTAATTTTTTTCTCCCTCCTTCCTCACCTCACAGTAGAGAAGGCCACCACAAGACACCAATATGTGTATATATGTAAAACCGCATTAGCCATACTTCTTTTTATCAGTTCTTTCTCTGGAGGTAGATGACATCTTCCTTCATAGGTCCTTTATGGTCGATTTGCATATTTATAATTATAATACATACAGAATTATATTTCTTCAAACAACGTTGCTAATATTATATGCAATGTTCTCTTGGTTCTACTCATTTCACTCTTTGTTATTTCCTGCAAGTCTTTCCATGTTTTTTCTAAAATCATCCAGTCCATCATGTCTTATAGCAGAGTAATATTCAATCAGAATCATATATCACAACTTGTTTAGCCATCCCCCAATTGATGGGCATCCCCTCAATTTTCAGCTCTTTGCTATCACAAAGAGAGCTGCTATAAATATTTTAAAATATATAGGGTTTTTTTTTTCCTTTTTCTTTTATCACCTTGGGAAACAGACCTACCAGTGGTATTGTTGGGTCAAAGGGTATATGTAGTTTTATAACTATGTTATTACAAATTGTTCTCCAAAATGGTTGGATTGTTTCACAGTTCTTCCAACAGTGTATTAGTGTCCCAATTTTTCCACATCTCCTCCAACATTTGTCATTTTCCCCTTCTATCATTTTAGTCAATCTCAGAGGTATATGATGATAATTCAAAGTTGTTTTAATTTGCATTTTTCTAGTCAATAATGATTTAGAGCATTTTTCATATGTCTATATATAGTTTTTATTCCTTCATCAAATAAGTAAGGCAAAAACCAGTCCCTACCCCCAAGGAGCATACACATTCTAATAGGGGGAGGCAACATGCTGCTTACAAGGTACATGCAAGATGTATAGAAAGTAGATGAATGTAACCTTGCAGGGAAAAGCCTCCTGATGCAGTTGGGTTTTGGGCTGAGTCTTGAAGGAATACAGAGGACCATGAGGTGGAAGTGAGGGGATACATCATTTTGGACATAGGAAACAGCCAGCGCAAAGGCAGAGAGCTGGGAAACTGAGCATAATATTCAAGGGTCTGCAAGTATCCCACCTTGGCTCAAGTACATAGAGAGGATCAAGGTGTAAGAAGGCTTGAAGAAAGTAAGAAGGGGTCAGGTGAGAAAGAATTTTAAATGCCAAATGGAGGATTTTAGACTTGATCTTAGAGTTAATAGGGAACTACTGGAATTCATGGTGGTGAGATTGACATGGTCAGTCCTGTGCTCTAGAAAAGTTGCTTTGGCAGATGAGTAGAAGGTAGTTTGAAGTGGGGAGCCACTTGCAGCAAGGAGATCAATCAGCAGTTCAGGTGGGAGATGGTGAGGGCCTAAACTAGAGTTGTGGTTATGAGTGAAGAGAAAGGAGTGTGTACACGATATTTTTTGAAGATAAAAATGACAAGATTTGGCAATGGGATGGCTATGTAGAGTGAATATGAGTGAGAAGTTGAGGATGATACCAAGGTCACTGGCATAGGTGACTTGGAGAATGGTTGTGCCTTTCAAGATTGATGAGAAGGTATTGCTAATGCAATATCCTATTCAAGATGTCCCAGGAGCAGTTGGGGATGTGTGACTAGTTCAGAAGATTAGAGCTGGAGCTGTAGATCTGGGAATCACCTTCATAGATGATAATTGAACACATGGAAAGTAATAAAATCACTGAGGATGCAAGTCATTGGTCTATACAAGCAGCAGTTTCAGAGATAATCTACATCAAAAAGTCATTTTTCTCTATCTTAAAATATATTTTTTCATTATTATGGTGTTGTTTAGTGCTTGGCATTTCTAGCACCAATTCTTTTTTTCAAAGAAAGTGGTCATGAAATAAAGGTTTGAAGATTCTATGTAATCTCCAAGTCTTGCTCTTTCATTTCTTGTTTCTAAATCACATTTTCCCATATATTTCTCTCCATCCTTACCCTTTTCTCTATTGTGTTAAAGTCAGCAAATACCAGTGTGATTTAATTTATAAGGCTTTAACGAAGTTCTTCCTAGAATTTGTTTATTTCTTTACCCACAGCTTCAGTTATTTTCATGGTGATCTTTTTGCACCTACTTGTCTTTAGTATTGCAAAATACGATGAACAAATGTCCTATTAAATAAAGTTTCTTATTGACTTTGGAAATATGATAAAACCTACTTGCCTAATTCATCTCTTTGAACCTCCAAGATACCTGTGAGGCATGTTTCCATTCAGCTGCAACATCCTTTTTCTGGTTTTGTTTATAGCAAGAATGTCAAGGTTGATATGACATCTTCTCCAGCACCATGCCTATTCATTTACTATTGGATAAGGATAACACATTTAGAGTATCCCTAGGCAAATGAAAATTTATTGACTGTTTAAAAATTGTATGATTATAAATGCCCCTACCCCTTTTCCCAGAAGGGAAGGGGGGCATACATCTCCGGGGATTATTTAAGAGTTTTCTTAGTTTCTTGGGTTGCCATGGCCAAAAGAATTGATCTGCAGGTGGCATTTTCATATTTAGCTAGGTTGGTTCTCAATAACCAGTCTTAGTCTGGTAGAGGGGCCATATTTGGGGACTTTTCAGCATGACAGAACCTGCCAGACTCCACTGATAATAGGTTTATAGAAGCCAAGATCACTTCCATACCATGATGAGGCATCAAAGTTGGATCTTATGGATCATATCAGAGAGCCACAGCTTATCATATGTGATGAGAAAAGGAGGGAGATGGTCCTATAAGCAGAATGAGAGATAACTGATGACCAGTCTATATGCTGTGTTGTGAGATGAATAATGCAAGTATTATCATCCACATCTTATAGATGAGGAAACTAAGACTTTAAGTGATTTGCTTATGGTCACAAAGCTACTGATTGTCAGAGTTTGTTTATAATATGCATTAAGTTCAGCATTCTTCAGGTCAGACTCACAGACTCTCAGAGGTGAAAATGACCTCAGAAATGATCTACTATAACCTATACCTGAGTGAACAAAAATATCCTTTGTAAGATATCTGATCAATGGGGGCAGCTAGGTGGTGCAGTGGATAGAGCACTGGCCCTGGATTCAGGAGGACCTGAGTTCAAATCCAGCCTCAGACACTTGACACCTACTAGCTGTGTGACCCTGGGCAAGTCACTTAACCCCAATTGCCTCACCAAAAAAAAAAATAGATATCTGATCAGTGGTCATCTAGCCTTTACTTAAAAATCTCCAGTGAGCCAGAAATGGCTGCCTCCTAAGGTAGCCCATTCTACACTTGGGTAGCTCTAATTATTAGGAAAATTTCCTCATGTGGTGTGTTTGGGTTGCCCAGGAGTTTGGGTATATGCCCATATAAGTTGTTTAAATGCAGTTAGAGGGGAGGCATGAATAGATGTCTCTAGAATCTTCTCATCCCTCTCCAAGGAAGTCTTTAATTCCTCTCTGCCTTGAAGCAAGCAGGAGAAAGGGCCACAAGGCTGGCCTTACTGTTCCCCTCTGAGAGAGAAGGGGATACTGAACCAGGATCATTATCTGATGCCCCTCCTAAATATTGCTAGTCTAGGGAAATGTTCAGATCCCTTTCACGGTCATTCTTCCTTAAAGGGGAAGGTGTACCTCAAGCCTACATCCTCAAGTTTGACCTCTTCCCACCAAAATCTAGTTATGCAAACAATTGACTGTCACAAATAATGAATAGGGAGTAAACTCATTTATCCAAGAAGACAGCAAACAGAAATCAGAGAAAATGTACATATAAGACTCTGCCAGAAAATAACAGTAATTTAATTCTTCCTCTGGGAGCAAAAGAACTCAACTAAGAGAGAGAAGACCCAATATCAACCAAAGGGAACTCCCCTGAACAAGCAAGACATCAGGTATATGCTGAGAAGCTTGTTTCCCCTATGTGTTTGCCTTCCAAAGTCTATTTTCTATCTCTACAAATCTCTCCCTGAAGAAAGTCTGGAACATTTTAAGTCCTCTCTCAAAGCAAGATTGAGGAAGATTTCCTCTTTTCCAAAGTTCTCTTGCCAATTCCCCTCCTCATGAGGCCAGTAGAAAGGCAGGTCACAGCCCAACAACCAGGGTCTCTCATTGGCCAAATGCTCATAGTCATCTCCTCATGTTGGGCAATAGGGAGATAATGAAGGGTAGAGGGGCAATGGAATGGCTGGGGGACTTTCTATGTAACTGAGTCACATCTGTCATTCTGGGCTTGGTCCTCTACTCAGCAGGAGGAAAGGATGCCAATCTTCTAGTTGGCTTCCTATGATTAGGCAAGCCAACTTCTTAGTGACCTGATTGTGCAACATATAGTTTGGGGCCTTTCATAAAATGTTTAAGGGGTCCCTTTATAAGAAGGAAAGAATATCCTATTGAAGAAATATGTAAATTCATATAATATACAATATATTATTATAGCATATATAGTATATCATAATATATAATATGCTATAAATATTGATATATTATGTTAATTAAGATTATTGCCATAATATATTGATATATTGATAATTACTACCAATCACCACCCCAATAAAATCACTAGCTGATTAATACTGATTGGGGTAAACTTATGTTAAACTTAAATTTGCCTCTTTTCCATTTCCCATTTCTTCTTTTTCTATCCTCTGTAGCTAAACTTAATTCTAATCTCTCTTCCATAAAACAGCCCTTTCCATGAAGCTGATGTTCTTCTCAAGGTTAAGCATCACCATTTTTTTCCTCAATAGATTCGCATATATAGTAAAATCTCAAGGTCTTTCACTGTCCTTGTTGCTGACCCTTGGACATTCTTGAACTTATCAACATCCTTCCAGAATAAGAATCCCAGAACTGAACATAAAACTTCAGTTGTGGTCTAACCAAGTCTGACCACAGAATTATCTTCATTTCCCTTTCATTAGACTTTCTTAATGGAGCCTAAAAATCTCCATTTTTGACTGCCACATCACATTGTTGACTGACAGTGAGCTTTTAAACTACTAAAACATCCAGCTCCTTTTTATACAAACTGCTGTCTACATAGACTCCTCCATCTTGTACTTGTGACAATTTTTTGAACCAAACTGTAAGGTTTTATGCTTTTTCCTACAAATTTTATCTTATTAGATTCAGCCCAGCATTTTACCTTATTGAAATCCTTTTTGGATTTTGATTCTGCAACCCAGATTATTACCTACCCCCTTTCAACTCTGTGTTATTTGCAAATTTGAGAGGCATCCTGTCTATGTCCTTTGTAGCACAGGCTCTGGGCTTACTTTCCTAACCCTAATTGAACTAGAAGTTTGGGTACCAGAGAGTAGCTTATTACTTCTCCCCTTAGTATCCTAGGAGTAACCCTGAGAGGTTAGGGGTAATTCCTACTATTTCTCATGAGCCCTCTCTTGCATAATGCTCCTCATTGATTGTCAGTTGATATCAGTTAGTCAGCCAGAATTAATTAGCTTTCAGAAACAGATTTCACTAAGGTGGTGCAGTAAGGATACTTGATACAAAAAAATTCTTCCCAAAAGTCTGGGGCACAGTCTATCTCAAATATAAAGAAAGAGGATCCAGGGAGAAGGGGCTCATGCTTGCAGAGCACATGTGGCAAAAGGGTAAGTCATGGCTCTTGATTGGATGGAAGACCTTTTTTCCCTTTATGGAGTCCTTGATAAGTTCTACAGAAGTGTAGTTTTTGGCTGGACTCTGAGGGTTGTGGCCCCTGTGAAGTCCTAAAGATGGCTTTCCTTGGTATTTGACCTCAGCTTCCAATGTAGATGCTGCCATCAGCCACCACTGCACTGGAGGCATTCTAACAGTCACCACTGGGAAGTTCAAATCTTCCAACCTTTCAAAGTTCATGATGTCTTCTTTTTATAAAAAAAAGAAGGGGGAGGAGACAAATACTCCTTTCTTCCTCCAGGTATTTCCCTCTTAAAGGGAAGGGAAGGGAATAAGTATTGAGGAAGGGCATAAGCATTTATTAAGCACTTACTGTATGCCAGGCACCGTGCTAAGAGTTTTACAAATGTCTTATTTGACCTTGAAAACATCCCTCGGACATAGGTGCTATTATTATCTCTATTTTACAGTTGATAGCATCAAAGAAGGGGCTGTGCTTTTTAAGCAAAGCAGAATCACAGCAGCTCAAAAGAAATGTGAGATACCCAAATTTAAAGACATCTTCAAATGTTCATAGGGACTATTTAGGCTCTACCTGTGGCAGAGCCTTCCAAACTCATATTGGTCTAAGCAGCCTTGATCCCAGCGTGGTGATGTTGTTTTGGTCATCTTTGAGAATGAAGGAAAGCAAACCATAGTTCATAAAATGGAAGCAAAAAGAGGTTAAGTGACTTGTCCAGGATCACACAGCTAGTTGAGGCTGGATTTGAACTCAGGTCTTCCTGATTCCAGGTCTGGTGCTCTTATCTACTTTGCCACATAGCTAGCTGCCTCTGTCACTAGGCCAACCTGCTGTTGGATTAACAAATTACAAACTGCCTTGCTCTTTTATCCAAAGCCCCAGTCAGCATGCCTATTTCTCTTCAACAAATCCCAATACATTTCCCGTTTAGTTCGGTAAATCCCAGTATACTTTTTTTGTAACTTTATTGAATTGCACTTCTAACAAACTGGTTAAGGACTTTTTCTGCACTTAAATTATGCCTTTGTTTGACATTCAATAGAAGTATCCAGAAATTTTTTACATATATTTTACAGTTTTCATTCTGTAACTCAAACATCTATTATCATACAAGAGACATAAGGGCATAGAATATCTTGTTAGTTATTTTAATTAGGTTGCAGTGTTTGACACACCCAGGGGTGTTGAGAGGTTCATATGAGATAATGGATTTTAAAGTACTTTGCAAACCTTAAAGTGCTTTATCAATTTTAGTCATTCCTGCAACTCCTCCTGAGCTCAAGCAATATTTATGGAGCATTCAACACCCTTCATAAACCAGCCCCTGTCACCACTTTTTAGTCTTCTTATACACCCCAGGACCCACATGCACAAAACACACACACACACACACACACACACAATCTGTACCCTTCCATCCAATGACACCAACCTCCTTGCTGCTTTTCAGACAAAACACTCCAGCTCCCAGCTCCAAGCATTTTCTCTGGCTGTCTGCCATGACTAAATTCTCTCCTTCCTTATCTCTGCCTCCTGACTTCCCTGGCTTCCTTGAAGTCTCAGCTAAAATCTCACCTTCACAAAGCCTTGCTTAATTCTAGTGCCTTCTCCTGCTGATTATTTCCAATTTATCCTGTATTTAGCTTGTGTGCACATAGTTGTTTGCTCTCTCCCCCACTAGACTGTGAGCTCCCTGAAAGCAGGGGCTGTTTTTTAAAGTATCTTTGTATCCCCAGCATGAAGTACAGTGCCTGTCACATAGTAGGTGCTTAATAAATGCTTTATTGACTAACTATCCCTTTAATAATATATTTTAGAATTTTGCCAGGAATCCAAGTCAGACATATTGGCCTAGAGTTCACAGAGTCTATTTTCTTCTCTTTCTTTTCCCAAACTGGTACATTTGCCCTTTCTAGACCTCTTTATTTCTCCTGTTCTCCATCATTTTTTTTTAGTGAGGCAATTGGGGTTAAGTGACTTGCCCAGGGTCACACAGCTAGTAAGTGTTAAGTGTCTGAGGCCAGATATGAACTCAGGTACTCCTGACTCCAGGGCCGGTGCTCTATCCACTGTGCCACCTAGCCGCCCCTCTCCATCATTTTTTGAAAATCACTGCCTATGGTCATTGATCATATCTTCTAGTTGTCATCTCCTTAGGATGAAGTTCACTTGAGCTAGGAACACTGAGTTCTCTCCTGCTCTCCTGATTATGAGCATTTTAAAACAATTTCTTCCAGTGTTTGTTTTGTGTTATTTTTGGCTGACAAAACAGAAGTAAAATAAGAATTCTTTAGAGCTGGATGGGACCTAGAGACTGACAGATTCAGTTTATTTTGTAAATGAGGAAACAGGCACAGATAGTTTAAATGATGTGTTCAGGGTCACATAGCTTATAAACATCTAAAGTGGAATTTGAACCCAAGTCCTTATGACTCCCAAGAGCAATATCCTACCCATTCTGTCATTGATACCCCCTCCAGCTCTACTTTCTCTCTTCAGTTGGCATCAACCACCTATCTCCAACAGCAGTCCCATGCCTTCTTGGATTCTCCTCTCTTTTCTAGTCTAGCCACACTTTTGTAAAAGCACCTCTTTGTCCTTAACATTCTTTGCCATCCGGAGGCAGCTAGGTGGCGCAGTGGATAGAGCACCGGCCCTGGAGTCAGGAGTACCTGAGTTCAAATCCGGCCTCGGACACTTAACACTTACTAGCTGTGTGACCCTGGGCAAGTCACATAACCCCAATTGCCTCACTAAAAAAAAAAAAAAAAATTCTTTGCCATCCTCGGCATTCTGAATTTTAGCATTCCTTGAAGTCCATTCTCATGTTTTTGTATTCCTTTTCTGACATTTGTCTTTTCTTCCATCTTTTGTACATGTCTTAAAAATCTAAGTTGGTTGATAATTTCCTAGGGAATCCACATCATTCTCTTTAAACAAATTCCTCCTTTCCTTCCTTATTGCAATGGCTTCTCTTTGTGTCTTCAGAATTTCACTGAGATTGTCTCATCCCTCCTGGGCTGCCTTCCTCTGGGATTTTGGGGGGTGGGGGGCTTTTGATGAGGCAATTGGGGTTAAGTGACTTGCCCAGGGTTGCACAGCTAGTAAGTGTCAAGTGTCTGAGGCCAGATTTGAATTCAGGTCCTTCTGGCTCCAGGATGGTGCTTTATCCCCTGCACCACCTAGCTGTCCCTCCTCTGGGATTTTGAATCATACTTATCCTTTATCTGAGCCATTTCAAACCTGTTCTCCTTAAGTCTAGCCTTCATGTCAGACTATTTCTGGCTTTCTTTTCCTTTTCTGAAATGGTTCTAAGATGTACTGATTACTTCCTTTCAGGCTTCTTATCATTTCCATCCTAGCAGTCAGTTTTTCCTTGTTGATGAGAACCAGATTTAGAATAGCAATTCCCTTTAGTGGTCATTCACTTTTTTGTAAGAATAAATCATAATTGTGCCATGTCAAAAGATTGTTATTGGCTATGCTTTGAGTACAGATAGCTCCACAAAATATCCAGATAATTTAAGCCCCCATTATTTTTATATCAAGCCTCTGAGCCAGGTTTGTCATCAGTTTCCCAAACTCTTCCTTTATGTCCTCTGACCAATGGTTAGTAGTATATGCTGATGACAATATTGTTTCTGCTATTTTGCTCTTATTGACCTTCACTCAGACGCCTTCGATGAAACATGCTTCTCCCTTTTGGTTCCTGGGTTTTGTGGAAATTTATTTTGATTTGGGGACCCTACCTTTGGGCTGAGATTGGAAAGCCTTGGGCCCTCAGGGTCTCTTCTGTGAGGGAGGGACTGGTGCCCCTCCCCCTCTGCTTCAGCTGAGCCCCAAAGCCCCGTGGGCTGTACAAGATGCCAGGTCAGACAGCTGGGGGGAAAAAAGCCTCCAGTTCCCTCCGACCTGAGCAGAGCTATCCGAAAGATCCCGGATAGCCTGTGTTGAGGCACATAAGGCTGGAGCACACTGCCCCCCCCCCACCAGCCGCAGCCCTGACTGGTGGATTAGCTTGGTCTGTGGGGGCACAGGAAGCCCCGAGATTTGAGTGGAGAGAAGAAAAGGTATATGTAGACCTGGGAGACAGCCAAGGGGAGACTGACGAGAAGAGGACTAGAGGCAGCTGAGGAGACGGCAAAGGTTGGAGAAGACAGGCTACAAGGAGGGACAAGGAGGGACAAGAGAGGCTGATGGGATTAAAGAGGTTCGAAGGGAGAGAGGAGGCTGAGAAGAGGTCAAGGGAGGGCTGACGAGATTAGAAAGACTGGCAGAGGGAGACGAGACGGAGGCTACAAGGACACAGGAGAAGACGAGAAGGACTAGTAGCAGAGGAAAGAGAGGCCAAAGGGCAGACTGACAGAGCAGACAGACAGACAGACTGACCAGGAGGCAGCGGAGAGCACAGAATCGGTCAGCACAAGATACAGGTTGGAGAAAGTGAAGATTAAGAGGAGTTAGAAGAAAGGTGCTGAGCAGAGAAAGTGGAACATGCCCTGAGGCAGGAGGCAACTAAGGCCCTTATTGTATTAAAAAAGTTCAAGGCACAGCAGGTGGGAAAGAGAAGCAGTGGAAAAAGACCCACTGCAATGCAGTCAGGTTGTACATTTTATTTCCCTGTATTCTTAATTTTAAATAGTATCTCATAAATAAACTCTGCTTGGATTATTTAGTTAAGAGGCTTCTTAATCTTTAGTTTGTCAATTTGGGAGTGGAGCATTGTGGTGGAACTTGATAAACGGCCCACATTAAATTTACAGCAAGCCAGACAGCCAAACAGTCAAAAGTCCCAGAATTAGTACCCCAATCAAATTAGTCCCCCCAAATCAGGCCCAGTCAATTCAAAATATTTTTACATTTGAATGGCGACCACGGCAGGACTTATGGCCCAATTATAATTTCTCTAAACTTATCATTTTTCATATATTTAATAATTTTTCATAAATCTAATTATAAATTTTTTGATTAGATATAGTTATTAATAATTAATTTTTAAACATTACTTAATGGCGAGCCAGCTAGGAGTTACTAACCTACTAACCTGGTAAATCTTAAAAAAAATAAAATTTAAAAAAATTTTTAAAAATTAAAGGGCCACTAGGAAATTAAAAAAAAAAAAGAAAAAAATTTTTCCCACCCAACTGCTTCCCATAATTTTTTTTGAAAGCCTCTAGCAGAGAAAAGCCTTAGCGTTTATACTGAACCATGATTGAATATTTTGTTTTACCTGTTGCCTTTTTTCATTGGGGTATTCTGGGACAACATATTGTCTCACTTTAAAAGAATGACTAGCTCATTATTTTCTTATGGCCTTACAGGACTTTTCCTCATACATACTATAAAAAATTTTTGGAATGATGGGATGAGTGAGTCTATTTTCCCCACTGATCCCATGGTTAATATTACTGGAGACATTTTGATTAATTTTGAGTCATATTATGGCAAAGTAATAATAGCTCTAGTGATTGTAATTTTTTTTCTCTCCATTACTAATATTATAGCATGGTATTTTCTTATACAACTCTGGAGAGAGAGAAAGAATTGTACCCATAGTGAGCCATGTATTAAGAAGGATGCCAGAGCTAACTCTACTAAAAATGACCTGAAGTTAGAAAAAGATGTTGACCAGTCTTTAAAATCAGGTCAGCAAAAGCTTCCTAGGCAGGATGCTGCAAAGCCTAAAAGCAGAAACATCTTAGCACCTGCACTTTCAGGTCAAACATTTAAAAATCAGTATAAGACCCCTAAAGTGTGTCGATATTGTGAGAAGCAAGGACACTTGTTGAGAGAGTGTAGAACCAGAAGGTATGAACTGAGACAGGTAATGACAGAAAGCCTTAAAGACTTTTTTAGGGGAAATAGAAATAATCAGAGAAACTTTTACCAGAGAGGGAACAACCAAGGCAATTAAAGGCCTTATTATCAACATAATCAGAATAACTTTAGAAGATCCAATCAGGAAGGTATAGAAGGACAGAATCAGGGCAATTATAGGCCTTATTATCGACAAAATCAAAATAAATTTCCACAGTTTCCTCATGTGAGTAAACTTCTTAATATGCAGTGCTACACACACACACACACACACACACACACACACACCCTACCACCACCACCACCAACAACAACAACAACAATAACTTTACATATACTCTTTTTTTCAAGTAAGTTCTCAATAATATCTATGAGATCAGACTTACCTCTTTATTTTAGGATCTCTAATGCAAGACTCTCATTTTTTCAATTTTAGATTATTGTAAATCTTCTCTCTGCCATCCATAATCCATCTCTTGCACCGATCACATTACTCTTCTTTTGAAAAACCGTCAGTGGCTTCCTGCTGCCTATAGCAATTGTTTTTAACTCAAATAGAAATGGGGCTGCTAAACCATATGTAGGGATTCCTGTGGACTGAATGACTTAGAAAATCACATATTAACATGGTCTATGTCTATTGCGTGTTTATTCTGTTAAACATTTCCCAATTACATTTAAATCTGGTTCTGAGAGCAATGTGGGCTTGATACCTTGGACCTACAGAAAACATAGACTCTTGTATTTGGCCTTTGAGATTCTCACAACCTGGCTAGAGCCTACCATATAGCCTTATATACGTTATGTACTACCTTATATACCTTACAGCAGGTAAGTGGGCCTGGAATCAGGAAGACCTGAGTTTAAATTCAGCCTCAGACACTAGCTGTGTGACCTTGGGCAAATCATTTAACCTCTGCTTGCCTCCGTTTCCTCAACTGTAAAATGGGGATAATAACATTACCAACCTCCCAGGGTTGTTGTGAAGTAGGTCCTTAATAAATGCTTGTTCTTTTTCCCCTCCCTTATCTCAGCTCATACTGTTCCCCTTTACACATTCTATATTCCAGTCAAATAAGGCTTTTCCTTCCTCCCCGTTATTTTTCTGCACTCTCCCATTAAAAAAATTTTTTTTCTTTGCTCTACTGGCCCCAGGCCTAGATTCCTACCTGTTTTCTGTCTGTTTAAATAATTTTCCTTAAAGGTCCTGATGAGCTGCCTCTCTAATGAAGCCTTCCCTAAGATTGTCTCGTGTCATTGCTCCATCAGCTGAGAGTGATAATGACTTAGATTTTTTTCATAGACCTTTGCTTAGATCCTTCCTTTTTGTCTTATTACTCTATTCTTTATATCACTGCTCCATCACTTTACCTTTTTTAAATAGTAAGCTCCTTAAGACCAGGTTCTATGGGTTAGGTATTTTTGTTGTTTTTTTTTTTGTGGGGCAATGGGGGTTAAGTGACTTGCCCAGGGTCACACAGCTAGTAAGTGTCAAGTGTCTGAGGCCGGATTTGAACTCAGGTACTCCTGAATCCAGGGCCGGTGCTTTACCCACTGTGCCACCTAGTTGCCCCCTATTTTTGTTTTCTTACATCTACCATGCAAAGGTATACCTTTCATGGTAGATATTTATAAAGGTTGTCAATTAAAGTACAATTTCAGTGATGTTCTCTGCGACATCCACTGGAATTTTTATGGCAGAAGTCATTCTCACAATTCATGGTTAGATTGTACATTGTGAAATTCTTCGCATGTTCTTATCTTGCTTCCCAAAGTATTCAAATAGCTTCAAACCTAGAAGCGAGGTTGTCCCACTCTCTGATCCAATATAATATAATCAACGGCTTGATTAAATTTAATTGTACCGTATCATTAATCTAAAGTATCTGTGCCTGAATGGAAATGAAAATCAACATTATACCTAAAATAACCCCTAAGCAAGGCCTCGAGGATCCCATAGACAATGACTGCTCTAAAAATGAAGTTGTAAACCAAAAACCTTAGCAGGGAGACTGATAAGAAGAGAAATCATCCTTGTTGCAAAAATACTGACAGATTTCTTTGAAGGTTCCTTACCTCACCATTGTAGCATGCAACAAAATTCTTACAGGTCTAACTTCACATTGAAATAGTGAAATATCAAGAATTCAGTATATTTGCTTCAGTTATTTTTTTGGTATGGTTTGTTGGTGGTGATGCCTGGCTAAATTAGAATTGCTCACTGCAGCAATTGGAGTGAATGTTCCCTGGAAAATTTTTTTTAAATGAACAACAGACTTGATCGGTTTCTCCTGCCTATTTCATTACCTTCATTTGTCATCAAATCTTTGTCCAAATGATTGTATGGTAATCTAAGTGTCTCTACTTGATAAGGAAAAATAAAGGCCATGCATAAGACTTATAAGCCCAAAGGAGATTTATTAAAAGATAGTCTTTACATTCACCTGGAAATAGGAGTGGGATGCTATTAGGACTCCAGATTGACATCCAGATTACAGCAGTTCCAAAAATGGCTTCTTTTCTTTCCTTTTTCCTTAAGAAAAGTCCCACTTCTGACATGTTATAGATTCTAATTCTAGGGGGTTCTAGGATAGTGATTAATTGAGAGCAAGGCATTACCTGATAATTACCTGTATATCTACTTACAGGTGTACGCTTTAGGATCTCTGAGCATAGTAACTGGTTGAGAGGAATGAGATTATAGAACTATCATGTTTACTGATTTTTATTCAAGGTGACCTAAGAAAGGGGATATACAGGGTCTTTATCCATGATGTCAGTTGCTAGGTAGCTATCCAAGTCCCATATTTAAGAAATTAACATTGGGAAAAGGAGAGACCTTCTCGGTTGATTTTAGGGTGGAAGCAAATAGCAAGAATCAACACTATGAAACACATGACAGTTATCTGGCCAGTACCAGAGAATGACCTTGGGTTGTTCTTTCAGATGAAAAATCAAAGGTCTTATCAAATTGTTTTTGAGGGTTTTTTTCTGCCTTGTAATTCTGTGTGTGAAAGACTAGCTCTGATTATATAGGATGGGGGAGGATAAACTTCCGGAATATTGAAGACCCTAACAAAGCCTCATTAATATTATTCTTTATCCTTCATTTTCAAAGAGGACGTATAACATCAGGGAGTGATGACTTATGTGTGAACTGGATTTAAGTGAGTCAGAGTTGCACAAAGTCATCAGCCTCACCCTCTCCCTGAGTCATCAAAGTCCAATGGCAAGCTAAGGGTCAAGATGACTGCTGATGGCCCGGAATGCAGTGGATGACCTTAGAGTCCTTGATGTCTGACCAAACTCTGTACCCTTCCCAGAACCTATTTAGCTCATAAACTTTTTGTTGTTGTTCAATCGTGTTCTACTCTTCATGACCCCATTT